>NC_136605.1:2493627-2798627 GCF_910589615.1 Taurulus bubalis
AGAACACTGACATGACATGAACACTAGACATGAACACTGACATGAACACTGACATGAACACTAGACATGAACACTGACATGAACACTGACATGACATGAACACTGACATGAACACTAGACATGAACACTAGACATGAACACTGACATGAACACTGACATAAACACTAGACATGAACACTGACATGAACACTGACATGACATGAACACTAGACATGAACACTAGACATGAACACTGACATGAACACTGACATGAACACTGACATGACATGAACACTGACATGAACACTGACATGAACACTGACATGACATGAACACTCGACATGAACACTAGACATGAACACTGACATGAACACTGGCATGAACACTAGACATGAACACTAGACATGAACACTGACTTGAACACTGACATGAACACTGACATGAACACTGACATGACATGAACACTCGACATGAACACTGACATGAACACTGGCATGAACACTAGACATGAACACTAGACATGAACACTGACATGAATACTAGACATGAACACTGACATGAAATGAACACTGACATGACATGAACACTGACATGACATGAACACTGACACGAACACTGATATGAACACTGACATGAACACTGACAAGAACACTGACATGACATGAACACTAGACATGAACACTGACATGAACACTGACATGAACACTAGACATGAACACTGACATGAACACTGACATGACATGAACACTGACATGAACACTAGACATGAACACTAGACATGAACACTGACATGAACACTGACATAAACACTAGACATGAACACTGACATGAACACTGACATGACATGAACACTAGACATGAACACTAGACATGAACACTGACATGAACACTGACATGAACACTGACATGACATGAACACTGACATGAACACTGACATGAACACTGACATGACATGAACACTCGACATGAACACTAGACATGAACACTGACATGAACACTGGCATGAACACTAGACATGAACACTAGACATGAACACTGACTTGAACACTGACATGAACACTGACATGAACACTGACATGACATGAACACTCGACATGAACACTGACATGAACACTGACATGAACACTAGACATGAACACTGACATGAACACTGGCATGAACACTAGACATGAACACTGGACATGAACACTGGCATGAACACTGATATGAACACTAGACATGAACACTAGACATGAACACTGACATGAACACTAGACATGAACACTAGACATGAACACTGACATGAACACTAGACATGAACACTAGACATGAACACTAGACATGAACACTGACATGAACACTAAACATGAACACTGACATGAACACTAAACATGACATGAACACTAGACATGAACACTGACATGAACACTAGACATGAACACTGACATGACATGAACACTGGACATGACCACTGACATGACATGAACACTGACATGGACACTAGACATGAACACTGACATGACATGAACACTGACATGAAATGAACACTGACATGACATGAACACTGACATGAAATGAACACTGACATGACATGAACACTGACATGACATGAACACTGACACGAACACTGATATGAATACTGACATGAACACTGACATGAACACTGACATGACATGAACACTAGACATGAACACTGACATGAACACTGACATGAACACTAGACATGAACACTGACATGAACACTGACATGACATGAACACTAGACATGAACACTGACATGAACACTGACATGACATGAACACTGACATGAACACTGACATGAACACTAGACATGAACACTAGACATGAACACTGACATGAACACTAGACATGAACACTGACATGAACACTGACATGACATGAACACTAGACATGAACACTGACATGAACACTGACATGAACACTGACATGACATGAACACTCGACATGAACACTCGACATGAACACTAGACATGAACACTGACATGAACACTGGCATGAACACTAGACATGAACACTGACATGAACACTGACATGACATGAACACTGACATGAACACTGACATGACATGAACACTCGACATGAACACTCGACATGAACACTGACATGAACACTAGACATGAACACTGACATGAACACTGGCATGAACACTAGACATGAACACTAGACATGAACACTGACATGAATACTAGACATGAACACTGACATGAAATGAACACTGACATGACATGAACACTGACATGACATGAACACTGACACGAACACTGATATGAACACTGACATGAACACTGACATGAACACTGACATGACATGAACACTAGACATGAACACTGACATGAACACTGACATGAACACTAGACATGAACACTGACATGAACACTGACATGACATGAACACTAGACATGAACACTGACATGACATGAACACTGACATGAACACTAGACATGAACACTAGACATGAACACTGACATGAACACTGACATAAACACTAGACATGAACACTGACATGAACACTGACATGACATGAACACTAGACATGAACACTAGACATGAACACTGACATGAACACTGACATGAACACTGACATGACATGAACACTGACATGAACACTGACATGAACACTGACATGACATGAACACTCGACATGAACACTAGACATGAACACTGACATGAACACTGGCATGAACACTAGACATGAACACTAGACATGAACACTGACATGAACACTGACATGAACACTGACATGAACACTGACATGAACACTGACATGACATGAACACTCGACATGAACACTGACATGAACACTGACATGAACACTAGACATGAACACTGACATGAACACTGGCATGAACACTAGACATGAACACTAGACATGAACACTGACATGAATACTAGACATGAACACTGACATGAAATGAACACTGACATGACATGAACACTGACATGACATGAACACTGACATGAACACTGATATGAACACTGACATGAACACTGACATGAACACTGACATGAACACTAGACATGAACACTGACATGACATGAACACTAGACATGAACACTGACATGAACACTAGACATGAACACTGACATGAACACTGACATGACATGAACACTAGACATGAACACTAGAGATGAACACTGACATGAACACTGACATGAACACTAGACATGAACACTGACATGAACACTGACATGAACACTGACATGACATGAACACTCGACATGAACACTAGACATGAACACTGACATGAACACTGGCATGAACACTAGACATGAACACTGACATGACATGAACACTGACATGAACACTGACATGAACACTAGACATGAACACTGACATGAACACTGGCATGAACACTAGACATGAACACTAGACATGAACACTGACATGAATACTAGACATGAACACTGACATGAACACTGACATGTACTCACATTCTTCACTGAGCTGGTGTTTCTTTCCATTTCAAAGCACACAGACAGATGTTACAGAGAGCTGATCTACTGTCTGCTCCATTCCAGGAGCACTAAGGATGGAAAACCTTCAAGCTTCACCTTGAGTTAAAGGACAGGTTCATGTTTTGTCTATCTTAACCTACACTCCCACACCGTGTGTAGGCCGGCAGTCAAACAGGTCCTACAATGCAGACAGTCCTTTTCTAACATCCTTCCAGTGGAAGAGATGGAAGACCACATCCACAGTCTTTGCTTTGTTCTTATCTATCGAGTTCTTCGTCGCCTCAGCCTCAAGTGTTCGCCTCTGACCTGGTTCTGAAGGAGTCTGAGTTCAGTTTGAGAAGAAGAAGTTACGTGTTCACCAGCCTCCAGGCTGCTTTCTCTTCATCACCCTGTTTTGCAACGGTGACATGTGACAATCAGGAAAAGAAACAGAAAGGCCACTCACACACAGTTGGAAAGGTGCTGATCGCCTATTTATTTATTTAAAAAAAGCTTTCATACGTTTGAATTGTAGTGAGAAAAGGTTGTTACAGTATGTTGTTGTTGAGTTATACAGCCAGCAGAACTAACCAGGAAACGGTTCCCCCACGGGCCAGGAAATGCATCATCCTGACACACACACACACACACACACACACACACACACACACACACACACACACACACACACACTACCACGCCCCTCTGCACACACAAAGGCAGATATGACATCCTGCTCTGTTGTGAATGTGTCACTGCTGACTGCTGTGTCTCCACATCAGGTAAAGAACAGCTCTCCTTCCTGTTTTCAGGCCGCCGGGCTCTCGTTGTGTCAGGAGTCCTCTGGATCCTCGGGCTCTCACAGTCGGGCCGCCGGGCTCTCCTTGTTCTGCGGTCAAAGTGTCTCTTGGTTGCCACTTGACATCTGAACATGTGGAAACTAGTTTGCTGCTTGTGAGCTGCGAGTGTGTTGACACCCCCGCAGAGGAAACAGAGCACAGAGTGTGATGATTAGCGGAGATATGGGTCATGGATTTCATCATTAATGTTACCATCGTCATTGTGTGGTTGGTACTTGTTTTATTACACAGCGTGTTATGTCTGATGTTGAATGGAAACATGCATATGAAGCGTCATTCATGTCTGCATTACGTACACAGCATGTAGTGCTGGGACACGGCTCTGGCATTATCAGTATCAAAGCTATCAGTGGTCACAATTACACTCAATGGGATACCCATTGTCTTTTATACACCTCACAAATATATATTTACATTCATATTTACATTCATACAAGTTCAGTGATTCCCTAAAACTGTCCCTGTACTTTTGATCCTTTGTGTCGAAGTGCTGTCCAGAGGACTGAAACTGAGAATAAGAGATATTATAAGGAAACCAATAAAGTAGATCCAGATGAAACACTTGGTGCTCTGTCAGGCAGAGGGGCGGGGCTTGTGGAGGAGTCATCCAGTGGAGCACCGGTACTGGGAGAATACACACAGTACTGGCTCCCATCATCCATTGAGGGGTTGGACCTGCACATGGGAAGAGAATAGAATAATGACTGCCGATATTTTGTAAAGCTACAGTTCAAAACGACCACGACATCCTGACCGGAGGAAGACAACCTGTGAATCAATCTCCTCCTCCTAGTGCTCCCAATGACACTGGAAGATTCCACCAATCAGAGCCGAGTAGGCTCTAATGCAGCTGCCAACCAATGCTGGTGGAGCTGGGAACTTCTGGTCAGAAATTAAGCTTTATGTTACTGCATTGCCTATTTCTGGCTTCATATGTTTTCATAAACATATTTCATGAACTGCATGAAGTGAAATTGCATCCAGCTGTTGGTGAATAATATGGAAATATGAAAATCAGATCAGAACATGAAGGATGTTTTATGAGCAGGAACTGGAGCAGCTGAAGTCCTCACTTCCCTTTCTCTTCTCTGACGTCTGACATGCCTCGTTGCTCTGACTCCTTATGACTGATCTTCCTCACGCAGCACAAAGGCAACGGCCGTGTGTTTGAAGCTGTGATGTGCCGCTGATATATATATATATATATATATATATATATATGTGTATATATATATATATATATATATATATATATGTGTATATATATATATATATATATATATATATATATATATATATATATATATATATATATATATATATATATATATGCATATAAAAGCATATATGTGCAACATTTAGAGTGGAATGTTTTCTTGCATGTACTGATGTTGTGAAACCATTAGCACACCCTGGATGTCAATCTGACCATCTAAAGTTCTAAAGTTCTAAACCATTCCCTTTGTTTCGGTTGGCTCTCTTGAATGACACAAACTTCAGGGATTGGATCCTTAAACTCTTAGAGAATGTATTTTAATTTCATCCGGACTCTTCAGTCCTTCCTATCCGGCCCCTCGAGGTGGCCCGGACCCCTTCAGGACCCTTCAGGACCCCTTCAGGTACCCACTGCTAAAGGAATATGGCCACCTGGATGTGGTCTGAAGGATGCCTTCACACTTGAAGCAGTCCACTTGTGATCAGATAGATGGATCATTACTTTATTAATCAGTAAGCAATACAATATAAAAAATGAAAATGAAAAATGCACAATATATAAAAATAGAATAGAATAATAAGGAACATGTACAATATATCCAAAAAGAATGATCATATTTAATTGAATCAACTAACAAAACAAACAGTAGTGCAAAGATCAGAGTGACTGTTGGGCAGACATGTTGGTACCGGGTGGACCGGGCCTGTGGAGCTCAATAGAAACCAGATAGACGTGACACTCTGAGACGAGACGCCCAAATGTGTGACGTCTAGAATGGGACTGGAACAGTGGAGATAAAGTGAACTGGTCCCCATGAGGAGTCCCAGTTTGGGCTTCGGTGCAGGGCCTCATCCCACACTGACTGACAGCTCAGCCCAGGCGGGTAAATGATTGTGACGGGGAGGGGGAGGAGTGGGGCGGTCAGTCCTTCTCCTCTCAGGGATTAGTGGAAGCTTCTTGGGCCATTTGCATGTGAATGGGTCCTGGATCCTTTGAGCCAGCAGCAGCCTCCCCCTCTCTCTTGTTCCTCACTCAGACCCAGAGAGAGGGAACAGAGACAGCAGAGGACCAGCTCGGCGGCGCTGGATACAAGTTTGCAGAAAAAGGAGTTTAGAGAGCAGCCGGTCTCTGACGAGCAGGGAGTCCACAGCCGGCCTCTGTGTATGAGAGAAGGTAGGACCGTTCCCTCGTGTTCCCGTGTCTCGTGGACGTCTCCTGGGCTAACAATGAGAGCTGACAGGACTGGTCCACTTTGGCGGTCAGGGTGGATGTGGGTGGGAGGTTAGGCCTCGGCTGTTGAATCAAACGCATCCCATAACATCACCAGCGCAGGCTGAGCGCTGCAGCGTAGCGTAGCATGCTCATACGTCACCAGCCTTCCTGATCGAAGGTCTAGAGTTATCCATAACATATTGCAATGCATCCTGATCTTGTGGGTCGTTCTCCACTGCAGAACTGCTGCTATTTTCAGACCCTTTATTCATACTGTATAATTTAAGCAGATTAATGTTCTGTCATCATCTAGTGAACTAATCAATGGAACACAGACATGCTAACGTGTGGAACCAGTGCATGTTCCTCATGCTCAGTCAGGATCACTGATGAAGAATCACAATCCGGTTTATTGCAGAGTGAGGCCTCGCATATATACATATATATATATATATATATATATATATATATATATATATATACATATATATATATACATATATATATGTATATATATATATATACATATATATATACATATATATACGTATATATATATACACACATATATATACGTATATATATACACATATATATATGTATATATATACGTATATATATATACATATATATGCGTATATATATATATGTATATATATATACGTGTATATATACATATGTATATATGTGTATATATATACGTATATATATGTGTGTATATATATATATATATGTGTATATATATATATATATGTTTTCTTTGTGACTTATCCACAGCAGAAGAGCAGTGATCAGATGTTCCTGTTCTAGAACCGTTATCTCTCTGAAGGGCCTCACTCCACACCGGTTCCCTTTCAATGAGGATTATTACAAGTTATTAGACGCTCATCTCGCTTCATTTGTTGACTTTAATAATTATTCATGAGAGGCAGTATGACCGAACTACACACAGAAGAACTACGTTCATATGAACCTTCATTTAGACGACAAACAGATCAGACAAAACAGGTTGTTCAACAAATCTGCGTCATTTGCATCTCATTTGAAAAATAAGTGATCTGGTTGATTGTTTGGCTCAAAGAGGCGTGGCTTCATCTCTGTGTCTATTCTATCTGAACAGTGATGTCTTTAGAGCAGAACAATGAGAGCAGAACCGGAACAGAACCATGAGAGCAGAAACATGAGAGCAGAACCATGAAACATGAGAGCAGAACCATGAGAGCAGAACCATGAGACATGAGAGCAGAACCATGAGAGCAGAACCATGAGGGCAGAACCATGAGAGCGGTCAGGGTCACAACAGGCTCTTCTCCTGGACGTACATGGACGTGAGGCGTTTCCCTGAGAGATGACATCACATCCTGTTTGGTGTGTTCTGCAGCGTTCTCCCTCAACACTGGACCTGGTCCACTAGTCCCTGAGACACAGGAATCAGGGTCCCTTAAAGGCCACGTTTGTAACTGGATGACAGCACAACCTCACACTAGGGTTAGCTGAGGGGAGAACGTTGGCCCTTCATCAGACCACTAGTGTGAGCAGAGACCAGCACCTGGAGCTGTGAGCCGTTCCTTATGTACACTCCATCCCTCCTGGGCCACACATACTACACAATGGCAGAACACAGCTAGAACAGGCTTGAAGACGAGCTGACTAGACCCTCCGCTGTCATGCAGTGTGACCAGCAACTGCAAATGTTGAAGACCAGCAAGGAAAGGTTCTCCCTCAAAATGAGCTTTTGTCTCTCAGTGTCATATAACAGCTCAGGGGGAGGGCGGGTCCTTCTATCAGAAGGTTGTCGGTTCCATTTCCGGCTCCGCTTGTCGGCCTTTCAGCCACTAAAACCACCATCAGTGTGAATGTTAGTCCTGATGGACAGGTGGTACCTTCATATCCCTGGACCAATACGAGCTCCAGCTCGTATTGGTCCAGAGATCAGCAGGACTGTGTGTGTGTGTGTGTGTGTGTGTGTGTGTGTGTGTGTGTGTGTGTGTGTGTGTGTGTGTGTGTGTGAGAACCATTGTTTCTGGTACCAGAGCTGGGTGACAGGACGTTGACAGAGCGTCTACATGTCAGCTCTGATTGAGATGAACACGCTCTGGAGCTGTGTGTTGTCGCTCTGGAGCTGGATTCAATTCAATTCAGTTTATTTTATATAGCCCAACATCACAAATACAAGTTTGCCTCGGAGGGCTTTACAATCTGTACACATGACATCCCTATCCCGGGACCTCACATTGGATCAGGAAAAACTCCCCCAATAAAGATAGTAAAAACCCTTTCACAGGGAAAAAAGAGGAAGAAACCTGAGGGAGAGCAACAGAGGAGGATCCCTCTCCCCGGATGGACAAAAGCAATAGATGTCATGTGGCCAGAATGAATAATGTAACGGAGTTACAGCACATTCAATTATTCATATAATGAGTAGTAGGCATGGTCCATGATCCAGATAGCCACGATCCATTAAGCAGAAGGAGGTAGAGAGGAGGGGCATCCCAGGGGCAGTGGGAGGAGAAAGCAGGGCCATGGCAGCTGGCAGGCCTGGTTCCCGGCCGATTCCATCAGCAGGGCCATGGCAGTAGGCAGGACCGGTTCCATCAGCAGGGCTATGGCAGTAGGCAGGACCGGTTCCAGGCCAGTTGCATCAGCAGGGCCTCCCCCCTGGTTCCAGGCAGCCATGAATCCATGGAAAAAGAAAGTAGAGTTAGTAATATGCATGTTGTCGCTCTGGAGCTGTATGATGTCGCTCTGGAGCTGTGTGTTGTCGCTCTGGAGCTGTGTGTTGTTGCTCTGCTGGGAGCTGTGTGTTGTCGCTCTGGAGCTGTGTGTTGTTGCCCTGCTGGGAGATGTGTGTTGTCGCTCTGGAGCTGTGTGTTGTTGCTATGCTGGGAGCTGTGTGTTGTCGCTCTGGAGCTGGGTGTTGTTGCCCTGCTGGGAGCTGTGTGTTGTCGCTCTGCGCTCAAACAGGGTGATGAAGAGAAAGCACATTGCTTCTTCACTCGGCCTCTCAAACTGGGCTCAGACTCTTCCAGAACCAGGTCGGAGGCGAACACAACTGGAATGGTGACCGGGGCTGATCTGGTGACCGGGGCTGATCGGGTGACAGGTGCTGATCTGGTGACCTGCTGCAGGTCCTAACGTCCCACTGCAGGCAGCAGCTGGCCGGTGTGGTCAGTTCTGTCCTCGGCACTTAGAACTCATCTCAATGATGCACCGTCTCCTGTAGCTGATGAAGCCTGCAGTGCTGTGTAACACAGTCCTGACGGTCTGCCTTCACAGCTGCTGCTCATCTAGCAGCCGATTGGACAAAGACATCGTCAACTTGACCCATTATATCTTTCATGGGATGATTCTTTTATTGGCATTTAGTATAATGAGGAGATGAGATGTACTGAACTATAAGTGGGTATTTAGGGTCTTTAAAAGGGTTTATTTATGTGAGATAAACAGAGTTTCTTTACAACACTGCAGCTACTGTGTTGCTTCTCGGTGTGCGTGTGGTGTGTGATGTGTGTGTGTGTGTGGTGTGTGTGTGCATGTGGTGTGTGGTGTGTGTGTGTGTGCATGTGGTGTGTGATGTGTGTGTGGTGTGCATGTGATGTGGTGTGTGTGTGAGTGTGTGTGTGTGTGTGTGTGTGTGTGATGTGTGTGTGCTTGTGGTGTGTGTGTGTGTGTGATGTGTGTGTTGTGTTCATGTGATGTGGTGTGTGTGTGGTGTGCATGCAGGATAACAGGCCTCACCTGACTTTATCTTCAATAAGGTGCTGGAAGAACCCAAAAGCTCAAACTGGTAGAAACACATTTCCACCTGCTTTAATCCATATTATCAGAAGAGTAAAAGACTTTGTAAAAGTGAACTCTGTCTCTCTCCTGAGGATTACTTCTGTCCACACACTGGATATTTATAGCTGATCAAATTATGTGGACTAACACTAACCAACAGCCTGCTGTGTGTGTGTGTGTGTCGTGACGTGACACTAAGGCCCAGTAGAATGGTACCGCTGGTTGAGTCAAGCAGTAACACACACACACACACACACACACACACACACACACACACACACACACACACACACACACACACACACACACACAGGTTCCAGACGGCTGTGTCATAATTGCATTTGAGGGTATTTGTTCGTCCAGACAAGCAAACGGACACACAGCTCCAAGATCTCAGCGGGGCTGTCAGTGCTGTCCAATCCTCTTACAGCGCACACACACACACACGCACACGCACACATGCGGACACACACTGTATTTCTCACTCTGATGCGGCCATGTCAACAGTACTACGTTTACACTGAGCGTCCACACTACGAGTTCTAGAGCAGCACAAACAGAGTTTGGAAACTCTCCAGAGGACGGATACGTTTGAAACCTCCGGGTTACGTCCTAGTGAGGACGGTTTGGAAATGATGGCGTAGACGCCCACATCCGCTACTTGATTGGGTCTGAGCAGTGCCGACGTGTCCTTCCCTGATTGGTCGCGCCCCGGTCACATGACCCTGAGCAACGGTTTGACCTCGTCATTGGTCCAAGCAAAGAAATCTCTGGTCTCTCTTTTCACCATCGTCGTTCTTCCTCCGCTGTATTTTCTGCAGTGTGTAGAAAACCTGCCTCCTGTTTACTCCGTCAGGCGCATGTCCAGAGCATGTGATGGTCACGTGATGCGCCTTTTCAAAGGTGGACGGAGATCATTAGAAAACGCCGCTGTGACGTTTCTGATCTCTTGTCTGAACCGTAAACATCTCTAAACCCAAGGAGACGCTTGTGGCCTCAGGCAGCAACGGGTCGTAGAAAGCTTCATTCCTTCTTCTCCTCATGGTCTGGTCATGATCTCTCAGCGACAGCTTTAAGGTATCAAAGATAGGAATGTGTTCTCACACTCTCCATCGAAGCGTTCTATGGGAACAGAGCGGGGCGTCCTTCAATCAGAGGATCTGCGGTTCGATCCCGGACTTTGCTAGTCCATGTATTGTGTGCATGTACGGGCGGTGTATGAATGCTTAGATCGTCCTGATGGGCACCTTGCATTGTAGCTTTTCAATGTATGAACGGGTGAATAAAGTCCCACTCAAGGCATTAAAGTCATCGGGTAGTAATAGTAATGACATAGTTTATAATAGTAGAATTGAAGATGCTATTTGTTTTTTCTTTGCCCACAGAAGCTGCTGCAGAGCTGGAGACAGACCTGCACAGCCCAATGGAGGAGCGAGAGGAGAAGGAGAGGGGCATCATGGGACAAGAAGACCAGGGCAAGGCCCGAGAGCCACCGGCCAGCTCCCAGGACTCTGTGACGGCAAAGGAGGAGAAAGGAATGGAGGAGGGAGTAATGCAGAAAGAGGTGGAGGTGGAGCTGGAGGCTGAGGTGAAGGTGCAGCTGTGCCCGTCTGGGCCGGGCCTGCAGATGAGCTTCATCCGGGGCTCGGACCTGTTCGGCTACGTGGGCATCGAGGCGGTGCTGGACCAGATGAGACGCAAGACCATGAAGGCCGGCCTCGAGTTCAACATCATGGTGGTTGGTGAGTCTGACGCAGTGCCGCATGGCTCCATCATCAGTGATCTGTTTCCATGGCTACGACGGTGTTGAATATGAAGGCTCTGATGTCGATGACAGAAGGGACGTGAAGCAGAAAAAGAATATCTGTGAATTAAGTTTCTTCTTTGCTTCCTGGATCATCGAGAGAGAGAGAGAGAGAGAGAGAGAGAGAGAGAGAGAGAGATAATGTACTGTATGTGATTGGTATATTATCCACATTTCCCCACTTTATATTCTCATCCCTGAGTCTCATAGCTGTTACCCCCTGCTTATAATTATGTTTGTCATTTTACCTTTTTTTGGTTGATAAGAAGATAGATTGTAAAGGAGGGGTGGGAGAGGGCTGTTACCATGACATCCAACATGTAACCATGAGTCATGTGACTTCAGTTTCCTGCAGTGATTGAGAAAGTACACACACACACACACACACACACACACACAAACAAACAAAAGGTCTGCGTTGGGAACAGGATAGAGAACCAACCTGAGCAGAGGGTTGTGAATATGAAGTGGTGGGAAATGAAAACATGAAGTGGTTCAGTCTCCACTCTCAGGTCCTCAGGTCCTATGGTTTGAAAGGATTTACTCTCATAACATTCAGGCGAACCCTACAAGTCTGTATCGGCAGAGACCCTGTCCTCTGTCTGGATGTCCAATTTGACTGATCGGGACCTTTTTGGGCGTCAAGGTCTAAACACAGCGACCCGGTGCCAGTAAGCATCATCCAGAGAGAGGGCTATGTAGCACGGCAAGAGGAAGTATGATTCTGTGAGGAGGAAGTGGCTCTGCTCTTTCCTGCCACACACACACACACACACACACACACACACACACACACACACACACACACACACACACACACACACACACACACACACACACACACACACAGTTGACATGTACTTCCCCTGCTGTTTGATTGAAAACAGGAAGTTTCCCCTTGATAATCATTGTTAGTTTTAGTTTATACACTTTTTAAGTTCTTTTTTTAAGTTTAATATTCTCTTTAAGTGATTCTTAAAGTCCACCCTCACATGACGGTTGTTATCGATGACTCACCTCTTGTTACCTTGACTTGAAGAGAACTTCTTCTCTCTTGCCTCACCGGGGAACAGAGGATCAACAGATGGAGAAAGGTCTTGATGAACAACTCACCTGTAGGAACACAGTATGAGTCGCAGGTATCCAGTCGGGTGTTCTCTACTTCACATCCCATGTATCCAGTCGGGTGTTCTCTACATCCCATGTATCCAGTTTGGTGTTCTCTACTTCACATCCCATGTATCTAGTTGGGTGTTCTCTACTTCACATCCCATGTATCCTCGCTAAGACCTCACCAGTCTCCTGCTTGTAGCCAGCAGGGCTCTGACATCATCACTTGGAACAAACAAAATGATGTGTTTATGTTTATGTTTATGCAGAATGCACAGTATAGCTGCATGTGATCGTCATTCACGTTATTATAAGGGAACAGCACTCAAACAACACCTCCTGCAAATCGTCAGGTGTTGACCCTCTGAGTGTCTCTCAGCTTCTCCTCCAGCTGTGAGCGTATCGCGTCTTCAGTCGAGGAGACTTGAACACCACAAGAGCAGATCTCAGATCACCGGTTTGTCCTTCTGATAGTATTCTATGAAGTGGACTTGTGTATCAGGCGATGGTGCCAATCCAATCCAGGGTGTTCAAAACCAAAAGATATGTGTTATTACTTTGAATATTATGAGCACCTTTTAACAGTTTAGTGCTGTTTAAAGCGTCTCAAAGTGTCTCCTCAAAACTGGCGACCTGCAGAACTCTGCAGGCCGCCAGTTTACTGGTGATCCTCCAGTTGAACCCTATTCCAGTAGAATAGGGTTGCGGACATTTTGCTCTCTCTGGCTAACAAGCACCGGCCATCAGCAGCTGCATGAGTAACTCCATAGGGACAAGAAGGACACTCACTTCTATTTCTCACTTCTGTCTCAATCTTTGTTGAGAGCTGCACATGCTCAGTACTGATGGGCAGAATGCACGGACATCATGTGGCACGTTGGTGTTGCTGTTCCTGCGTGGCATGAATGATCTAACAAATGAGTGTGTAGAAACCATTGAAACCACTCTAAACACAACACTCTCATACACTTGGTCTGCTTGTGTCTGCAGGTCAGAGCGGCTTAGGGAAGTCCACGCTGGTCAACACGCTGTTCAAGTCCAAGGTCAGCAGGAAGTCCTGCACGGCCAACTACGAGGAGAAGATCTCCAAAACAGTCAAGCTGCACTCAGTCAGCCATGGTGAGAAACACACACACACACACACACACACACACACACACACACACACACACACACACACACACACACACACACACACACACACACACACACACACCTATTCCTTTTTGGCTTTATTGGGCTTTATAAGGCAATAAGTGTGTGTGTGTGTGTGTGTCTGTGTGTCTGTGTGTGTGTGTGTGTCTGTGTGTCTGTTTGTGTCTGTGTGTGTGTGAAGAGGTTAAGACTGATGGAGCAGCTCTCACATCCTACTTTCATATCACTTTTCCTTTCACTTCTGGTCTCATGACTCGGGCTGGATGAGCCTCTTGTCCATAGTTAGTGTATTATTACAGTATTGCAGTATTACTGTGCCCTCCTCCCTGGGCCCTCCTCTTAGGCCCTCCTAAGAGGATTAAACATAGTTTGGAGTATTTTTTCCCAACTCTTTTCCTTAAGGGACTCCTTTTCTGAAGACCCCTGACTTAGTGGCACGTTTTTTGGACATTTTATACTGTGTTAAATGCATAACTATAACAGTACAAAACAACTGATCTATTAACCCAAATACTGAACGCAATAACGAACTTTGTATAAAATGTAAAAAGAACCACGACTCTGTGGCTCCACAGTTTCTGCCTTAACCGACTGATCCAATCCCCTTTCTGCTCACAGTGTCATGTGGTCGCTGTCAGAACCGACAGATTTCCATCTGTCTCTGCTGTTCTCTTCATTGGAAACCTGCCTGACATTTTAATAGGCTACTTTCATATTCTAAAACATGTAACACTCCCCCTATCCTTCTCTGCCAGTGATTGAGGAGAAGGGCGTGAGGATGAAGCTCACAGTGATCGACACTCCAGGATTCGGAGACCAGATCAACAACGACAACTGGTGAGTCGTAGGCGGCGGACACGAGAAGAGCGTTCCACATTAGCTGCTATAGTATTTATGAATAATCAAGGTCAGTAATGTAATCCAACGTTAATGGGAAGAAACCCAAACAACACTGAGCTTTCTGCTATACTGCTCCAAGTAACCACAGTAACCACAGCTCACGCACATACAGCAGCCTGTTGGGGTTTATGTTTCCCCTCTAATACAGTCTCCTTGATTGATAGTAGTAGTATTAGTATTGATTAGTCTGTGAGTGTGTTTGTACATGAGCATATGACCCTGACCCACTCGTGACACCAGAATGGCTTCAGGTTTAGTTTCACATACCCACAATACAAATATGCCGTATAATATAATATATAATATAATAATGCAGTATAGAATACTAAACAAAATATACACATACATATTCATATACATATAAATATCCATATCCATATACACATACACATACATATACATATTCATATACACATTCATATACATATACATATATATATACATACATATACATATGTTGACATGGTACAGACCACCCGACTCAGAGCTCAGAGTGGTCTGAACCTGTCAGGTGGTCTGAAGGAGAATTGAGGAAGGATGCGCCTGTGAGCTCCTCATCAGAGAAAACCAAGTGAAAGTTCCAGTGTTCAGTTGTTTTTTGGAAATGATGGAGCCTTTGTTAGAATGGAAGAACATATTTGGAAAGATTCATGTCGTCAATAGGAACTAGTAAGCTGAGGGGGGGGGTATGAAAAAAAGGTTAACATAAAGATTGTTCATGTTAGTCATTAACAATAATAAATGTGATGATTGATACCAACGAGAGCATTGCAGTCACTCTGCGCCTCCTTTCAGCTGGGAGCCCATCGTGAAGCACGTCAACGAGCAGTACGAGCGCTTCCTGAGGGAGGAGCTGCACATCACCCGCAAGAGGAGGATCCCCGACAGCCGGGTCCACTGCTGCATCTACTTCCTGCCGGCCACTGGACACAGGTCAGCATGGCCACGACACACTCTGACCCGACACACACTGACCCATCACACTCTGACCCGACACACTCTGACCCGACACACGCTGTCCCGACACACTCTGATCCGACACTCTGACCCGACACACTCTGACCCGACACACTCTGACCCGACACACGCTGACCCGACACACTCTGACCCATCACACTCCTTTTGGCTCCGATGCTCCACTTAATGCACCTTTGTAAACGTTTGTGTGTAGACCTCCCTTACTGTCCAAACTGACCAGAGATCTGTGTTTCCAGGCTCCGCCCCATCGACGTTGAGTTCATGAAGCGGTTGGGCAAGATCGTGAGCATCGTACCGGTCATCGCCAAAGCCGACACACTCACCATAGAGGAAAGACAAGAGTTCAAAGAGCAGGTGAGGGAACACACACACACACATATACACACACACACACACACACACACACACACACACACACACACACACACACACACACATACATAATCGGTTTCTTGCTGCACGTCTTCACTACAGTTCATGAAATCCTCTTGTGCTCCACCCACATATTTCCTGCCTTAACGTGACTTTCAGTGTCAACCAATCAAGCAGACCCCTTTGACACGTTCAACCTTTGACAGATAAGGCAAGACCTGGCAGCCAATGGGATTCGTGTTTACCCCCAGAGAGAGTACGATGAGGATCCCGAGGACCGCATCGTCAACGACAGAATTAGGGTAACACCTCCTCTCATTGCAGTGAGCCCAAGGAAATGTCTTGCAATGCTCTTCAGTACGCAGGTTGACTACAAGGAACCTGTAACTGGTCTCATTAAAACTGATCCTCTATAGACCTCAGTGTGGTCCTGGTCCTTTATATACCTCAGTGTGGTCCTGGTCCTTTATAGACCTCAGTGTAGTCCTGGTCCTCTATAGACCTCAGTGTGGTCCTTGTCCTCTATGGACATCAATGTAGTCCTGGTCCTCTATAGACATCAGTGTGGTCCTTGTCCTCTATGGACATCAGTGTAGTCCTGGTCCTCTATATACCTCAGTGTAGTCCTGGTCCTCTATAGACATCAATGTAGTCCTGGTCCTCTATAGACATCAGTGTTGTCCTGGTCCTCTATAGACCTCAGTCTAGTCCTGGTCCTCTATAGACCTCAGTGTAGTCCTGGTCCTCTATAGACATCAGTGCAGTACTGGTCCTCTATAGACATCAGTGTAGTCCTGGTCCTCTATAGACCTCAGTCTAGTCCTGGTCCTCTATAGACCTCAGTCTAGTCCTGGTCCTCTATAGACTTCAGTGTAGTCCTGGTCCTCTATAGACTTCAGTGTAGTCCTGGTCCTCTATAGACCTCAATGTAGTCCTGGTCCTCTATAGACCTCTATCTAGTCCTGGTCGTCTATAGACCTCAGTGTGGTCCTGGTCCTCCATAGACATCAATGTAGTCCTGGTCCTCTATAGACCTCAGTGTAGTCCTGGTCCTCTATAGACCTCAGTGTGGTCCTTGTCCTCTACAGACCTAGTCCTGGTCCGTATAAAAGATAACTTTGTAAAAACTGTGTTGGTTTAGCACCTGCAGTCGGTTACTCGAGGCGTGTGATGGTGTTGAGAATGAATTCTTCCTCTGATGTTCCGGACTGAGCCTCATGTTGTGGTTCCAGGAGAGCATCCCCTACGCCGTGGTGGGAACGGACAAGGAGCACCAGGTGAACGGGAACAAGGTGCTGGGCCGGAAAACCAAGTGGGGAATCATTGAAGGTAACGCATGAGTTCATACCCTCATGTGTACTCTGGGTCACAAACTGCAGCGACACAGAAGGTGATGTCATTGTCAAAGCAGATGAACAATTGCAGCCGACTCCAACCACGACTATGATATGTGATATTTCATCCAATCATATGTGAACCCTCTGTTCATGTGTGTGCTTCATGTTTCCACATTTACATTTTAAAAAGCTGTTTACAGCCGGTTAGTTACTATGGCAACTGTCAGCCTGCACTCTGTTGTCACTATTCACCACGGAGCGGTTCTCATGCTGCTCGGTGGGGATTAAATACATATTTGTTTCATATCAGATGCGCGGCTGTATTCGGCTATATGGAACAATCACAAATAATTTAACTGTGAGGATGAGAGAGGGAGGAGCCAGCAGTCTGTTCTCAATATAATGAGATCTCACAGAAAGACCTGAAACCAACACGACCTGTGGCTGCGGGTCGTCCTCCATGTCAGGGCATCAGGGGGTCAGGAGGTTAGTGGATCAGGGTGTCTGGGGCTCAGGGTGTCAGGGGCTCAGGGGGTCAGGGAATTAGGGGGTCCGGGGTCAGGGTGTCAGGGTGTCAGGGCGTCAGGAGGTCAGTGGATCAAGGTGTCAGGGCATCAGGACGTCAGGGGCTCAGGGTGTCAGGGTATCAGGGCGTCAGGTGGTCAGGTACGGGGGTCAGGGGCTCAGGAGGTCACGGCGTCAGGAGGTCAGGGTTTCAGGAGGTCAGCGTGTCAGTGGGTCAGGGTGTCCGGGGGTCAGTGGGTCAGGGTGTCAGTGGGTCAGGGTGTCAGTGGGTCAGGGCGTCAGGGCGTCAGTGGGTCAGGGTCTCAGGGCGTCAGGGTGTCAGTGGGTCAGGGCGTCAGTGGGTCAGGGTGTCAGTGGGTCAGGCGCTCAGGGTGTCAGTGGGTCAGGGTGTCCGGGTGTCAGTGGGTCAGGGTGTCACGGCGTCAGTGGGTCACGGCATCAGTGGGTCACGGCATCAGTGGGTCACGGCGTCAGTGGGTCAGTGGGTAAGGGTGTCAGTGTGTCAGTGGGTCAGTGGGTCAGGGTGTCAGGGTGTCAGTGGGTCAGGGTGTCAGGGCGTCAGTGGGTCAGGGTGTCTGGGGGTCAGTGGGTCAGGGTGTCAGTGGGTCAGGGTGTCCGGGTGTCAGTGGGTCAGGGCGTCAGAGTGTCAGGGGGTTAGTGGGTCACGGCGTCAGTGGGTCAGAGGGTCAGGGGGTCAGGGCGTCCTCGAGCCAGACACTGAATCCCAACGGCTCCTGAAGGCTGTGCTACCGGTGTGTGTGTGTGTGTGTGTGTGTGTGTGTGTGTGTGTGTGTGTGTGTGTGTGGTGTGTAAAGGGTAAAGGAACATTTACATCCTTGTGTGGCAGCCTCTGCCATCGGTGTGTGAACGTTGACCAGGAGCAAAGAAGAGGGAGGAACTATATAAATAGGGAGGAGCTATATAGATGCAAGCCTACCATTGAGGTGGAGGTGATGGAGACTCATCACGGTTGGGTTTAGGATAAGCACAGCCACTTAAGGTATTCAAAGGGCTGTTTCTGTGGTACCGACCACCATCATGTGATGTGAGTCTACTTCCTACTTCTTACTCTAATAAGTCTACTTCTATGTGAATGCCTGCTTTCCAAAGTCAAACTAAAATACATCTTTCTCTTCCACAGTTGAAAACGTGGCACACTGTGAGTTCTCCAACCTGAGAGATCTCCTCATCAGGTGAGTTTGACCTCATCATAAAAGAGATGGATGAAGAACCATACAAGTCGTGTTCATCTTCGGCAGCCGAACTAACTTCAGTTCTTGAACTGTAGCCGGGAGATGTCACAAGAACCAATACGACGTGACGGTATGCGTTAGCTGTGAGTGGACAGCATAGTCCTGTATGTACGGGCAACGTTAACGTTAAGTTACATCAGGACTTGTACAAGTCCTATTCAGAAAAATTATGTGTTCAAATGTAATCTGAGAAACTTGAGATGGATCATCATGAATCTCTATTACATTTGCAAAGAAAACAGCATGCAAACACAACTAAAAGAGTACTTGGAATTTGTTGTTTATTGTTTTTACCATGGCATCAAATTGAGAACTGCTAAGTACTATTGGTACCAAATTTAGTTTAAAAAACTGATCACTGGCTGTCCTTAATAAATGTTTAGAATTATTAATATGAAACTAATTTTAATAACCATGACTCATGAATCCATTTCTACTGAAATTGTCTAGTGCTTATAATACTTAATACTAATAGCTAATTTTAAATACCTGATGATTCGCCTCAGTATCTCGTCCTAAACTACATTTTACATGATAACATCATAATAACGTTATAATTGACTTTGCTCAATACTCTTTTTGAATGAAAAGAGCTTGAATGCATCATAATGTGATTCAATGCAGCCTGTTATGTAGCCCTGCAGGCCTTTGCTGCCTACCGGCCGCCAACACAACATGAAGTACACAGACTGTATTTGAAACCACAAACAATACCAGCAGACGTGCTGATTCGGCCAAAACGTGGCTTATTGTATTTAGTATTCAAACATTAGTTAGTAGTTATTAAAGTGCAAGAAGAGAGACTTGTAGCTTAGAAATGCAACGTGGGGCGTGTTATAGATAGCTGTGTTGATTTAATTAGAATTTAGAAAAACTATATTGAATTAAGCTGTTGGTAATATCCCTGTTTGGATTGTACAACCCAATGATAATACAATAATAATGTAGGGCTCGTTGTTTGTTGTGATGAAACACCTCCTGTGTACGCCGATATCAGAAATATAAAATGTATTACTTGATGGGCCTCCAGACATTGCATAGGTCTGAATAAGATGAATGACTCATAGATGAACATCAAGTTGTTAATCTTTGTCTTTGTGTTGTTTTGCCAAGGTCTCACTTGCAGGACCTGAAAGACGTAACACACGACATCCACTACGAGAGCTACCGTTTCCGGCGGCTCAACGACAGCAACGTGAGCCTCGGTGAGCTGGGCCCCTCGGCCTCCTGGCCGCTGGAGAACGGGTGTGCTGACAGATGTGACTCCAACAGCCACCTCTGATCTCCCCCCGCCTCCTGCTTCCTGCTGCTGCTTCTGCTCCTCGTCCAATCACAAAATTCTCTTCTTTTTTTTCAGAGATGGATTTTTTTTCAATTTTGAGAAATTAGGTTACAATACATAAGAAATGCATCAAATATGGATATGTGAAACCAATGTGAGCTTATATATGTTTTCTGGAAGGATGATCGTGTACACGTCTCACTAGGGCTCTAAGGTCTCGTATCATCGGCTCTATAAAGTTTATGGACAGAAGTATGTGGACAGTTCCTTCCAATCTGCTCTGCTGTCTGAGCGGGACAGAGTCCTCCAGCAGCCTGGAAGCACCGGGCCAGAAGAGGAGGCTGTGACAGCCAACATCAATGTGGGAAATGTCCGGGTTCCTCATACTTTCTGCAGATATTTGTCCCCTAGTGTGTCATTCATGCTCACTTCAAGTAGAACGTTTAAGTTGCCGGTAATGTGTGGAAAGTGTTGAAGACACCTTTTTTCCTAAAGGTCCACATTTAAGTGCCAAAACAACCGAACATTCTTAATTTTTCCATCCATCTCTTTTACTAAAATGTTTCAGAGTAACTGGCTTTGTTGATTACTTGTCATGGATAGAATAAAACGTTCATCAGACTCAGGACTCAAGCCGGTGAATAAAGTGTGCAGAAGTTAGTTTGAAGGAAACCTCCTCGAGTCTGCTGAGGTGTGGTCATTGATCATGATCAGCTCTCATTTTCACATTTCACTAACAGTAATCGATGCAGAATTATAACCTATACTTTTTTTAATTAGTGGTGTTTTTCAGTTTTTAGTGGATTTCATCCTTCTACATCTCAGAACTGCAGAAGCGACGTACTGGACAGGCCTCCGGTTCCCCTAGTGGGCCTCTTTTAGAAATAATGACGACAATTGCATTTCATTCCACAACATTGACTGACGGAATTATTATTCGTTACTTCAATTTTGTAAGCGACTGCGGCGCTGCACCTGTTGCATTATGATTATCCTATGTGAGATTCACAGTATTATTTTTTGATTATTTGGTTTTCTTGATGAACCAATTCATGCTTTTAGAAGTCAGCCAATAAAACACTTCAAATGTTTTTGAGCAAGACGTTTCTCATGCCCATCATGCAGAGTCCAAACCTTCAACTGCAGCCCGAATACACAACACAATGCAACTTATTACAGGAAAGCATCTGGACAGCTTGTGCTGCTTCATGAAAGCAGTATAATAATGATATTAATAAACCTCAGTGGCATAGTGCTCTGCACTGTGGGACACGTCTGGATTTAGCTGATCGTTGGTGGCAAAATCCACATTTGTACAATTCACTGTTTAGGACACACACACACACACACACACACACACACACACACACACACACACACACACACACACACACACACACACACACACACACACACACACACACACACACACACAGTAACTAAAGTGTGTCACCGCCTCTTGGGTCCAGAGTTGGAAGTGTGTTCATCTCTGGGCACAGCTGCTGGCAGAGGGCCGGGGGTAACAGAGATGTGATGAGGGCGAATGTGGCTAAGTGGTTAGCATGCCTGTCTTTCAATCTGAGAGTTGGTGGTTCGCGCCCCGGCTCTGCTAGTCCATGTTGTTGTGTCCTTGAGCAAGAAGCTTAACCCCTAACTGCTCCCGTTGCTGTGTATAGAGCAAACATGTAAGTCGCTTTGGATAAAAGCGTCAGCTAAATGTAATGTGACTGGCACACCTGGGGTAAACTTGGCACACCTGGGGTAAACCTGTGATGGGTTCACACCAAACATGTAGCCAATTTTCAAAGCAAGGACCAACTTGAGCGAGAAATTGGCGCCATACTGTGACACAAATCAGCGTTGAGTTACTCCTCCTGACGTTGATGATGAGAAATGAGAAGAATGATGGTATTTGTCTGTGGTCCCCCAGAGCTCTCCGACATGACCGGCTTGGTCCGAGCAGAATTAAGCTTCTTTCTGTCTCCTCAGACTCATTCACTCTCTGGCTTCTGTCATTGATATATTTCTGGGGAGCCATACTGTCACGCTGACCTTGATGGGTCTACCGTCATGTCTGCTGCATTGCTGACCCCATGACGCTGGGTGTGGCAGGTGGGAAACATCGTACTGGTGACCACACCCAACATCATACTGGTGACCGCACCCAACATCGTACTGGTGACCACACCCAACATCATACTGGTGACCACACCCAACATCACACTGGTGACCACACCCAACAGTGGATGTAGCGGTCACGTTCTGGGGGTCGAGCGTGCTGCAGCTGCTAGAAGCAGCACAAGCCGGGTTTTCAGCCTAGGTCTAGTTATTAAAAAAAAATAAAAAATGAATAGAGGATCAAAGAAGCTTTGTGTGGAGGAAAGAACCAAATGTATGAAAAGTGTGTTTCAGATGTATTCACATTAGTGGGAGCACAGCCGTCACTTCACTTTATGAAGTTCAGTCAGTTCCAGTTTACTCTGGAATCTGGACTTCTGCTGGAGTCCATCACTCATGTAGAATGTGATCAGCTGCCGGCCCGTTATCACGATGGTTTTGCCGTCATGTGTGATGAAAGTAGAGTTAAGACACAGGGAGGCACTGCTCACTCAGACAGCGTTTAGAGTTCAGTGTGAGCCAGTTGATGAAGGCGTGGAGCCCGATTAATTTTAAAAAGTCTGGACAGCAAAACACCAAAGGAAATATTTGTTGTGCATATTGGACACAAAGCACATTTGTCGATTCCCATCTCTCCGTGGAGAGAAGTCAAAATAAATAGTCTGCTAGCACCTTCCCCTTCTGCTGCCTCCCCCTCACAGAGCAACCTCCTCCTGACCGTGTGATTGTTTCAAAGGTGAATGTTTCCACCAGCAGCTGATGGGCAGTGCAGATGGAATAAAGCAAATGAGGCTTTGGGTCTTGAGTTTGGTGTGGACCGGGTCCAGGTCTTACTGTTATGCATATGCAGACCTTTATACTGTTACTAGTACCTTTGCAACTAGCTAGTTATCATGACTAAAGACAAAACCTTTGAGAAAACTTGAGAGTTTCTCTGGGGGAGAAAACAGTGTGTATTAAATCCATGTGCTCTATAATTTTCTAAATAAACCCACATACATTGTATTATGTACACCTATATGTTTTTACTGTGACATGTCAAAATGTCCTATGTGACAAAGGGCTATTCGTGTAGCAGGATTACTAATGAGATGGTAACGCATGCTCAGCTGTCCATCCATGGAAGAAAGAAGACGAGAAGAAGCCGGGTAGACTCCTCTCTGTAACTTAATGTCTGTTTCCTCCACAGCCACAAGCCACTTTGATTTTGACCAGACATTCACTGTTTCTCTGCTCTGTCCTGAGCCTCTGTGTCAACCTCCCTACTTGTATTTTATACTCACATGTACTAATAGTTCCTGTATGATTAATGTATTTTATAGTATTGAGGATACACATGTTTACACTGTTGATTTACAAATAAATACTTCACCTTCTCAATCCAGTGTGAAGTCTTTGTGATGAACCACGCTGTCTTTCCCACTGCACCACCTCTGAAGATGTAGCTCCAACTAACAATTAGGCAACTATTACCCCAGATCACCAGGGGCCTCAGAAACACCTGGTTCACAAAGTCCAATGTTCAAGGTTTCATTTGTTGTCATTGTACAACACAGGGCTGTGTAACTAAATGTAGTTGTAGTCCCTTTTTGCTATGTAAGAAAAAAAACACACACAAAAAGCAAAACTATATTACAGATGAGAGTGGAGGATGAGTTTTCACAGAAAGAGGAAAGAAGCTGAGATACAGACATATCAGCTGCAGAAGCACCAGACTTCAGTCTGGTGCTTCTGCAGCTGATATGTCTGTATCTCTTCCCAGAATGCAGCAGGTGAGCAGGTCGTGGTTGGCTGGGTTTAGTCTTTTAATATCCTTTAGCTCTTCTCAGGCTCCTCTTCTCAACAACATCACTGATGCTCAGGAGATGGTCACATCTGTATCTGAACATATTCAAGACCAAAGAGCGGATATTTCTTTAAAATCGGATGATTTTAGACGCGATCCCCCACAACACACAGGAGAAGGAGGTGGTATCTGAGCGACTTGGACGTCTTATCAACCACAAGCTCTCCTTGGGTCAAAAGTATTGATAGTGCAGTGAAGTGTTTTGTGTCTGGATTAATATTAGTGCTGCATTTGTGTGAATATTGCATTTTATTGCTGTAGATCCACCCACCTTGAGCCACCCAAAAACATTTGGAGTTAGGGTTATTTTGAAGGTGGCTCGTGACGTTAAAAAGGAAGCTACGGAAAATATGGCAATTTTTTTATACAAATTAGAAACAGTAACGGTATTAGCACTCCGCGGAAGACTTTGACTTTCACAATGGCATTAGAATTCCTAGCACACATCTATGCACAAGGGAAAAACCAGATGAAAAAAACACTGAGTTGAGTGTATATAGCGAATGCTAATTTCCAACAGCTGTCCACAGGAGGCTTTTTAAAAAATGTGATAAAATATAATAAAAAAGAGAATACATCCACAGATACATACATAGATACATACACAAAGTAAAAGTATGAGGGTGTTAAACGTGTGAACTATGTTGTTTTTCTCATACCCCTTTAAGCCCTAACTCTAACCCTAATAACCCTAACCCTATCCCCTAATCCTATTTATTGTTTGAGTTGTGCTTAGAGGTTGTACATCTGGATTATATATTATTGTAGCCCTGATTTTTATGTTTAATTTGATACCTAACATATTTTTTATTTTGGGGGGGGAGGGATTTATACCATGACTTTTTGTTGATTTTCCTGATATAAAAGGGTCCCCCGATTGGGGGACCCTAGGGCTCAACAGTTTAACATCTCTCTTCTCTCTTGTTATTATACTGAATTGTATTAATAAGATGTCCTTATTATGTCAAAGTGTTGGAATAAATGTTAAATATTTAACTGCAAAGTAGTAATGCATTTTTTGCATTGAATCATACTGGGATGTTTGATGATGAAGAAAGGACAAATGATCTTGATGAAGTAACATCACTATTTAAAACACATTGAGGACACCAAGAGGAAGGTTTCACATATCAGGTTCTAGAGAGGATACATGTGAGTGTGAAGGAGTGAACATCCGGCTCGATAAATGAGGCTTACACTGCACACGTTGTGTGGGAGCTTGTGAGGCAATGTTTTCATACGGCTATGGACGCAAGGTAGCTGGTTCCATCCCGGGTCTCCCATAGTTTGCATGTCAAAGTCCTCGAGCAAGACACTGAAGCTCCGCTGCTTCACAGCAGCTGCTCCTACAATGCAATGGATGGTTACATTTCATGTATACGTTATGGTGGTTCGACTAGAAAACCACCATACATGTACAGTCCATTTCTCATTTGTGTTGTTAAACGCATTTACACAATGGTTTTTTGTGGGTGAAGTATTCCTTCCAGGGGTTGAAGGGTTTTAGTTAGTGTGACTTGAAGATGCTGGCAACATGTTCTGACAGTGATTGCAGCATTACCAGTTAGGTTACAAATTACCAGTGTTCGTTCTGGTCTCAAGTCGCTGCAGGACCTCCCAGGCCATCTGCCCATCCTCCCCCCACTGATAAGAGGTGCTCACTGCTGGTCTTTGACATGTACGTGGTGGTTGAAGCTCAAATAGAGCTGCTGGTCTGTCGCTGGGATCTTGTCCACTGTGGTCTTCATGCTCCAGCTTCCCATCCTCACTGTTCACAGTGAACCACGGGGTCGTTCCATAGGTCATGTGATGATGACAGAGTGAGCTGATGTGGTTGAGAGTGGAGAGTTGGGAGTATTTTGTCAGTAGATGCATAAGGAATGTGACTGTTCTTTAGTCCAGCTGGGTCTTTACAACAGGCCATTTCATTTGCTTAAGAGCTGCAGGAAAACAAATGATTCATATTGTGACCATATCTCTCCTCTTCTATTGAACATTCTATCATATGCATGTGTGAACAGAACCATCAGTTCAGCCCATTGTTAGCATCCAAACCACTTGTTGACAACATCTGGCTCTGACACTTCTTGTCAACAGACATTTTTAACTGATTTGGTGTTTTTTATTTGTTTAATGCTTTTGGAACATCTGCAGGTACCAAAGCATTAACTCCACTAGTCATGGGTGCAAATATTGTCTTCAGTCAAAATAAGAGCAGGCACAGGTTGGCTAAACACAATGAAACTCAAAGAACACACAAATTCAGCCAATTTCAACATTATCAGTAAACTGTCAGTATTTATTTTACTGCTTAAAGTTGTGCTGTACAAGGGTTGTAACAAAATGGTGACAGATGTAGACCAAAGGCTGTAGCAGGTAGTAGAAGTGAACGGAGAGATTTACCTTCGATAATGAACCTCAGAAAGGTTTGCTGTTAGTTTGTAGCTGAAAAATGCACGACTGCATGTCAGAGTTTATGATATGTAAACTTACATTTGAATCCTTTGGAAGCTCATTAAAAACAAAAATACTGAAGATCAGTGATCACATTGTGAGTCCTGGTTTGAGAGCAACAGAGCAGTTTACATCATCTTCTATGTGGGACCAGTTAGTGACCTATCAGTACATTAATGACTACTGTAATAGTGATATTTAGAACCAAGATATGTTTACATGCTGATCTGAAACTGTAACTTAAACAGGCGTTGAATTTATCTTAATTTGTTGATAAGTATTTGTCATTTCTCTGTCTCATTACATGTCTCAGTCTCCCAAACCAAAACTTTAGTAGAGTTGTACCCAATGCAGCCAGTGAATGGTAATGTAGACTTGGCCGAACTAAACCAGAGGACCTTTCCTCCATGTGAAAGCCTCACTCAGTCTCCACTTGGGTGGATAGTTACAGTATTGACTACATCAGTATATCAGCATGCTGTCCATCCTCAGGTTGCCTTTTCTCACTCCCAACTCGACAACTCACGCCTCTTGTCAGTGCCCCTCTGTGTCTGATACGAGGCACCTTGAGTGTCTGTAGAGACAGCAACTCTAATGGAAACCCATCCTCGTCATGTTTAGATGGTCAGAGTTTAAATAGTGAGAAACTCTGCTTAGGTGGGATGGGTCAAATAAACAGACTTTCACCCAGGAGACCGCTGTTTGTGTCCCATGTCAAACCAAGTCAACGTTGACTTATTGTACCATTGTTAGGTAACTTACGTACTTGACTATTGCCAGTTATGTAAAAAATGTTGATTTAAAAAAATCCAAATCCCGTACTTTTCCTAAACCTATCAAAGTACTTGTGTTGCCTAAGCCTATAACCACCCGGGATTTGGAGCAGGAGTAGAACTAAAAACTAAGTAAACCGACTTTGGAGCTGAAATTAAGTTTCTTGTAAACACAAAGTTTAATTTGAAAAAACACGGTAAGGAGGAACTGACACAAAAGGGGAGGCCAGCGCATCGTAGTTTGAAGTGGAGGCCACTGAGTTCTGATGTGTTGGCACCACAACGTTCCAATAGTCTTGGGCTAGTGAACGCAGAGCTAATGCTAAAGCTAGCTGGTTGGCTCATGCTTAAATCTGGTTTCAAGTATTTTTTCTTCTTTTCATTAGTCTTGTCAGCAATGAGCTTCCATAGTTCTCATCCTCTGAGATCTTTCCCTTTTGTCATGTTAGTAGACGGCGTAAACATTGCTTAGCAATGACAGAGGGCAATCTCACACTTCAATGTTTTTATGTATATCCACATTCAGGCCAATGACAGTAAATATAATAACTTGTCACCACTGTTTGCCCCCTTATTCTTTATGATGGCAAACAGCAAACAAAGTTGAAACTTGCTTGCACAGAAGAAAATATACTCGTGTGCATTAGGACAATTTCAACACTTATGTTAATGGTCACAAGTGTTTGTTAAATGTGTAATTGGTACATCATTTCATTTTGGGGTCTGAAAATAATAATAATGATAATACAAAATAAAAAAAACAGCAATCAATGCATAAGCTAATTCAGGCCCAAATTTGAAGCAAGTTCCATAAAAGAAAATCCTTTGAAGAATGTCTCTTCAATAAATAAATCACATGAATAAGACACAAATTAATTTAAATAAATAAATAGATAAATAAATAAATATACTTATGTACAATGAAGAGATTCAGAGCAACCTGTAAAATGAGCCACCTTGAAACACAACACAGACCAACTAAACATGCATGGTCTGCCATGTCCGTGGGTCTACAGCTTCATGTCCGCTGCAGGCAGCAGCCTCACGGAGTGCTGCAGGCAGCAGCCTCACGGAGTGCTGCAGGTCCTTTGGCACAACCTAACACTGCTGCACCGGTCATCCCTTCAGTTGGCAGTCAGCACATCAAGCAGCAAGTGGCTCGCTGTTGGGCTCATTCATTTCTTTAAACATCAGATGATCATAGGAAAGACACGTGACTACTGGCTTTAAAGTTATTTGTTTTCCCTTTGTAACACCAATAGCTTATCTCCATATTAAATAAATACTTTGGTTTAAGAGAAACTTTACTATTTCACCTTCGTACCCAGAGTCCGATACCTTAATGACGCCTTTTTGTATCAGTTTAGCAGTATAAAGGCATGTTGAATACGAAGCTTAGCTCAGTTAATGGATGTGGAATCAACGGCCTCTTGGTAAATAATTGTTGCATTCCCCTTCAAACGTTCTTCCACACGCGAGTTATCCTGCAATATTCTACTGCGATACTTTGACATGTGTGAATGGAAGCAGCTGGTGTGATCATCTGATTGCAGTTTGCTGTAACTTTCTGGTTCCAGTATCATTATTGCTAATGAAACCAAAGGCTGGAGCTGTGGAATAAACCTGATGGTCAAAAGGTCAATGAGATTTGTTTTTCATAAGTTGATGCTGCATTAGTCTCCCTGAACATCTGAAGCTTAGCTTAACATACACTATCAGTTGTTCCCCACCTCTTCCCTTAGGGGTCCATTTTCTGTCATTGAGTAAACTGAAGACCCCTGACTGACGTATTTTATGGAGATTTCATATTATATTAAATGATAACCATAACAGTACAGAACAGCTGATAAACTACTATAATAAACCCAAATACTAAGCACAATAATTGTGGGAAGTTTGGGTTTAACAACATTTGGCTGCATTTTTCTTTAGGAACTTTTGGTACAATTCTGTCCATATTACGTATTTAAATATTAACAATGATGCCTACTTGATAGGGTTTCTTCTCCCTGACATCTGGCCATAGTGAGCTCTTTGGTTGTTTCAACCGTGTACTTTCTGGAGGGGTCGTCTCCACCAAAGCATTTCTTTACTAGCTGAAAACATCGGTCTCTCTCTTCTGAGAACCAGCTGGGAGAACTTTGGAGGAGCGGCGTTGTTTCAGCTGCGTCTGGTTGCTATGATACGGAATATCCACGAGAGTCAAAATGTCGGCACGAGGTAGCGTTGTTGCTGTGGCCTGGTTCTGGTGCTGGTGAAGCATGCAGGGAGAGGACACACCTGCTCGTCTCTGAGATCTCGTGGGCGTGGAGGTTTCCTTTAGATTCAGATCACCATTATTATACACATGAGGGGATTGGTTTGGTCCAGTGTGTCAGACATGAGGACACCACAGTGTCACCAAGTCCACAGTGAAAAATTATAGATAAAATATATAGATAAAACAATAGCATAACATCACTGTGCCCGGATCCTTTGTAATCTTAAATATTAAACCAAAGTTAAAAATAACTGTTTCATTATGTTTTCTTGACAGAAATATTTTTCAAAAAGTTGACGCAAAGCTTCTGCGACCCAAAGTGGGGGAGGAGCAAATAGTGGTAGGCCGACCTCTGTGAGCTAAAGGGTATCTACACCTTGCTGGACCAGTGGACTAAATACCAGTATTACTCTGTTTCTGACTTGTTTGTATGTTGTATGTTAAGAGATTCTAATAATTGCCTTCAACGTGTGTCAATAGCATGGCATCCAAGGGTCGACAGTGAGCGCGTCCTCTCAGCTGTCATGTTTCCATGCTGGAGCTGATCAACACCTGACACTGCCGAACCGATTCCCCTGAAGACAGAAGACAGATGTTGTGTGTGCTGGTGTGTTTCTGTGCAGAGGGACAGGGGTGTGGTGACGTTACACCAGCCATTGGTTGTAGGGACTGGAAGGAGCTGTTCAAGATCCACCAACTAATTGAGCTAAGCTAAGCTAAACATGATTAGAAAACATAAACGTAAGAAAGGCCATTCATAGGTTTCTGTGACTCTGGGTTTGTAGGAAAATGTCTGAAATTCCTGAAAAACTTATTATCTTAAAAAAACTGCCACTATACAAGCGCTCTCAGCTCCTGGCCCTTTCTGTCCCAGGCCTGAGTGGACTGCTCTAATATGAAATACTGAAATCCCACAGCCTCTCTTTTTACCTTTTGAATAGCCTGACCTCAGCCAAGGGGTCCCACAATGCATTAGCAGCTTCAGAACCATCACTCAACATCATGTGTTTCTCTCGGTATTTAAAAGATGAAAAGAAGAGGAAGAAAGGGTTAATGCCAAAACTACCTCACCAAAATGCCAACACTGTGTCTTTAAGGACCAACGTCTTCTATGAAGCGCACGTTACCTCAGCAGACGCTCTGCTTTCCTTTTGACTGGATGCTTGCTCATGTTGCCTCTGCAGCATGTGTCCCTTCTAAACACAACATTCACAGTTCACAGTTCACAGCTTGTCCTCCAGATCTGGAAATGAAATATGTGTACATAATAAAATTGAAGAAGAGAGCGGGAAAAGTGAAGCAACGAGCCAATCGACTTCAACACACACACAAAATGTAAACTGATGTTTTTCAAATTTTCTCAATTTTTTCCCCGTATTGACACGGAAATGGAAAAAGGTAGTGGTATCCCAAAAAGGCGGGAATCTGTGAGTCCATGACGCACACTTCACACACAGCGGAAGGGAGAAGAGAGAGAGAGAGAGATATTCTATCCCTGTCATTCACTTCCTGACCTGCATCTTTAGTTCTCTCTGCTTCCTGTTTCTCCAGCTGGCTTTATGGAGTCTCTCTAAACAAGAGGAAACCAAACCTTTGACACCTTCTGACAAAGAAATATCAGCAGTTATATTACAGAGTGATGGAAATAGAAATGTCAGTGCTCATGGTCGTGAGGACTGACATTTGTTTCACTTGCCATATACAGTGTGTGTGTGTGTGTGTGTGTGTGTGTGTGTGTGTGTGTTTGTGTGTGTTTACAGTGTATGAGCGCATGTGTGAGTTCCACCTATCAGCTCAAACACAAGTCTTTATTTCCCTTTTTCTAATTCCTCCACGCTGCATCTGGATATGTCACTCCCTTCAGTATCCCTTCAGTATCCATTCAGTATCCCTTCAGTATCCCTTCAGTATCCCTTCACCCCTTTCAGTGTCCCTTCAGTATCCATTCAGTATCCATTCCGTATCCCTTCGGTATCCCTTCTGTATCCCTTCAGTATCCATTCCGTATCCCTTCAGTATTCCTTCAGTATTCCTTCCGTATCCATTCCGTATCCCTTCAGTATTCCTTCAGTATTCCTTCCGTATCCATTCCGTATCCCTTCAGTATTCCTTCAGTATCCATTCAGTATCCATTCAGTATTCATTCAGTATTCCTTCAGTATTCCTTCCGTATCCATTCTGTATCCCTTCAGTATTCCTTCCGTATCCATCCCGTATCCATTCTGTATCCATTCCGTATCCATTCAGCTAAAAACAAAAATATTCAAAGTCTTTCAAGGAGCCCTCCTCTGTAAACAAAACCCTTTAGTTGATTCTGAAAAAGAGACTTGCTGTCAGACAAGACGTCACACAAGTTCTTCACTCCGGCTCTTCTTAACTGAAGCTTGAATGCCACGCCATCCTCCTCGGGGTCTGGCCTGGTCCATCGTCTGCCCCTCCGGCCTCTCTGTCCGCCTGTGGGTCAGTTACTCAATGGGGTGTGGAGGAAGACGGGCGAGGGAAGAGGAACGTGTGGCACGGTAGGAGCAGTTCAGTCTCCGGGCTAGCGTTTGAGACAAGAGTGAGGAAGAGGAAGGAGGAGGAAGGTGAAAGAATGGCGGGCGGTCAGTGGGGGGTCGGTGGTCTTACTCGATGACCATGCAGTGGGGCAGGTGCTGGGAGTAATATTTGAAGAGCTCGGCGGTGGCTCCGGGGCAATTGGTCAGCTCCAGTTCCTCCAGCTCCTGCAGCTGGATGAGGCCGGACAGGCCGGTGGTGGTCAGCAGGGGGCAGCCTGGGGGGTACAGCCAAAAGGTTACAGGGTCACCTACAGGGTCATCTACAGGGTCACAGAGTCATCTACAGGGTCACCTACAGGGTCATCTACATGATCACCTACAGGGTCATCTACAGGGTCATCTACAGGGTCACAGGGTCATCTACAGGGTCATCTACAGGGTCACCTACAGGGTCATCTACAGGGTCTCCTACAGGGTCAACAACAGGGTCACCTACATGGTCACCTACAGGGTCATCTACAGGGTCACCTACAGGGTCACCAACAGGGTGACCTACATGGTCACCTACAGAGTCATCTACAGGGTCACAGGGTCATCTACAGGGTCACCTACATGGTCACCTACATGGTCACAGGGTCACCTGCAGGGTCATCTACAGGGTCACCTACAGGGTCACAGGGTCATCTACAGGGTCACCTACAGGGTCATCTACAGGGTCACCTACAGGGTGAGTGATGAGCTATCCATCCCACCATGATGGATCCTCCTCCTTGTTTTGCATTAACATTACTTTTTGTACTACAAGTTTTCTGAAATGTGAAAATGAGGCATGATGCCAACTTTTGAATTTAGGAGAAAACTACAGATGCAAATTGACAAAGTAGTAAAATAAACATCTAAATGTAAAGTTTGGTTGTTTTCTTTGTCAAGGAAGTGAAATAGCCCAAATCCCAACATTTAAAAACAAGGTCTTTGCTGTGGATGTCTCGCTTTAGTTTTTGGTCGATAAAATGCCAGCAAATTGATAGAAATCTCACAACATGACATTATCGGGAGTTATATTTTATCCAAATAACAATAAAAACCCTGGACATATTCAGTATACTAACATAGAAGACAAAAAGCAGAAAACTCACAATTTACAGTGAGGAAACATGTTCCATTTTGCTTGAAAGATGAAAAGATGCAATTCTTTGTTTTTCATCTATCGCTGCAGCTGATGGTGATGTTAATATGCAAATGAACTAATCAGCTCTAAAATGCGTCCACTTTGCATGAGCATTAGCTGCTGGTCAGGTTTATATTCAACTGAAGCCACAAGATGCCATTGTGACCTATTGGCCGAGGAAAAGCCTGAGTCCATCACAAGCTGACCATGAGATTTAAGTGACCAGATGTGTTTTTTTCTATGTTAGTGGCCACTAGATGGCACTATAAGGCTCCAGAACACAGCACGGAGTAGAATTGCATGTAATCCACTTAAATACAGTAACATGGTTCATCCGGTTGAATTATATGAAGAGCACATTAATGGTCCAGCCACAATGTTGCAAGATTTCTATGAAATACAATCATCTTTCCTAAAACTATGCTCTCACTTCTTAACTCCTCATCAATGCATGCAGGACCAACAAAGGTTTTGGTGCTATGATGTTTGAAACGTCTGTCGGTGTGTAGAATACAGGTCAGGTCACATTAGAATAGAAGGAAGCATTATTTATTATTGGAGCTGTAACTCATACCTGCAAGAGACAGTAGACGAAGACTCCTCATTCCAAACAAATGTTGGAGACCAAAGTCTTGCACCTACACACACACACACACACACACACACACACACACACACACACACACACACACACACACACACACACACACACACACACACACAAAGAGCACTATATTAGAAACCCTGACTCTTAACTAAGCACCCACACACACCCACACGTTACCACGGAGCCCACACTGTCACTACACTGCACTCTCTGAATAAATATAATGTCATGTTTGAAAAAGCGTGAGAAGAACTTGTCCAGGATGAACACCGGTTCAAAGGCTAAAGAGATTAAAGGTGAACCGTGTGATGAGACAGAAGAAATGAAATGAAGGAACAACCCTGTTCCTGGAAAGACGGGGAGGTCTTTATTCACTGTGACTATCATTACAATACATTCAGTATAGCTTCAGTAGCTAGCATAGCATTGAAGTGCTATCGTACTGTGCTAACGTTAGCTCCACAGGTTTGTTATGTAAAAACGTAACGTTTTAGAAACGTACATCTCCTCCTCTCCTTCAGGTGATTACACACTGCTTAAAAAATAGTTATGAATATTCTATTCCAATGCTGCCAATTACTCCCCCTAAATGTTCCACACCATTCCTTTAACAGTGACCGGCTCCAAATCCGCATAACCGGCCTGACAATGAAGACAATCTAAAAATAATGCATGAAAGTCTCTGGAGCAGAGTTGTAAGTTGACGTATCACTTTTACATGAATATATCACAAATGCATTGAAGTTGAGGTTATGTGTTTGCAATTACTCTTTAGTAAGCAGATGGGTGCATGTTGTAAAATAAGTTAGCTCTGAACTTGTAAAGCGTTGCAAGCTCTCATAAAGAACATCAAGCCTGCATTACATTTAGTCAATGTGACAGAATTTCGGTGAAACTTGGTCAGTGCTGAATCTGCAATAGCTCCTAACTGGCTAGCTGGCTAGGGCAAGGGAAAGGTGGAGTTGTAGGCCCTTATTGAACACTAGCCATGTGATGGTGTGGTTTGGTAAAGAGTTCCACAGAGAGGGGGAGGATGGCGTCAGCTGATCTGAGGCATTGGGAGGGGCAGACAGGTTGTTGAAGGCCTTCTAGGTGGGGGGTAGAATCTTGTTCATCCGGGATGAAGAGGGATGTGATCACAGCAGATACTGGTAAGTAGACAGGCGGATTGGTTTATGGCACCATAGCGGACACTGCAGTAGTCGAGCCTGGATGTTACAAATATAGGGAATGAAGGGAAGGGGGATCAAGCATCGAACCCTGGGGAACACCATGGGCGATAGGAACTATGGTCATTTAGTTTAGTTATTGGTTGTAGATTGAAATGAATTAATGTCCGTCGGAGAGGTAGAACTGGAACCAGGAGAGGGCGGTGCCAGGAGTACCAAGGGCTGGAGGGATGAGTTTGGAACGGTTAATGGTGTCCAAAGCAGCACTTAGGTCGAGAAGGATGAGGGTTCTTATGGGACCAGTGTCCGAATAACAGTATAGGTCATTTGTGACTTTGATCAGAACCCTTTCAGTGCACTGAAAGGGTTCAGAGAGGTTATAGTTAAGGTGGGAATAGATGGCCAATTACTCTCTTCAGTACTTTGGATCGGAATGGCAGGTTGAAAATGGGCCGGTAGTTATTGGGGGAGTCTGGGTAAATACAATGTTATTTGAGTATGGGGTATACGGCGAGCTTTAAGGTGAAGGGGATGTAAACAGAAGACGGGGGGGAGTTCACAATGGATGGAGTTGGATGGATCCAGCAACAATACTGGTTGCTTATCTTAAGTCGCATGAAAATTAGCATATCCTGCTAATAATTTCTCAGAGACAGTTCATGTACACTGCCTTGTTGCTTTTCACAGTCGGAAATCTTGGTTGCTAAATGATCGTAGAACATCTGTTAATCTAAAATACAAGAAAATGCAGGGACTGCTCCAGACTACCTCTCAAGACTTCTTCTTATAGTGTGTGTGTGTGTGTGAACTAAAAACGCATATTTTTCGACTACAGGAAGGTAGCACCTTAGTAGCACTTAAATATAACTTAAATGTCTCTTACTGATAGCACTTTGTAGTTTAACTTTATTGAAGAAATTGTACTTTCTTGATTCTTGTTGTTCTGAGTTTGTACTCATGGTGTGAATGTGGAATGCACTATAAGTCACTAAATGAAATGCAATGTGTGTGTGTGTGTGTGTGTGTGTGTGTGTGTGTGTGTGTGTGTGTGTGTTACCTGACAGCACCAGCGCAGATAGAGGCTCCTTAATGATGACATGGTGGACAAGTAGCCCAACCCAGTGTCTGTGATCCGCACACACCTAAAAGTAGACACAATACACAACAAGACACCTGAGTAAACATGACCTTTCCTTTCTATGATTTCATCTCTGCTGAAATTTAAGATGCAACATGACATTTCAATAACTTTAAAGTACCCAAGATGACATCAGCTAGGTTATTTATTTGATAAATTATCAGCTGAAGACGCCACATGAGAGCAGTGCGGAGCAGCGGCCCTGAGCTAACCAGTGGGGCGTGCTCACGTGCACCAACATGCACTGACATGCACCAACATGCACTGACATGCACTAACATTCACTAACATGCACTACAAGATGTGTGAACAGAGCACAGGAAAGCTGCGATAAGAACACATACAGAGGAGAGAGACTCAGGGAGGCATCCCTCCTCTAGACGGTGAGAGATGATTGCTGACATATTGATGCTCTGAATAACGTAGAGAACCTTTTTATATTAAAACATATATGAATATCGGCTGATATGAAAAAAGTAATGTGATTACATTGTTGTCATATCAACCGGCTCTAGTCCAGTGTCCTCTAAGGGCCTTCACAGTCTCTAGAGCTCAGTCTAGTAGAGCATCTTCAGGATGAGATGGAGCCTCGGGGGCATTGGTCATAGTGTTATCTTAAGAATCGCTCTACCACAGGTCCCCCATGCTGCATATGTATACATTTTATATGTGACGCTGGTACACCTCAAGCCAACAAACAAACCAACTGCTTTTGGAAAGAAAAGATATTTGAAAAACACTGTTAACACAATATGGATATAAATGATGTGATTGTTGTTATTGTGTCCCTGCATTCCACCCTGCAACCTTGTTGCTAAAGAAGGCAACATGTGTGAGTAGAGTCCACAGTTTTAAAGTGCTGCTGAGTCCACACAGCTCTTATTTTCAACCACTTCTCATGTGCAGCACTCCGCTGTTGTCCTCCATGTACAAGCCACACCTCATTTCATTTCTCACACATACCACTATGTACACTCTACTTTGAAATTGAATCATTAGGCACACCTCATCGAACACGAGGCTCGGTTAGTGCCCGTCGGTGTCTGACGTCCACACAGAGGTTCATGTGTGCCTTTACCCATCTGTGTTGCTACTAGACGCAGTAAAACCAGCTGAACAGAACCTTCACCGTGGAAACTGCTGTTGGTGTGTGAAACCAAGACGCACGGCAGTTACGCAACAAGCACTTATTTCATGTAACAAACTGTAACCCAAACCTTTCCTGAACCAGTACCTCTGTTGTGTAAGTATGCCTAATGCCTTGTTGGACTTCTGTTACTCTGAACCAAACTAACTAACTATGGAGGCTCATCCGGCTGGCTGCAGTAGAGGTTGTTTTATGGTCGGGTGTCAATAGATGCATAGATTTGGGATAAATATCAGGATTCCCTAGCAACTGTACTGAAAAATAGGTTATCAAAAGTTAAGTGTATGTGAGTGTAGATTGTCCAGAATGCATTTTTCCGCTAATATAGATTCTCAATTAATATTTTCAGCAGACACCTTCTCACGCTTAGTCGGGCTGGGACGATGTGCTTTCCTCCCAACTAATACTATGACGATGCTTGGGTGCATATGTGTTGGATGTGTGTTGCAATTCTATATTGCCATTTATTGCAATTGTTGTTTATTTTAACACCAGACCAGGGGAAAGTTGATGAAGCAAAACATTATGATTTATAGCATGTGTAGTCAGAGAAATCAAACATAAAGTCATGTTCTGGAACTATCCAGAAAGCAAAAACAAATCAAAGAATAAAGACATTGCCCTCACAGTTTGGTGGCGTTTTCCATTTATGAGGGTTACAGTACGTTGTATACCTCTGGTTATTAAAATGAAATGTATTAACCAGAGGTTGAAATTTATTAACCAGAGGTCCAACTTCATTTCCATTATGCATTTTGTATAAACCCATTGGTTTTTTATTTATTTATTATTTTGAAAAATGGGTGTAGTCCATATGAATAAGCTGGAAAGTGTTGCGGGTGAGAGAGAAGCCTGGGTCGGCTTGCTGAACCTGCTGCCACCGAGACCCGACCCCGGATAAGCGGTTGAAAATGGATGGATGGGTGCAGTCCCATGTATCTACTGTATCCTCCCACTAACTTTGGCAACTCCAACTATGGATGTAGAAAGAGAACAGAGCTAGCAGAGCTCTGTTCTCTTTCTACATCCATCTGTTCAATGTGGGCCGTCTTAATGCGCTGCACATAGATGTCAGTGTGTGGATGCTCTGCAGTCAGTGTGTGGATGATCTGTAGTCAGTGTGTGGATGATTTGTAGTCAGTGTGTGGATGATCTGTAGTCAGTGTGTGGATGATCTGCAGTCAGTGTGTGGATGATCTGTAGTCAGTGTGTGGATGATCTGTAGTCAGTGTGTGGATGATCTGCAGTCAGTGTGTGGATGCTCTACAGTCAGTGTGTGGATGCTCTGCAGTCAGTGTGTGGATGCTCTGCATTCAGTGTGTGGATGCTCTGCAGTCAGTGTGTGGATGCTCTACATCCAGTGTGTGGATGCTCTGCAGTCAGTGTGTGGATGCTCTGCAGTCAGTGTGTGGATGCTCTACATTCAGTGTGTGGATGCTCTGCAGTCAGTGTGTGGATGCTCTGCAGTCAGTTTGTGGATGCTCTACAGTCAGTGTGTGGATGCTCTGCAGTCAGTGTGTGAATGCTCTACAGTCAGTATGTGGATGCTCTACAGTCAGTGTGGATGCTCTACAGTCAGTGTGTGGATGCTCTGCAGTCAGTGTGTGGATGCTCTGCAGTCAGAGTGTGGATGCTCTGCAGTCAGTGTGTGGATGCTCTGCAGTCAGAGTGTGGATGCTCTGCAGTCAGTGTGGATGCTCTACCTTTTTTTCTTCCTCACTGGAATAAAAGCACAGGACCACTAGCACACTGACCTGTCCAACACCAGTTCTTCCAGTTTATGAAGGTCACAGGCGATGTACTCCAGGGCCATGTCAGTGATCCGAGGGCACCAGGACAAGTCCAGAATACGGAGCTTGCGCAGATTCTCAGCAACCAGCTCCACGCCGTCGTCAGTGATCTTGGAGCAGCCAGAGAGGCTGAGGGCAGTCAGGTTAGGAAGGCTGTGCACCATGTTGACCACACCGTGATTGGTGATCTCCCAGCAGGAGTGGAGCCGCAGAGTGTGGGTGGTGTAGCCCTGGGGGTGAAGGTCATATGCGTTGATTTGATTATGTAAACGAAAGGGGGTTGAAAATGCACAAAAGATGGCACACACTTAGAAACTGGTAAAAATTGCAAAATGCTGCAGTAACTGGGCTCTGGCGTCGCTCCCTAAAATAGCGGGAGAAAGTTCAAACAGAGATTTGGTTGGATGTTGTTCTGAAATATATAACAAATATCATCTAGGAGTAATATCTCCCTGAGCAGAGCTGAAGTCTGTGGTGATATCTGATATGGGTCTTGGGAGTGGGTGTTATAAAATAGCTCAAGGGAACAGCCAACTAAATGCCAACCACCTTTTACATTTGAGTTATATATACAGTATATATACACATTTGTAACATCTCCTGTCTTAAAACAAAGTCCAACAGGAAGTCAGCAATTGTAATTTAAAAATACAGTCATTTTTTTTTGAAAGGTGACATCTTGGAAAAGGTTTTTCCTGCGTGGCCCTTGATGTGGGCCCTTCATCTCTACTTGCACCAGATGTTCTTCCTCCCGCTATCACTAAGATTGGAATTCATGTTTTGTTATAATTTTCATGGAGATTTACTTACTTATTTATATTGAATTCATAGTTTTTTTTACTAAACTAAAAACTTTAGAGCAGAGGGAAACTAATGATAATGCACTGTAAGATGTTAAGATGATAATGCACATTCATATTAAAATATTGACTCATGCGTCTTTAAAAAATAAGAAAATTGTCTAAGTTAGTTTGTTTTGCCCCTCCCCCAATGCCAGCTGGGATCGGGTACAGGCCCCGGAGACCCTGGAGGATAAATGGGTCTGATGGATGATGACTGAATATGCTGACTGGTAATGGGGTCCACAATGAGGATGAAGGCGTGTCAATGTGAACAGAAAAGTATTGTGACACTGCACCTGCTTGGCTGTGAAGTAGGCCATGGCCGTGTCCGTGACGTGGTAGGCCTGCAGGCTCAGCTCCGATAGGTTGGGCAGGAGCTGTGAGATGGCGGCAATGGCGTCATCCGCCACGTTGATGCAGTCGCTGACGCTGAGGGAAGTGAGCCGGGCGTTGAGGCTGGACCACAGGCCGGCCTCCGTGAAGTCGTTGCAGCCTGACAGTTCCAGGTGCATCAAGCCTTGCATTTGCTCCAACATGACCTGTGACATCAAGGACACCCGTTTGACTGACGGAGATGACGAGTGCAGAGATTACCGGGGTATTAACAACATCCACGCATGGACAGGTTGCTCTTGAGCAGCATTATTCTTAAACCAGTCTTTTAAAATAACATGTGATGAAACACAGGAACCCACTTAAAGCTACTGTTGGTAACATTAATGAAAATAACTTTTTTCAACTATATCCTGACAGTGGTACATGTACATGCCATACCAAATTTCCCCTTCTATTTTCCACTTCCTGTGTTTGGCCGGTGAAGCTGTCCAACGGCCGAATGTCTTCCTGTTCCTTTATGTTTCCATTTCTGTTTTCTCTCGCATGGCTATCCAATGAGACTTAATGCAATAAATATTCAACAACATTAATATACAAAATATTAAATCTAAACATGAAAATTGTCATACATGTAATATCCTCCTTCATACAGTAACCTGTACTATTTATTCATTTAAACATCACCCCTCTTACAGTAACCTGTACTAGTTATTCATTTAGTACTAGTTGTGGAACTCCCTCCCCCCACACATAAGACAATCAGACTCCATCACATTATTCAAATCTCAACTCAAAACTCATCTGTTCAAACTGGCATACACACTATAACTGGTCCCTTTACACCTCACTTGTTTTCATGTTGATGCTCTGTTTTACTGTTGTTTATATCTTTTATGCTTTTCTTTTACCCTGTATTATTTTATTGCAATTGTAAGGTGACCTTGGGTGTCTTGAAAGGCGCCTCCACATTTAATGTATTATTATTATTATTATTATTATTATTATTATTATTATTATTATTATTATTATTATTTAATATCCTCCTTCATACAGTAACCTGTACTAGTTATTCATTTAATATCCTCCTTCATAGTACAGTAACCTGTACTAGTCATTAATTACAAACATTGTCTCTCATTACAGGCTAGATTTTATAAAGCCTAAAAACTACAGAAGTTTAGTTTTCTCTCGGACCAATCAAATTACAAAAGGCTGAATGGGATTTTTGCCAACTGACCAAAAAATGCCTACTTAGCATCCTCAAAAAGTACATAAACATTTCAGAAATATTCTACCCTGGGCACCCAAAAGTGGAGCCTGGTGGATAAACTGAATGACAACATGGTAAAATAATAGTAATGAACACTTAAATACTTACATCTTTATAAAATAATATATATTATAACTTTATAAACCATTCATTATATCTCTGTATACAATATCTGTTGTTATTCATTCATGATGCAGCATGAATGCCTCTTGTTTGTGTTACGGTAACAGAGCATGTTACATCTGAAATGATTACATTACTGGCTCTGGCCTGTTCAATATCAATGGTTCTGTGAAGAAAGGTGGCACCATGAAATTATGAACATTATTGAAATAAAACAATGCTAGAACGAAAATAAAATTACCTGCAAAACCTTTTTTTGTGAAAACAAGCAGGATGAAATGCTATTCATAACACAAAGAGAGCTGAGTTTGAATTCTACAATATTGTGGAGTGAAACTAACATTTTGTTTTGTTTTAGATGCAAAACAATGTTAATGCACAAATCCCTGCAGCAGCAAAGTCCACATATAGATCATGCATTCAACAATTCCAGCTTTCTCCATGGCAACGGTCCACTCGTCCCAGAATAGCCACTGAGCCGAGCAGGTTTGAAGAGCCATCTGAAAAATAACTCATCTGAAAGGCACCGCATGCCTCTTTTCTTCTTATGTAATATGACATCATAAAGGCGGAGACCTTGAGAATTTAAGTCATGGAAAAATCATAGTGTATTCACATGTTTTACCACTCCTGTGTAAAACTATTTAGTGTCATAACAAAAACAGCAGGTACCTATGTTGGCTACATATCCAGTTATACGGCATACAGACTCAACCAAAAACAGATGGAAGGATAACAGGTTTGACTCTCCTGTGTTCTCCAGGTAATGAATTCAGCTTCCATCCCACGAGTGATTACACTGAAGTGGAATAGCATAAACATTGAGAAGGATTGTAATAGGCTGTAGACCTACCATAACGGCTCACAGTTCTTCCACTGCACCATTTCTTCCAACAGTCTCTCTCACTTTCTCTCGATCAACACCAACATAATTTTAATTCTCAAATGATTTCCTATCACTTTTTTATTTACATTCACATTTTTTGCAATCAATCAATCTATGGCTAATGTTAATAAAACTCTTTATACGTTGCAAATTAAATCTAAAGGAACATAGTGTTTGTGTCGAAGGAATGCTTTTATTGTAAAACATATGTGCACAAAGTGTTGGGTTCCATTAACAGTAGCTTAACACTAAAAGCCCAAAGAAAAAGTCAAACTGAACACGGTCTCATTTCCAACTCGTCAAATCATGATGCTTGGTCAGTGACCCTACACTCAACGTACCCCTATGACGCTCTAGGTAACCCCCTGAAGTTGTCGGTACCCCTATGACGCTCTAGGTAGCCACCTGAAGTTGTTGGTACCCCTATGCCGCTCTAGGTAACCCCCTGAAGTTATATTTATGCAACCAAACTACTAGTTTACACTGGAGTTAGTTAAAATCCTGGTGCGTGTCATACAGATGCCAAAAGGGTGCCTCAGTGTGTTCATATCAAATGCTAAGGGGCACTTGCCAAGCATTGTTAATTAAGTTGAGTTAAGTAATTAAGTTGGGAGTGAGAACTGGTTGGGAAAAAATGGAAATAGCAAATTAATGAAAACAGTATTTGTGTTAATGAGAGTCAGAGCAGGAAAGTGGTGAGTATGATTTGAATATGATGTTGTAGTGATAAAATACGGGCTGGGGAAATGGAAACTTCGGAGGAAGTGTTAAGTTTAGATCAGAAAGCAGAAAGGATGTGTCTCTTTCCACAAATAACCATATTGGTGGCTGCTCACATTTGTTCCTGATCTGTGCCACTAATTTGCTGTCTCAATTACTGCTGAAAGGGAGAGCTGGAATGCTTTAATCTCTCAGCTACTTTGTTCTAGCCGTCATGTGTAACAGCTCAGATCAGGGAAAATTCACATCCAATAACCTCTTTTCCACACACATCCTGACTCACCTCCAAACCGGCATCTGTGATGGTGGACCTCTTGAGACTGACTGAGCGAACACCTTTCTTGGACAGCGGGTAGTTGTCGATAAACTCACAAATGTCCAGGTCTGACACGCCCACTAGGCAGAAAGACTGGAAGCCACGCAAGGCGAAGGCCTGCAGACTGACAAACTCCTTCTCACCATTGGGCAGTAGGGTATATAGCTCCTTGGCATGCAAGATGGGTGTCACACCCTCCCAGAACTTGGGTTGGTACAGCACCTTGCGCCATGTCTTGCATACCTGCGCCAGGACACATTTTTCAGCTGTAGTGAAGTACCAGAGCAATCGGTTGAGCAGCTTCTCATCCAGGACAAGCTGGCGTTCCAGCAGCATGGACTTGGGCAGACTGAGAGGGGGAAGCTGACGAATGGACGGCTTCAAGCCCACCAGAGGCTTCCCAGGCTCCATGTCAGAGCCCAAGAGTGAGACTGCTGAGTTGGGCATGCCAGGGCCGTCCAGGTGATGGTGATGGTGGTAGGGAAGGGAGGACGGTGGTGGAGGAAGGATGGAGGGTACCGAGGAGGACTGGCACAGACGGTTCTTGGCAGCAGGTGTCCCCTTGGTGATACTTGCACTGCCCAGACCGTTAGGCTGGCTGGGGGGCAACTTCACCATACCGTTGCGAGTCACGCAGGGAGACTTCAGCTCGCTGGGGGTGGTCATGTTCAACATTGGGAACCTGGTGAAAGAGAAACGTGTAACATTGTGCTGTAAAATACTGAAAACCAGGCCAGGGTGTGGAAAGACTATAGTACTTTACTTGGATATTATGAATCTTATCACACTTTCAAACATTTAGCTTCCAATCAATGTCGCAGTGAAAAACAACAAGTATACAATTCCTCAACATTTCATTGAAAACAGATGAGATGTCCCTGGAAGTATCCACTTCGAGTGACAAAAGAACTCTGTATAGCCATACTGCTCTGTTTTCTCTTACCTGGAAAGTGTGTTAATACACTTTTTACCACACTGCATCTTAGTTTTAGAATTTTAGGAATTCTCTTTGAAGAGTGGCCGGCCAAGACAGTTGAGGATCATTTACCCACATTTCAATAGGATGTTTTCTTTGGGATCTCTAAAGAGTTTTGTGAATTATGACAATGCTGGACCAAACATGTTTTTATGAGCAAGGTTTCCCCAAGAAAATATATTTTCAGAGCTGTATCGGCCCACGCTCACTTGTGTCTTTGCTCACACCATGATCCACAACAGTACTGTGGCTGAGCTGATGAACGTATTGCATCAACGTCTTTATGGAGCTACTCATGTTAAAAACAAGTCCAGCTGTTATAAATGGATTATTCTGCAGGTCTAGTTTGACAAGTTTCTTGAGTCTGTGTGTGTGTGTGTGTGTAATCATGGCAAAATGTGGTCCTGGAGACACTGTCACAGGAACTACTGTTTGGACTACTTTTCCAGGAGTTTCTTTTTCTTTTTGTGTGTTAGATTTGTATTTATTGTGTATTTTTGATATGTTTGTGTTGTGAATCCAAGCTGACTAAGCTGCCATCAATTTTAAGGAGCACAATTGTTATGGCAATATTTGATTCATAGTCCTATAAACATTGTGATGAATTATATTGTGTATGTCAGAATTTATTTTATTTTCTGATTTAGCCCAAAGTAGACATTCCACAATTTATCAGTTAAAACATTATCTTAACGCAATGTCCACTTACTAGCCATAACTTTCAAATGCATGTCACTGAGTTTGCTCAGTATTGACTATAAGAAGTGGATGTAGTCACCATGACATCACCCATTGGTTTGTGGACGAACCGTCGAGATCGACGTTTAGGTGGTCGCCATCTTGTTTTTTTGGCAACTAGAAGTGACACCAGCGGGCAAAGTTAATTTTAATTCTCTTTCACTTAGTTCAACTGAACACTGAATAATGTACTTTCAAGAGACTAAGCAATTACAATTAACTTTCATGACATGAAAACACACTGTAAAAAGGATTGAAAGTTGTAAGATCAAAATAGGACAGCTGCAATGTTAGAGACCTGTCAATACAAGGAGGCCCCGCCCTAAAGCATACCCTGCTTGGACCATAATTTACTAAATGAACATCATGCTGTATTGAAGAAGACTTGAAACTAGAGATTGAGACATAAACTCATGTTTACAATGTTTACTGAGGGAATACATCAAGAGAGAAGTAGAGTCATTTATATAGACTTCTATACAACCAGAGGAGTCACCCCCTGGTGGTCAGGAGAGAGAATGCAGCTTTAACACATGAAGCATTCTCTTCACTTTTCAGAATGCCTGGTCAGGTGCCTGGAAACAGTTTATTCCATTTACTGCTCTCCTTCTCTGGTTACATTGATCAGGGCAGAACTGGTCAAACCTTTTACTGCTTTTCATTGAACCGTAACGTTTTACTGAGCTTTTAGTTGGAGCAGTAGCAGCTTTCTTTGGATTAGCAGGAGACCGTAAGAGACAGATAAATTTAACGGGCCAGAGCAACCATTAAATTGCGACAGTTGCAGGCTTTGACTGCACTGATTGGAGTGTTTTTTAAGCTTCAGCTACAGACAGGATGACATCAGCTTGTGTGAGGGAGTTTGTGTCGACAAAAACAAAAAGATACAACAACAATAAATCCTGGTTTACTACGGACTCATGTGCAACTAGGTCAGGGACACACTGACTAAGGATGCCAAAGTAGGAAAGAGCAGCTACTATGAAAAGTTGCAAAAGAAGTTTCAGCAGAACGACCCTGTGTGGTGGTGGAGAGGCTGCAGGACATCAGCAGCTACAGCAGCAGGAGCATCCAACACTTTCACCAAACGGGACCGGAACAGACTACAACGGACAGGCAGGACTGCAGGGAACATTATCGGTGGCAGCCTGTCCTCCATCCAGGACTGGTACACCTCCAGAGTTAAGACACAGCATTGCAGACCTCACACCCTGAACAAAACCTGTTTCAGCTTCTCCCCTTCGGAGGTGCTCCAGAACACCAAAACCATCAGATCTTTGAACCATTTCTTCCTACCGGCCGTTGCTCTGAACACGAACATCAGTGATAATTATGTGTCAGTACATGGTGAAAGATGCAAAAACTCAAATGGAGAAAACTTCCTTGAATGTATGCGCAGACGTGGTCAAATACAGCTGATTGTGCAACAAACAAAGGAGAAGTCCTTTGTTGTTTGCATTCAACAGAGCTGGATGTAGTATCCAAGTGTAAATGAATGCTGTGGCCCACGGCCTCATCCAGGCTGTTCTCTGTGATCTCACTGCATCAGCAGCAGGGGGACAGCACACAGGCTCAAAGCTCCGTTATGTAACGTGCTGACTCCAGGGCTCCACACACAACAGCATCTCTCTACTGCTCAGCTGCCCTGTTATCTCCTCTACAGCCACTTACACACGCACAGCTACATATACTGCATGTGCATACTGTCTGTAAGGTACCAAGAGCACTTTTCAAGAGAACTACATGGGAGCCTTTCACGTTTTATCACTTTCAAGTATTAGTTGTCGGTCCCTGAGCAGCCAGAGAGGGGCTCTGCCTCTGCTGTAGCATTCGTGAGGTTCATCCATTACATAATACAACAGTGTTGTTGACTAGACTGGCCCCAGCTAGCACTGCGAGAGGTTTCTATGGAGCAGACATGTTTCAGAGCAATGTCGGGCTGACCCATCAGGGGAACAGATGAAGAAGATATTCACTCAGATGTAACACAATTCTGATTCATTGTAAGGTAGTGGCAGCTAGATCTATATTTACCATTCTGCCGTGTGTTGTCATGTGTCTGTGTCTCTGTCAGGCGGGGAGGTGGAGGGATGTGATCCAGCAGAGGCAACAATAACAGGGCAAGCGGCTCCTCACAATGAACCCCTATCTCCACTGATCTGAACTGTACAGCTGCTGTCATGTTCTGCTCCTACTAACACCATCTGGAAACACTGACACAGGTCACACTTTAGAGGAGTAGAGTAGTCCCTAACCAGACCCTCACCCTCCATTACTTTAAGCAATTTGATTAAATGCAAATGTCCATCATGTTCGTTACATCAACTGCAATTTTACAGTTATGAAAAGTAGATTTTGACAATGCTCCTCTTCAAGGCTTGTCCTCAGAGGGACAGCCACCTTCAGACCCTTATCCCATAAATAGGACATATTATACTCCTTTCATGTCCATTCTTGTATTTTTGAGTTGGTACATAACATGATTACATGCTTTAGTGTTAAAAAACAACTCCCTTACTGTCTGAATATGCATTTAGAATATGCATATGTTTTCAGCCTCTATCAGAAAAAGCTACATTTTAGCGCCTGTCTCTTTAAGCCTCAACCCTGAATCAGAATCAGAATCAGAACCATTTATTGCTATGTAAGTTTACACATACAAGGAATTTGTCCTGGCGGGAGATGCATAACATTTAACAATAACAACAATAAACATTTAACGATAAACAAAGTGAAACAATGGGAGGGATATTTACAATTACATCTACTATTCTACAGTAGAATATAAAAATTAAAATAAAGCGCACAGGCAACAGATGACAGTACTTAAGGTGAAATGTGAGTGTAGTGTGAAGGTGACAGGCGTAGAGTGTAAAGTAAAGTGGCAAGTGTGTTTAAATATGAGGAATGAAGGGATGTGCGGGGGAGTGACCGGTGGGAAAATCAGTCAGTGGGGGACCCGGGCTCTGTTGATGAGCCTGACTGCCGACGGGAAAAGACTGTTAGTATGGCGTGAGGTCTTGGTCCTGATGGACCTCAAGGGACTCAAACAGGTTGTGACCAGGGTGAGAGGGGTCAGCTACGATCTTTCTAGCTTCAGAGTCCTTGAAGCAAACAAGTCCTGAAGGGATGGCAAATTGCAGCCAATCACCTCTCAGCAGAGCGGATGATGCGCTGCAGCCTGGCCTTGTTCTTTGGCAGTGGCTGCAGTGTACCAGACGAAGATGGAGGAGCAGAGGATGGACTCAACGATGGCAGTGTAGAAGTGCACCATCATGGTCTTTGACAGGTTGAATTTCTTCAGCTGCCTCAGAAGAACATCCTCTGCTGAGCCTTCTTAGTGATGGAGCTGATGTTCAGCTCCCACTTGAGGTCCTGGGAAATGATGGAGCCCAGGAAGAGGAAGGACTCCACAGCGTCGACGGGGGAGTCACACAGGGTGAGAGGGAGTCACACAGGGTGATGGGTGCGGGTGGGGTTGCATTTATTTATATTTTCATGCGTTTTGCAAAAAAGATCTAAAGTTTTCAGTAGCCATAACTCTGTTTCCTTGCTAACCCTGATGGTTACAATCATTACCATCCCATAAGATTTCTATGCAATGGAAACATTGATCACTGCTCCAGTAAATAGGACAGACCTTCGATTCGACTTGGCAACTGCCCAGTGGAGATACTGTCTTAGCTACGAGCCAGAAAGCTAACGTTATATTAGCAAGACTCAAAGTCAATGACAAACAGTAGATATAATTGACAAAATCAATATCAATATTCTCTCGTACATTCTGTCGGCCCCAGCCTGAAGTAGTGAGCTGCACAGTGAATGTGATTAGAGAGCATCTCTCTCAGAAGAAGTGACTTCTCTCAGCTTGTATGTTCCAGAGCCACTGAAGGACGACGCTGCGTACTATTCCAATTATTATTACTTTTCATTTAATGTTACCAGCGCATTCATTTTGAACAATGAACAGACAGTTCAACCAGAACTACTTTGTAGGTGTCCATTATCAGGAATTAATGGACAGGATCAGGAATTAATGGACACCATTGATTCATTTGGTAGGCAGAATGCATTAAATCATGGATATTCAACTAATGTTTAACAAGGTCCAGTTTGAGAAAAGGTCCAGAACATCACAGTAATGTCTCACTTGTGCTATGATTTAGTCCCATATGTATTGAAGTAGTAGCAGTTATTTCAACTGACTCTAATCAAATAAAGAAAGAAAGAAATAATATCTCAACAATATTTTGTTTTAAAATTCAACTGCATGAATTATAAATACACTAATACTAAATAAATACTCTTCTCTCATTTCAATTACAATAAGGGCTGGATTTAAAAATATAAAAAAAACATTACTTTATGGTTTTGAAAAATGTTTATCTTAAAATAAAGTTCTTATTTTACAAAAATAAATGTAACTTAATTGTCTTTCCCTGTAGCTTTAAATTCAGTTAATTCAGGTGTCTAGTGATGTCAATCAAAAAAGCCACGACATTATATTATAAAATGTGTGTGAGGGATTATATCTGTTATTGAACCACTTGTTTCTGCTATATTCTCTCTGTTGACATTATTGTTGGACAGTGAATGAATGTTAGGATTATGATCATATTGGCTCTTAGATTCTGTTCCTTCATTTGGGATGTGAGTCGGTACGTTTGCTCAAAAGAGTTGCGCTTTGACTCCAGCAAAGCTTCACATTGTCACTTTTAATAATCATCTGAACACATGAGACATACTAGTTTTGAACTTCCTTTAAGAAGAATGAACAGACAAGTCTGGCTGAACACTCTGGTTTTCTCTGTTTGGAGAACGCCATGTGAAGTAACTTCTCACTCGCGTACTGTTCCGACTGTTCTGCCTCTTGTCCAGTCTCTTCCGTCTCTCACTCAAGCCTCTGGTTCCTGGACCGCTGAACAAGTGCCGTAAAGGCTGGAAAAGCTGCGCTGGTTATTAAAATATTAGCGCCCTGTCAACGTTTGATAATACTCAATTATCGATCGCTCATCGGTCCAGAGTCCAGATACATTGGCGTCTGGGTCCGGGTCCGCCTGTTAGTGACCCGTGCACTAAACGAACGATTAAATAGGATTTCACCAGCAGAAGTATGCTCAAGCAACAGCCGAGTGGGCTTCAAGACCCCCCACCAGCAGCTTCAAGACCAGCAGCTTCAAGACCCCCCCACCAGCAGCTTCAAAACCAGCAGCTTCAAGACCCCTCACCAGCAACTTCAAGACCAGGAGTTTCAAGACCAGGAGCTTCAAGACCCCCCACCAGCAGCTTCAATACCAGCAGCTTCAATAACTCCCACCAGCAGCTTAAAGACCAGCAGCTTCAAGACCCCTCACCAGCAGCTTCAAGACCAGCAGCTTCAAGACCCCCCACAAGCAGCTTCAAGACCAGCAGCTTCAAGACCCCCCCACCAGCAGCTTCAAGACCAGCAGCTTCAAGACCCCCCCACCAGCAGCTTCAAGACCCTCACCAGCAACTTCAAGACCAGGAGTTTCAATACCCCCCACCAGCAGCTTCAAGACCAGTAGCTTCAAGACCCCCCACCAGCAGCTTCAAGACCCCTCACCAGCAACTTCAAGACCAGCAGCTTCAAGACCAGGAGCTTCAAGACCAGTACCTTCAAGACCAGCTCCTTCAAGACCAGTAGCTTCAAGACCAGTAGCTTCAAGACCAGCAGCTTCAAGACCAGCTGCTTCAAGACCAGTAGCTTCAAGACCAGCAGCTTCAAGACCAGTAGCTTCAAGACCAGCAGCTTTAGGACCAGTACCTTCAAGACCAGTAGCTTCAAGACCAGCAGCTTCAAGACCAGCTCCTTCAAGACCAGTAGCTTCAAGACCAGCTGCTTCAAGACCAGTAGCTTCAAGACCAGCAGCTTCAAGACCAGTAGCTTCAAGACCAGCAGCTTCAGGACCAGTACCTTCAAGACCAGTAGCTTCAAGACCAGCAGCTTCAAGACCAGCTCCTTCAAGACCAGTAGCTTCAAGACCAGCAGCTTCAAGACCAGCTCCTTCAAGACCAGTAGCTTCAAGACCAGCAGCTTCAAGACCAGTAGCTTCAAGACCAGCTGCTTCAAGACCAGCTGCTTCAAGACTAGGAGCTTCAAGACCAGTAGCTTCAAGACCAGCTGCTTCAAGACCAGCTGCTTCAAGACCAGTAGCTTCAAGACCAGCTGCTTCAAGACCAGCTGCTTCAAGACTAGGAGCTTCAAGACCAGCAGCTTCAAGACCAGCAGCTTCATCACATCTCTCAAGTGTCACAGACAATCCAAACAGGCCTAATTTGTGTCATAATTAATACATCTAAGTGGTTATTGATACTAAAACGTTAATTGATTGCTGTGTTAACGCATTTATAACCTGTTAAGTGCCCAGCATACTGGCAGTGATGTGAATGTGTGACATTTGCAACTCTAGTTCAACAAAAGGTTTGAACAGATCGACGCAGGCAGAGGACCGACTAGCAGGATCCTATTGGCCTGAGGGAAGCTGTTTCATTGACTTTCCTTTGGGCGAAATGCTCGGACTGAATTGGAGTTCCTCTGGTAAACAGTTATACAGATAATGTTTCTGGGGCTTTTATTGTGAAAGGTAAGAAGGAAAGAGTGGATCTGGTTAGTGCTGCTTTTTTTTCTGGATGACAGACAACATTTTTTGGACTTTAGTCAAAACGTTGCACTCATCCCTGTCACATTTTACCCAGCTGTCCAATCACAGTGGAGAAGGGGTGGGGCAATTACCACATAAGCAGCCGACTCCTTGAACCAGGCGCCATTCAACTTCAGCTCTTGAACCAAACGATCTTAGTCAGGGGGAAAGTTAGGCTTTGGTAGATTCAGTGCCAAGTCACAGTCCAAGAAGAAAAGATATCTGCTCACAGTGGGTCAACGTGCAGTGAGTTACCAACGAGGAGGTTACTTCTTCTGTTGGTTCGTATGTTTGTTTGTTTTTGAAGAGGCATTACTCAACGTTTCACTTTCACTCACAGTGTGAGAGACAAATCTGGGTTTTTCTGCAGCACTTGTTTGGAGAGAGCTCAAAGGAATAAAAAGCGACAGATTTTTCCCCAGAGAAAGATATTTCATGAAAGAAATATATGATTGTTTACTAATATTAAGTGGCAAACGCCCCCAGTAGATCACATCAACTGTCTTGAATTCCGTCTGTAACTTGATGGTCTGTTCGTGTGCGTCTGGGGACGGTGTCTGTTCTGTGAAGCTTGTGGGGAAAAGAAGTGAGCATTCACTCGGTCACACCACGACCCAACTCCAACCGACTAACACATCTGCCATCTATCGGATTGCATGATGCCAATTTCCCATTAGTTAAACATCATTCATATCACATACATCATTTAAATAAAGGAATTTGTGTAAAAACGCCTTTTCCTAAACCTTTTCCTAAAATACTGCTGGTTCTGGGGTGTTGCTTTTCAAATCTAATGCCTGCAGTCCGCCATAGGAGCCTCACACAGCACACAGGGGGTTTGGACCTTGAGATTCAAATTATATCTAATTCTCACACTAAGAACACAAAGAGACTGGAAGATAAACGGTAAATAAAGCGCCTCCCTTGTCTTCACACAGATGGGACAACCTTCAGGAGCGGTTTGGGATTTGGTGTCTTGGCCAAGAACACTTTGACATGCGCACCGCTGATCTTCTGAGGAAGGATAACTCGCTCTACCTCTGAGCCACAACCGCCTCATATAAAGCATGGTTACATAATTGATGTACATTCCACATGTCTCCATCAAACTCACTGGAGTTTGACAAACTAAACCAGCCATGATTGAGCTGCTGATTAATACTTTAATTATTCAAGCGTTTTTCCCAGCATTTAATCCAAAACCCAAATGTATTCCTTGTACAATGCTTTACCTTTTCCTTCTAATTTACCTCGGTTATGTCACAAGTGTTGGCCCCGGTGGAGATGTTGCTGCGGCATGTGTCGTGCAACATAACATAGACCCAACCATATTTCAGGTATCAATGTCCGCGTACATTTGTCTTTTTCAGTTTCCCCCTCCCTTTTCCCTTTGTATTCCTCATCTGAGGACATCGTGGTTCTGTACACCTTGTAACCCGTTTATTTCAGGGATCACATCACCATAATAGCGGTCTGAATGTGCCAATGAGTTTAAACATTGTCATCTGAGTTCGCATTTGGTTGTGTTACCCTGGACAAATCAGCTATCTGACATATAAACTAAACATTGATCACCTCAATCAATCGATTGATCACACTGAGTAATTCAATGAAGATTCAGGCTGATTCTTTATCTGAGTTTGATCTGGTGGACTTCTCTCTGGCTGAGACAAAGAGGAGAGAGAGAGAGAGAGAGAGAGAGAGAGAGAGAGAGAGAGAGAGGAGAAAGGAAAGAGGGAGAGAGGACAGAAGGAGAGAGGAGAGAGGGAACAACTGATAGAATCTGATGTTTGTGTTCTTCATTTTTTATAAACTTTACTCAGAAATGTGGTTCATGTTAGATTTGTGTCCAGTGAGATATACATAACTTGAATGTTGTAAACATTAATGTTACTGCTCTAGAAACAATATTTAGTTATATTTAATAGATCAATATATTCTAATCCTTAATGTATTAGTTTTTTATTCTATATGTATCTTTAGAAGCAGTTATACAATCATGAACAAGAAGTGAGTATGAGTCAGAGGAGCTGTTAGTAAAGCATTTAAGATGCTTCTCTGCACCTGAAGGCCACCGTAGTTCTCGGACAAGGGGCGGGGACTGGGTGTGTGTTGTTGAACTGCAACTCACCACTAGATGTCACCAAATCCTACACACTGTTCCTTGAAAGACAACCCAAATTAAAGCTGCAAGCAGCTGTGAGCGGGTCCCCGGCACGTTTGGGTAGCCAACAGGTCACCGACTGGCCTCGGAAGGAAACTGGCCAAACCCATGCATGGTCTCAACAAGCGCAGGGACCAGCAATTCATTTATACAGTTTAATCCTGGTAGTGCAGTAGAGCTACTTAGGTTTCAGCGTCACTGGCATCCGTCATGGTTCCAAATTACACGGGCGAAAGGCATGCTTGGAAAGACTGTCTCAGCGTTGGTCGGCTAACTGCTGTTTGTGTGGCGTGTCTTCCGGTCTGTCTCTTCCTGTTTTGTTTTGTGCGTGAGCGTTACCCAGCATGCAATTGGGCGCTGTCATTTTGATTTAAATCCGATGCTGTTTGGCTGATTTTCATTGGCCAGTAGGTGGCGCTACGACAATGTGAACATATACTGTGCATCATGTTTCTGTACGTGAAGAGTAGACCAGGTGATTTAAATTGCATGTAAATGGGATGCAGTTTGGTAGATTTAGTTTGGCCAGTAGGTGGCGCTAGTAGGTTACTATGAATATATAAGTATCTTATTTTTAAGCAAAAAGATACCATGTGATTTACTGTTCAGGCTGGTTGAAAGCAGGGTGGAGGATGACACATACACACACATCATGTTTCTCTATGTGAAGAGTAGAGCAGGGCATGTAAATTAGATGTAAATCCGATGCCGTTTGGCTGATTTACTTTTGCCTGTAGGTGGCGCTATGACAATCTGAACATTGCTCATGTACATGTACTTAAGCCTTGAACGGCATCATGTATGAGGAGTATTGGGGTAATAGCATCATGTATGGAGGAGTTACAACAGCTTTCTCTCATATAGCGGTTAGCTCAAAGTAGGCGTGTCTTTGGGTCGCCGTCACGTCAAGGCCGTTGAGTGAAAACGTTGCGAGCGCACAAGCCATACTCCTGAGGGTCTTGACATCACTTTAGAACAGAATTTAAGTCGATTGTGTGAAATTTGTAGGAGGAGTAGTATTTGGCGTAAATGCAAATATATGCTAAAATTAGCATAAATGGGCAGAAAATGCCAAATTGGACGAAGTACTGTAGTGCCCCCTGTTGTTCAAATCAGACGCCTGATTTATTGCAAGTTAGGGGATGCGATGTGCACATATACCCCAAGTTTGGAGTCGTTTGTCCAAATAGTTTTAATGTTATGAGTGTTTCAAAACAAGACACGCCCCTAAGAGGTTGATTGGTCGATATCTCCTTAACGAAATGAGATATCCAAGAAATTTCAATGCCACATTGATGATCCAGTGCCATTGATGATAACTAACAAGTTTGGTGTGAAAAGGACGTAGCGTTTAGTACAAAAGTGCAAAATCGTGTTTTTCACAAAATCCAAGATGGCGGAAAATATTCATAGGCGGACTTTATGGGTATGAGAGGCTTTTTTGTAGAGCAGGTGGAGATGGACATGTGTGAATTTTTTCAAGTCAAAAAAACATTCTGGGCGAGGAGCGTCGCCGGTCCAACTTGTAGGGGGCGCTAGAGAGTCATTTTTTGGAACTTTTTTTCCCCACTTTGATACATCCCTATTTTCACCAGACCTGACAAGTGCTCCAAATTTGGTGAGTTTTTGAATATGACAAGTCCCCCAAAAAGGCAATAGGTTTCAATAGGGTCCTCTCGGGACTGACTATGTCAGTTTCTCGTACCCTAATTAAAGCTGCAAGCAGCTGTGAACGGGCCCTCTCTGGGACTGGCCTCAGAAGGAAACCTGCCTAACCTATGCATGGTCACAACAAGAGCAGGGACCAGCAATTAATTTTCGCAGTTTAATCCTGGCAGCGCAGTAGAGCTACTTAGGTTTCAGCGTCACTGGCATCCGTCATGGTTCCAAATTACACGGGCGAAAGGCATGCTGGGAAAGACTGTCTCAGCATTGGGCGGCGAACAGCTGTTTGTGTGGCGTGTCTTCCGGTCTGTCTCTTCCTGTTTTGTTTTGTGTGCGAGCGTTACCCAGCTTGCAATTGGGCGCTGTCATTTTTATTTAAATCCGATGCTGTTTGGCTGATTTCCTTTGGCCAGTAGGTGGCGCTACGACCACGATCCAGTGTCATTGATGATACGCACCAAGTTTGGTATGAAAAGGAGCAAGCGTTTAGGAATAAACTACAATAATGTGGTTTTCACAAAATCCAAGATGGCGGAAAATATTCAAAGGCGGACTTTATGGGTCTGAGAGGCTTTTTTGTAGAGCAGGTGGAGACGGACATGTATGAATTTTTTCAAGTCAAAAAAAAATTCTGGGCGAGGGGCGTCGCCGGTCCAACTTGTAGGGGGCGCTAGAGAGTACATTTTTGGAACTTTTCTTTCCAACTTTGATACATTGCGTTTTTCACCAGGCTTAACAGGTGTTCCAAATTTGGTGAGTTTTTGAATATGACAAGTCCCCCAAAAAGCAGTCCAAGCCATAAAAATAATAATCATGAATAATAATAATAATAATAATAATAATAAGAAGAAGAAGAAGAAGAAGAAGAAGAAGAAGAAGAAGAAGAAGAAGAAGAAGAAGAAGAAGAAGAATCCCAGCAATTTCAATAGGGTCCTCTCGGACTGACTACGTCAGTCGCTCGGACCCTAATAATAATCCCAGCAAGCTAATAAGAGCCCTTTGTATTTCAATAGGGTCCTCTCGGGACTGACTACGTCAGTCGCTCGGACCCTAATAATAAAGAATAATCCCAGCAATTTCAAGAGGGTCCTCTCGGGACTGACTACGTCAGTCGCTCGGACCCTAATAATAACCCTTTGTATTTCAATAGGGTCCTCTCGGGACTGACTACGTCAGTCGCTCGGACCCTAATAATAATAAGAATCCCAGCAATTTCAATAGGGTCCTCTCGGACTGACTACGTCAGTCGCTCAGACCCTAATAATAATAGGAAGAATCCCAGCAATTTCAATAGGGTCCTACTCGGACTGACTACGTCAGTCGCTCGGACCCTAATAATAATAATAGGAAGAATCCCAGCAATTTCAATAGGGTCCTCTCGGGACTGACTACGTCAGTCGCTCGGACCCTAATAAGAAACACGGCAATTTCAATAGGGTCCTCTCGGGACTGACTACGTCAGTCGCTCGGACCCTAATAATAAGAATCCCAGCAATTTCAATAGGGTCCTCTCGGGACTGACTACGTCAGTCGCTCGGACCCTAATAATAACCCTTTGTATTTCAATAGGGTCCTCTCGGGACTGACTACGTCAGTCGCTCGGACCCTAATAAGAAACACGGCAATTTCAATAGGGTCCTCTCGGGACTGACTACGTCAGTCGCTCGGACCCTAATAATTCTTTTGTATTTCAATAGGGTCCTCTCGGGACTGACTCTGTCAGTCGCTCGGACCCTAATAAGAATCCCAGCAATTTCAATAGGGTCCTCTCAGACTGACTACGTCAGTCGCTCGGACCCTAATAAGAAACACGGCAATTTCAATAGGGTCCTCTCGGGACTGACTACGTCAGTCGCTCGGACCCTAATAATAAGAATCCCAGCAATTTCAATAGGGTTCTCTCGGACTGACTACGTCAGTCGCTCGGACCCTAATAAGAACCCTTTGTATTTCAATAGGGTCCTAATCGGACTGACTACGTCAGTCGCTCGGACCCTAATAACCCTTTGTATTTCAATAGGGTCCTCTCGGGACTGACTACGTCAGTCGCTCGGACCCTAATAATAATAGGAAGAATCCCAGCAATTTCAATAGGGTCCTACTCGGACTGACTACGTCAGTCGCTCGGACCCTAATAATCAAGAATAATCCCAGCAATTTCAATAGGGTCTTCTCGGGACTGACTACGTCAGTCGCTCGGACCCTAATAAGAACCCTTTGTATTTCAATAGGGTCCTCTCGGGACTGACTCTGTCAGTCGCTCGGACACTAATAAGAACCCTTTGGATTTCAATAGGGATCTATTTACATGTGCTATATACAGTATATCTTGCATTTCATAGCCACTGTTTATACTGTCTTTATTATTATACCCATACTGTCATTGTTCTATGTTGTATTTGGTATCCGGCACATTGAACTGTACTGCTTCTTTCTGCTCTTCTGGTTTGATGCTGAACTGCACTTCATGTAGTTCCTGCACTCTGTGCAATGACACGGCAGCTGTACCCAATCTAAAACTGATATTATCAACTTTAAATATAGCTTCTTGTTTTTATTAAATGTAGCACATTCTAAAAATTAGCTGAACTAATCGTACATTCATCAACGTGCACATCAATAGTGACCAACAGGCTGGAGGAGAACGCTGTGATCTATATGTTAGACACATTTATATATATAGAATGCTGTGATCTATATGTTAGACACATTGGTTATAGATATAGAACGCTGTGATCTATATGTAAGACACATTGGTTCTAGATATAGAATGCTGTGATCTATATGTTAGACACATTGGTTCTAGATATAGAATGCTGTGATCTATATGTTAGACACATTGGTTATAGATATATAACGCTGTGATCTATATGCTAGACACATTGGTTATAGATATAGAACGCTGTGATCTATATGTTAGATACATTGGTTATAGATATAGAACGCTGTGATCTATATGTTAGACACATTGGTTATAGATATAGAACGCTGTGATCTATATGTTAGACACATTGGTTATAGATATAGAACGCTGTGATCTATATGTTAGACACATTGGTTATAGATATAGAACGCTGTGATTTATATGTTAGACACATTGGTTATAGATATAGAATGATGTGATCTATATGTTAGACACACTTATAGATATAGAACGCTGTGATCTATGTGTTAGACACATTGGTTATAGATATAGAATGCTGTGATCTATATGTTAGACACATTTATAGATATAGAACGCTGTGATCTATATGTTAGACACATATAGATATAGAACGCTGTGATCTATATGTTAGACACATTGGTTACAGATATAGAACGTTGTGATCTATATGTTAGACACATTGGTTATAGATATAGAACGTGGTGATCTATATGTTAGACACATTGGTTACAGATATAGAACGCTGTGATTAGACACATTGGTTACAGATATAGAACGATGTGATCTATATGTTAGACACATTGGTTACAGATATAGAACGCGGTGATCTATATGTTAGACACATTGGTTATAGATATAGAAGGTGGTGACCCTGGTAAACGAGCGGGCCCCCGGGGGCCGAGGAGCCTAGTGAAGGAGAGAGGCTGTGACATTTGTCTCAATGGTCCTGTTCATAATCATTGGAAGCCAAAGAAATGAGATTATTAACCACACACCGGTCGCCATCTTGAAGCCTCACCAGAGTCATAACTAACTTCAGTGCAAACCCACAGGGGTCTAGAGGGAGTCCCAGAGCCTCTCCATGGAGACCCTCCAGCCTGAAACTGGGTCCTTGTAGCCGGCGTGGAGTCCAGATTATGAACTGGCAAAGCCAAAGAAAACACCTGTGACGTCTCATTGCTGCACAACACGAGCGCGACAGATGTTGCGTCACTGAGAAAAACGCTGACGTCATCGTGTTTGCTAATAACAACGCAGCTCGATGCGGCTGATGGGTCGCGGCGCCCCGCAGGCCGCGCGCACAGGGGGGCTGGAGCCGCATCCCCAGCCCCGCAGTGAGGATGCTGCCGCCTGCACCTCGTCACCCATCACGAGCCCAGACATGCTACATGCACACACACACGCACACACCCTCTGCACCCATGGGCGCATCTTCCTCGGCCCTTCCCCTCCGCAGCATCCCTTACCTCGTATGAAGACTCGCTCGGGTTTTAATCCATGATCGGCTCGATGTTGTTGCCGCCTCTCGCGTTTCCTCCCAACGTTGCTGCGCGCAGAGACGCGAAATACACGATGACTAGCAGGCAGCCCGGCCCGCTGGAGCCGACAGGGAGGCGAGCGATGCGCCGACCGAGCATCCACTCCACGAGCGCATCCGGTCCACAGAGTCCGCGTCCAGCAGCGATGCGCCGACCGAGCATCCACTCCACGAGCGCATCCGGTCCGCAGAGTCCGCGTCCAGCAGCGATGCAGCCTCCTCTGCTCAGCCGGTCGGAGCAGAGATATCCCCGCGGTGTTGTGGATCCCTAGTCCTGCTCCACAACACAGTGGCCCTCTCTTTGCTCGTAATGTCTCCTTCCTCCACACACACTCACGCGTGCGCGCACGCACGCACGCAGAGCGGAGCAGCTCTGTCTCATTTAAAGAGATAGGATGGGGCCGCTCTGTCTGCTCCCGATGCACCTGCGAGGGTCATGCAGCCAGCAGACACACCTGAACCTGTGCGCGTGTTTGTGTGTGTGCGCACGCGCGCGCGCGTGTGTATGTGTGTGTGTGTGTGTGTGCGTGTGTGTGTGCGCGTGTGCTCTTGCTAAGGGTTAAAAAGCAATGGGCCCCTCTTCTGAACACTGATGTGACTGAGTCTGCCTGTGACTATAGTTGATTTAAATAAATACCAATTAAATATAATGAAATGCGTGAATTAATACATTCAATTGAAAATGAATGACACCATTGACTATAATACATTTTAGAGACATGACGAATAAATCAGTGTGAATGAATCAGTTAAGATTACCTTCTTGAAGATGTATCAGATAACATGTTCTGTCAGACAATAAATATCAAGAAATGGTAATCACAACATTTAACCACTTCTTCATGGCAAATTGCAACCAGACAGAGAATTACAGGCAACATTTACGTGAGACACAGCTGACACAATGAGAGTGGTTAAGGTAACAGGTGGGAAACAGTTGCAGGTAAATGGACCCGTACTTGTATAGCGCTTTCCTAGTCTTCCGACCACTTAAAGCGCTTTGACACTACATGACATCATTCACCCATTCATACACTGATGATAGGAGCCCCATGCAAGGTGTCACATCAGATTGTCAACCATTCATACACCGTAGGTGCAGCTACGGGAGCAATTTAGGGTTAAGTGTCTTGCTCAAGGACACATCAACATGGGCTGGCGGAGCCAGGGATCGAACCACCGATCGAAGGACGACCCTGCTCACCACTGAGCCACAGTCGCCCGTTGTTGTGATATCACAGTTAACGTTGTAACACGTGGTTAGCATTGTGACATCACAGTTAACATTGTAACATGTGGTTAGCATTGTAACATCACACACCTCCATCTTTTTCAGGGAAACAAGCTGTTTCCCTGAAAAAGATGGAGGTGAACAATGGATTATCATTATGTCATAGCAATATGTTTGTCTATGTATTATATTTAATACAATATGTGAAATGATCATGAATGTGGTTGAACTTCTTTAAGAAAACAAGCTATTGTATTTAATACATGCTAACATGTTTCTATTGTACTTTAAAGTATGGATGTGGCTTGAATAAATACTATTAAATAGACTCACCTGATGCAGGCTGTGTGTTCCTGGCCTGTGTGTTACTGGCCCCTTGAGTACTACTGGATGTCCCTTCTCCTGCAGCTGTATTTAAACACAGAGTTCATCCATGCTGTTCTTTACACAATTGCATTTGGTCATTTCTATCATCCTACCACATAGTTGCATTGTACAAATACATTTTATCTGACCATGTAACTTGTAGTAGATAAATTACAATTACTGCCACCACTGCTACAAGGCTAAATAATGCTACTGATTACAATTAGTAGTATTAATGTGATATGATTATGAAAGTAATAATTGATAACAATAATAACAATAACAAAACCAGCAACAGTGTAGTCTACTTACAAAGTTCAATGGATGGAGGCGAATCAGGCGTCCTTTCTACAGCAGGTGCCGGCCTCTGAAGAAATTGCCTGAGTACATCTGGCAAATTTAAAACAAAAAAAATAAATAAAAACAAAACAAAACAAAAAACACACATACATTTTTGTATATTCCTGGGGAGGAACTGTACAGAAGGGTGAACACCACCACTATCCCCAAAATGGTTACTGTGTGTGTATGCACCTGCTAGTTGTGAATTCACTAAACAGAACTTATGCCATTCATAATGAATGTAGACAGCAACTGTACTTTTCATAACTAGCATACGTTATCCAGATACTGGTCTTTTGACATTTACATTCATGTAGGTTAACAGTGAAGTTACGTTTGCTAGTAATAGCCTACGTAGCAAATTAGCAAAGTAACAGTTGCTAGCTAGCTATAGCTAGCCGAAGTGACAGCAATGAAACGTCCAATATTAGGGGATGCACAATACTAAATGTATTTCGTTTGACACCTTAATGGCTGAGATGAGAAGACTTACCTCTATACTTGACTTTCTTTTCCTCTTCTTCCTTTTTTCGTTTTCGTCCCTGTGCTCCAGATGGTTTAGATCGCTTCATTTTAGCAAATGTCACGGGACACGCCGCCCTCACAGCGCACATTTGACAAATGGGTTGGCCAACCCATTTGTCGCCCTAGGCAGTCGCCTAGTTCGCCTATAGCAATCGCCGGCCCTGGAAACAGCGACATATTGTGCTGGATGGCTGTGAAAAATAAAATTCAACAGAAAATGTTTTGATAAACATTGAGGTGACTTGATGTAATATTTGGCAAAATATTCGACATTCAGTTTAAAAAAGCCACAACTGGTGTAAACCACGGGCAGCGCGAGGTTCTGGGTCTGAAGTCAAATGAGTTTTCGATATTTCTTTGGGGAGAGAGATATATTATACCATACAAATCATATAGATGTTTGTATTTGGTTTGTTTCGTAGAGCTGTTCTGGGGAGTATACACTCAATTAAGTGTTTTATCTTTCTTTGTCTGTGAGGCGGTGTTGGGATGGCTCGAGATGAACCTGAGGGCCTTGGGAGAGACATATGAGAGAGATATCATACATCCTTTCCTTCATGTTCTCACTCCGTCATAACAACAACATCAGAGTGTTGGAGAGGAAAGAAATAAAGTTCATATAGCAGGGGAGATTAACACACATTTATCAGCAGTTCATTATCTGTGGAGGAAATGTCCGTGGCAAAATCAATCGTCAGAATCTGGAGAACACCAGTATGGACTTTTAGAAAGTAAAGCGAAAGCTGATTAATAAGAAGTGCAATTAGTCCAACTAATCCATGACTAAATTAACCATCAATCATAAACTGAGCTCATGAAGCATCAGAAAGCAACAGCAAACCGCTAACAGCGAAAACTATGATGTGACGTCACAAGTAGACGTTGATTCACTTGTAAAGGCTGCTCTGGGAATCACTGCCATCAACATCCTTCAGACTGCTGCCTCCTTATGGGCATCACCTCCATGAGGAAGTGACGGCACAGCTCACTGCTTCTCCTCCGGTTTGTTCTCTACCTTCCAGGCGAGTATAGCGCATGCGCCTCTGACTCCCTCTTTCTCCATTTCTTTCTTTGTGCGTCTCTCTCTCTCTCTCTCTCTTTCTCTCTCTCTGAGTCCACACATGCAGGGAGCTGGAGAGCTTTCTATTTATAGACTCCTGCCCTCATGTTCAGCCTCCCACCCCCTCCGGCACAAAGAGACACACACACAAAGCATCCGTGGACAGCACGCATGCAAGCACAACACGCAGAGCGTTGCACAATACTGTACAATGCACACACAAACACACACACACACACACACACACAAACACACACACACACACACACAGGAAGTGAATTCATGCGTCTACCTTGTAGCTACAGAAACAATGTGCACACATTTTGTGAACAAATGCAGACGTAAAAATGTCAAGTGCAAAGCAAAGCTCATATAAATCCAGAAATACACACCATGGTGCACACACTATAGTATTAATAATGCAGGGATTCCTGGTGGAGGGAGAGGAACACTCCCTCTGACGGGTAGTGGGGGAGGGGGCGCCCACTCCTCTGTGGCTCTTACAGTGTAGCATGACAATCACCCACCATTTCTTTATTTTTCTCAATGTCGTGTGTGTGTGTGTGTGTTATACATCACATGATAGGGAACATGCTCTGTTTACACAGTCACCTCTAATGGTGCGTGATTGTGTAGTAGTAATAATAATCTGTCTCTCATCCAGACACAACTGCCACACATACACACTAAGGGCCTGCTTATACCAGGCATAACATAACACATCTCATCCAACAATCTCTATTGTACTTTGTTATTTTTCCAGCGACCAGTGTGCCGGCGCGAGCTCCTGCGGTTAAACACGGCCAAACATGCAAGAAGACTCTGGTCGTTTCTCCTGGTCCGCCTGTAGCCCCCGACCAGAAACAGAGAGGCTACACACACTTGACATACATATGTCAATTTCAATGCCTAAAACTAACAGCAGCAGTGGATATACTAGAACAATAATGATAATAAAAGCTTTAATAGTAAAATAATTAGTAATGTGACAAATCATAATGATAATAGTAGGAGCAGTGGGTGTTAGGCAGCCACGTTGTCTGCAGACCTTTTATCATATAGCTGCAATTAAATACGTTTTACAGGGTGAGAAGGCATCTCCTTAATTCACGTCCATTCATAAAATGCACCCTGTGCACCGTTAAATAGTCGCTTTAAGCATGATACATGGTTGCTTGAGTTTATTTATACTTCATATGCTTCTATTATATCACGATTATATGTGGACCTGTACAATTCTACTTTATTTAGAGTAATATTGCAGGAGCAATGAATCACACCACAGTATATCTCTACTACACACGGACACTTGCTGCTTTCTTACAGTGCAGATACTTTGCTGCTTGTATTTCTCTGCAAATATTCTTGCACACCGGGTCATGAATCCTCAAGCGGTAGTCGTCCTCTAGTACAAAGGTGAATAGTGAATCATTTCCCTGGGAATTAGGAGGATGAGTAATGTGAAGAGCCTGCAATATCATGATCATAGCTAGTAGGACACCGCCATGGACAGCTGGGAAAGGGAGCACCAGCAACAAACCTCCCAAAGTGTGCACTTGGAGAACCGATTTCCAGGACTGATGCCCTGGATCCCTTGTCAGCTTCACACAGCAGGATAAGGACTAGAAGTATCCCAGAACACCGAAGGCCGCAGCGAAAGCATCCGACTGGGCCTCAAACTCTGATTGTGGGTGACTTTGATGTAAAAGATGTAAAAACCATGTGCGGTTAAAACCGTACCACAATACCCTGTTGTCCCGAGGATATGCTGTCTGACCCAGCTGTGAAAAACAACGTATCACCGAATCGCTCTAAACGAACAAACTATGCCGCCTGCTGTTGTAAATGTTTATCTGCAATGAGTAGTAGAAGCAAAGGCTTATGGGTAATCCTCAAAGCAACAGAGGATTCACCACTAGGTAACGTGTCTGTGAAATTAATGTTCACTAACTTGAAGAAAACATACAAGTGGAGCTGGCTTTATTCGCCTGAAAATGATTTGTGTTAGATAATATTCAACACGTTTTCATTAAGTTAAGACTATGACTATGTTGTCTTTTGGGGAGTTGTTCCTTATCCAATGTGAGGTCCCGGGACAAGATGTCATGTTACAGATTGTAAAGCCCTCCGAGGCAAACTTGTATTTGTGATGTTGGGCTATATACAATAAACTGAATTTAATTGAATTTTGTCATAAATTCAGATATGAAATAAACATGAAGCTTAAGTGGTAGTTCAGTCAGGAAGACTCTCTCTACACTTTTCATTCATAATCTCAGTCTCTATTTCTCCCTGTGATTACTCCATCAGATGATTGGGGGCGTTCACTTTAAATTAAATACCAGATGCTGCACAGTTTCCTGAAGCCAATCATATCGCTGCAGTCAAACTTTATGGAAATGTTGCTTCTTTTGAATATGTGGCTCTTTAACTAAATGAGTCATGCTCCTAAATGTCATGCTTAATACAGACCACCTCAATACTGTGCTACCTTTTGTGATGACTTTTCTGAACCTCTGACTTTAAGTATTGATGCAACACAGCGGTGTGCCGTGGTATCTACGCCCAATTAACAATGTACAAAAAAAAAGAGAGACAGCCGACGCTCCCGTTCAGCAATGCGCTTTTACAGAACGCCATTCTGGGCTCTGGGAGAGCTCACGGGGTGCATGGACGGACCCACAAAGCCACTTTAACCTCCAGCAGACACCCCGCCAAGCAACGCACAGTTACACAGCAGAGCCTCTCGGTCGGACGCCTTCAACCTCGTCTCGGCGATGTTGTGCGTCCCGACTGACACGCCTGACAGCCCAACCCATTAAAACCGCTCCATAGACACATCAACACAACGCCACTGCAGATGAAAACACACAAGAAGCAGGAAATTCACCAGATGCTGTTCATTAAAGACAGTCCATCCGCTCTCCTTAAAAAAAAGTTCAGCTTGTTGTTGTACAGTTTATCAGTGCGCTTCAGTTCCAGGGTGTGTACTGTACACATGACATCCCTATCCCGAGACCTCACATCGGATCAGGAAAAACTCCCCCAATAAAGAGAGTAAAAACCCTTTCACTGGGAAAAAAGGGGAAGAAACCTGAGGGAGAGCAACAGAGGAGGATCCCTCTCCCCGGATGGACAGAAGCAATAGATGTCATGTGGCCAGAATGAATAACGTAACGGAGTTACAGCACATTCAATGAATGTGACATTATGAATGTCAATGTGAAATTATTCATATATTGAGTAGTAGGCATGGTCCATGATCCAGATAGCCACGATCCATTAAGCAGAAGGAGGTAGGAGGGGGGCATTCCAGGGGCAGTGGGAGGAGAAAGCAGGGCCATGGCAGCTGGCAGGCCTGGTTCCAGGCCGGCTCCATCAGCAGGGCCATGGCAGTAGGCAGGACCGGTTCCAGGCCAGTTGCATCAGCAGAGCCAGGCAGTTCCAGGCATCCACGAATCCATGGAAAAAGAAAGTAGAGTTAGTAATATGCATTGAAGAGACAATCATTTATCCAGAAGGAGAGAAAGAAGAGGTGAAGAGGAGAGGAGGAGAGGAGGAGCGAAAGAGGAAGAGAAGGAGAGGAGGAGCTCAGTGTATCCTAAGATGTCCCCCAGCAGTCTAGGCCTTTAGCAGCATATCTAGGGGTTGGACCAGGGCAAACCTGAGCCAGCCCTAACTATAAGCCTGAAACAGCCCTAACTATAAGCGCTATCAAAGAGGAAAGTCTTAAGTCTAGGTGACCGTGCCTGCCCCCCGGACTGAAAGTGGAAGCTGATTCCACAGAAGAGGAGCCCAATAACTGAAAGCTCTAGCCCCCAACCTACTTTTTAACACTCTGGGAACCACAAGTAATCCTGCATTCAATGAGCATAATGCTCTGGTGGGGTAACATGGCATTATAAGGTCCTTAAGATATGATGGTGCATCACCAGTTAAGGCTTTGTAGGTAAGGAGAAGGATTTTAAATATGATTCTCGATCTTACAGGAAGCCAGTGGAGAACAGCTAGTACAGGAGTAATGTGATCTCTCTTCCGCGTCCTCGTTAGTACACGAGCTGCAGCATTCTGGATCAACTGGAGAGATCCAAGGGATTTACCGGAGCAGCCTGATAATATGGAGTTACAGTAATCCAGTCTTGAGGTAACAAATGCATGGATCAATGTTTCTGCATCGCGTTGACACACTGCATCATGTACTGATACACTGACCAATCACATCGCACGTTAATGGTCACGCGGGCCCTGTGGCAAAACAGATGCTAGCAGGCCTTCTCATATAGTTTAATCACCTCTCAGTCCACAGAGAAACAGAAGTGAAATGTGATTGGATTAGTGCTGTTAACCAGCGGCTTCACAGCGCCATGCAGGCTGAAGGCAACAGAGGAACAGAGGAGCTGTGACATGAGAAAATAAGCTAACAGGGAAAAATAATTATAATACATGTAGTGCATTTGTGAAAAACAATTAAACTATAAAATAGCTATAAGTTTTGATTGTAAAAATTATAAAAACATTATACTTTTTTATTTATTTAAATGTAAACTTTGTGATTCTGTTTAGGTCAGTAGAGAAGGCTTAGCAGACCCTGACGGCCGCCACTGATGCAACGTCAGGTGACGGAGCCCACTCACAATAAGGGACACAATCTGGGCTTAATTATCTATAAGGGTCTAAACCTTTCTGAGGTTGTTGTGGCCGATGTTGCTCTTTCTACTTATTTTATATCTACTACCTCCACACATGTTTGAACGAAGCTCATTACAAATCAGTTTATCATTGCAAACACCAGTGAAACATGTATTCAGTCTTTCTCTTCCACTTTGGTCTTAGTCAATGAGCATGTAGACAATATAAATTCTAAAAATTTAAAATATTATTGACACTCTTGTACACATGAAGGTGAAGACTGTCTCTGGAAAGAAAATATCTTCATGGAGAAATCCGAGGCTGGTAAGAAAATAAGAAAGTGTTGGACAGCTGAGCGCATTTGGCAAAAAACACATCCCCCTGGTGCATTATGAAATCTATAAAGAGAGACTTAGCTTTTATAATTTGGAACTGAGAAAGGCAAGGCGGCTCTTCATCATCGCAAAAACAATAGCAATGCACATGGCTGATTTGCTGCCGTAGACGGGCTAACAAACCCTCCAAACTCCAATCCACCAGGGCCTAACATGTATTTGCTTCCTTCCTCACTGACACAATTCTGAAAATTAGGCAAGCAGTTAGTGCCTCTATATCAGGCACAGGATATGTTGTTCCTGTGCCAACCTACAATTTATTTAAAAAACATGACAATTTTATCTGATCAACCATTATACAACATCTGAAATCCTCCTCCTGCTGCCTTGATATTCTACCATGAATCAAATTGCATGGCCTCAGATCTTTTAAAAATAGTCTCTTCTCTCAGGACCCTGAAAACTGTAGCCATCAAGCACACAATTCGAGGCCCATACTGAACCTCCCATTGTTAAGTAAAATAATAAATCAATCACTTCCTAAAACTGAACAACTTCCAACCAGATTTCCAACCAAACCACAGCACAGAGCCTGCTCTTGTTAAGGTCTCCAATGATATCCACGTAAACATAGAGTGGCAGAATGTCTGTCTTAGCATTATTAGATACCACTAGACCCCTTGAGAACTGGGTGGGATGTTCTGGCACAGCACTAAACTGGTCTCAATCCTACGATGTGTCTTTAACCACACATCTGGGCAGACAAATATGGCATGCAGAGTTCCCCAAGGCTCCATTTGGGGGCCTCTTCTGTTGAACATCTACATGCTCCCACATGCACTCAAATTTAAATAGGCATAACACCAGGGGAATATGGTCCTATGCATTGAACAAATCAACGACTGGGCGTGCTGGAATTTTCTTCAATTAAACAAAGATACGTGGTGTTTACGTGGCTCCTCCAATGAATCGCCACCTTAACGTGGTGGAGGAGTTTGAGTAGCTCAGTGATCCTGGGAGCTATGTTGTCCGGGGCGTCAGCCCCTGGTAGGGTCTCCCAAGGCAAACAGGTCTCGGGGGAGAGCCCAGACTAAGAGCGGTTCAAAAAACCCTGATGAATAGCAGCCCACGGTCTGAAGTTACCTCACCCGGACAAGGGAAACCGGGGCACCCTCCCGGAGCCAGACCCAGGAGGGGAGCTCGTCGGCGAGCGTCTGGTGGCCGGGCTTTCGTCCATGGGGCCCGGTCGGGCTCAGCCCAAAGAAACAACATGGAGCAGCAGTCACCCCGTGGACCCACCACCCGCGGGGAGAATTATCGGGGTCGGGTGCTATGCAGACTGGGCGGCGGGCCAGGCAGGAGACCTGGGCGAGCCGATCGCCGGCAGCATAGACTAGCTCTAGGGACGTGAAACGTCACCTCGCTAGCGGGGAAAGAGCCGGAGCTGGTGCAGGAGGTAGAGCGGTACCAGCTAGATTTAGTTGGGCTCACCTCCACGCACAGCATGGGCTCTGGAACCAAGCTCCTGGAGAAGGGTTGGACTTTGTCCTTTTCTGGAGTTGCCCAGGGTGAGAGGCGCCGGGCGGGAGCCTGCCGACTCCATAGTTCTCCTGGGAGACTTCAACGCTCACGTGGGCAATGACAGAGAAACCTGGCGGGGCGTGATTGGGAGGAACGGCTTGCCCGATCTGAACCCGAATGGTGTTTTGTTGTTGGACTTCTGTGCTAGCCACAGTTTGTCCATAACGAACACCATGTTCGAGCATAAGGTGGCTCATAAGTGTACCTGGTACCAGAACACCTTAAGCCGGAGATCAATGATCGACTTTGTAGTCGTATCATCTGATCTGCGGCCGTATGTCTTGGACACTCGGGTGAAGAGAGGAGCAGAGCTGTCAACTGATCACCACCTGGTGGTGAGTTGGATCAGATGGCGGGGGAGTCGGCTAGAAAGACCTGGCAAGCCCAAACGTGTAGTGAGGGTGAACTGGGAACGTCTGGCGGAGGATCCTGTCCGGGAGGTCTTCAACTCCCACCTCCGGAAGAACTTCTCACAAATCCCGAGGGAGGCTGGGGACATGGAACCCGAGTGGACCATGTTCAAAGCCTCTATTGTGGACGCGGCTGCTCGGAGCTGTGGCCGGAAGGTCATCGGTGCCTGTCGTGGCGGCAACCCGAGAACCCGGTGGTGGACACGGGGGGTGAGGGAAGCCGTCAAACTGAAGAAGGAGGCCTTTCTACATGTGCTTTGTGGATTTGGAGAAGGCTTTCGACCGGGTCCCTCTGGGGTTTTTGTGGGGGGTGCTGCGGGAGTATGGGGTGCCGGACCCGTTGGCACGGGCTATCCGGTCTCTGTAAGCCTGCAGTAGGAGCTGTGTCCGTATCCTCGGTAGTAAGTCAGACACGTTCCCGGTGGGTGTTGGCCTCCGTCAGGGCTGCCCTTTATCACCGGTCCTGTTCATGACCTTCATGGACAGGATATCTAGGCGCAGCCAGGGGGCGGAGAGGATCCGGTTCGGGAGTCTCGGGATCGCCTCTCTGCTGTTCGCGGATGATGTGGTCCTGTTTGCCTCCTCGGACTGTGACCTCCAGCATTCACTGGGGCGTTTTGCAGCCGAGTGTGAAGCGGCAGGGATGAGAGTTAGCGCCTCCAAATCTGAGGCCATGGTGCTCTGCCGGAAACCGGTGGATTGCTCCCTCCAGGTGGGGACAAACTGCCTACCCCAAGCGAAGGAGTTCAAGTATCTCGGGGTCTTGTTCACGAGTGAGGGTAAGGTGGAGCGGGAGATTGACAGACGGATCGGTGCGGCTGCAGCTGTAAAACAGGCGCTGTACCGGTCCGTCCTGGTGAAGAGGGAGCTGAGCCGGAAGGTGAAGCTCTCCATTTACTGGTCGGTCTATGTTCCAACCCTCACCTGTGGTCACGAACTCTGGGTCGTGACCAAAAGAACGAGATCTCGGATACAAGCGGCCGAAATGAGCTTCCTCCGCAGGGTGGCCGGGCTCACCCTTAGAGATAGGGTAAGGAGCTCGGACATCAGGGGGGAGCTTGGAGTCGAGTCGCTGCTCCTTCGTGTCGAAAGGAGTCAGCTGAGGTGGTTCGGGCATCTAGTCAGCATGCCTCCTGGACGCCTCCCATTAGAGGTTTTCCAGGCACGCCCAACTGGTAGGAGACCCCGGGGAAGACCGAGGACACGCTGGAGGGATTATATCTCCCGGCTGGCCTTGGAACGCCTCGGGATCCCCCAGAATGAGCTGGAAAGTGTTGCAGGTGAGAGGGAAGCCTGGGTCGGCCTGCTGAACCTGCTGCCACCGCGACCCGACCCCGGATAAGTGGCTGAAAATGGATGGATGGATGGATAAACAAAGATAAAACTGAGGAAGTTTTTTTGGAGCTAAGGAGGAAGGATTACAACTTCAGCCAGCAATTTTTAAAAACCACAAACCCAGCCAGAAATCTAGGTGTAGTCATGGACTCTGACCTGAATTTCATAGCTACAAGACAATTAACAAGTCAGCCTACGACCACCTTAAGAGCATATCAAGGATTAAAGGACTTCTGTCTCAAAATCGTGTCCATCTTCAGCAGACTCGACTATTGTAACGCCGTCTTCTAAGGTCTCCATGAAATTTTTTAAAAGACAACTGCAGCTGATGTAGAACGCTGCCGCTCGAGTCCTCACTAAGACCAAGGAAGTGGATCACATCCCTCCAGTTCTGAGGTCTACAACATATATCTGCAACAAACCCCCAGATAACTGTTTTATTATATCGGAGCTTTTTTAATTCTTTATTCTCTTAACTGATTTAAATTGCATTTCCATGACCTTGTATAATTCTTTTGCACTCTGTCTTTTGATGTTTTATGTCAAGCGCTTGGAATTGCCATGTTGCTGAAATGGGCTTTAATGAAGTGGCCTTGCCTTACAGCCCATTGAGGTTTTTGTGATATTCCCAGACATTTTGAAGACATGCCATTGTTTGGTTTTAAGAATTCAATAATTTCCCAAACAAAGTGAAGATGAATGAATGGGCACCAATACACAAACAGCGGATAAACACATGTTCGCTTGTGAGAGCACGCACTGCAGTGAGGATGACTCAGCCACTAGTGTTACCATGGAAACACTGCCTCTTTGCAATCAGTCTCTTAGTAACTGTGCAGTTGCTGAGGCAGGAACCTGAGTGTAGGGCTGTGTGTGTGTGTGTGTGTGTGTGTGTGTGTGTGTGTGTGTGTGTGTGTGTGTGTGTGTGGTGTGAGAAATTGAGTGGATGATACAATTAGTCCAATTATGAACAGAGATCTTTTCATAATTTTCACAAGTTCAGCTGTCTATGAAATTACTTATTTTTTGGAAAATACTTTTAGGACAAATGGAGATAGAAGGAATTCACAGAAAACACGTTGAGAGTAAAGACACAAACCTGTGTCCAAGGGTTTCATTACACAAACTGTATCATCCTGTCATCAGCATCTCGCTACAGCAGGGCTCAGCCGAATGATAGGAATTCACCAAATTGCTTCTGGCTTTTTGTGAGATAAATCAGCTTCATTGTTACTGTGTAAACTCAAAGGGGTTCTACAGAGGACCTTAAAGAAATGTTGGGCTGCAATAAAAATGGCAGGGTGTTACTTGATTTGTTGTACATTCTATTCACAACTAGATAACATGTTTGAAAATATCATCTTGAAAGGATCAACACCGATGATCACTCCTTTATTTCAGGGAGATATGTTGGCTGGAAGAAAAGTCTGAACTGACTGAGGGCCTGATTGTCCCACTCATCTTTAATGCAGTTCAGTAGTTTTTTCTTCTTCTTTCCTATGTAGCAAATTGGGACCCTGTCATACAATGATGAATAAGAACCTTGTAAGCTTGTTTCAGTGCCTGAGCCCTGCTCGTCAGCAGTGGCTACCCTATTGGCCTCCTCACCTGAGACTTTGCTCCACTTGGCTGTCAGCTGCTTCCGCCTAGCCGATAAGCAAGAAGAGCTGTAACAGAAATTGCCACACTCTAGCAGATTCAGGAAACGGAGAAGTTAATGGATGCCATCATTTTCGGCCCAGCACAACCCGATGTTTCTTGTGCCAGAGAAAGTGATGCCGCCACTCCATGTCCTGCTTGGGGCTAGACATTAACACCCGGGTCAGCTCTACTGAGATGCTCCTCTCGGTCACCCTCGAATCATGACATGACTTCCCTCCTCTGCTGGGGGAATCCCGCCCCCCCGCCTCCTCCCTTGCTGTCACATGCATCCCTCAGCTCACCGTCCCCTCCGCTGACTCTTGGCTTCCGCACCTAGCTGCAGTCAACATGTTCCCTTGGTAACGTAGCTCTTGCTGACAACTTCAATCTCTTCTGGAACTTCCAATATTTGTTGGGGGAAAGATGGTCATCACTACACTTGCATTTGCGGTTTCGCAGTATGACACTCTCTACGTTTCTTCTCTACGTTTCTAAAATAATTATCGTATCATATTCAGATAATACATCGCAGAAATATAATTTAAAGTCTGACTGAGAGAGGAGACTTCCTGCTACCGCAGCCTGAGCCCTACCGCAGCCTGAGAAAAGGGCATCGGTGTGTCATATAACGCTGGCTAAAAAAAGTTTTCGTCAGACGAAATCCTTCTCTGTGATTTGTTGAATCATATGTCCGTCAACATTTGGTGAAATCAACAAATCAATGAACACTCAAGAAACTCCCAAATAACCAGCATGTAACTACACACCTGAGCTCTGTAAACACACTGGTGTGTTCACTCATAAAGAAGAGAGAGATTATGGCAAAGGCCGCACTTCACTACGGAGGAAGCTGTGGCGGCCATTTTGCCGACGAGGACGAGGACAACCCTGAAGGCTTTGACTCCTGCGACCAAGAGGAAGATGCAGACAGAAGGGATCCATTTGAAGATGGGTAAGTGTATTTAGATACTAAACTTTGTGTTGCAATAGCATATTTACGCTAGCAGAGTGAGCACATTTATCTGGTCCCTTACTGCTCCAGTCTGGCGTAACAGCCGTTAGCACAGTTAGCTCATGCTCTGATCATAGTCCCTGCTGGATCTCTGCTACGGGTTTTGGTGTGCAATCGTAACTTTCTTTCAGTGAACTTAGTAGTGACCAGTAGTCATTTATTTTACAGAGAGGATTAACATCTGCCGCAGTGGACAACATGCAGCTTCGCTTTATCTGAAGTATGAAGTCATTTCTCAGTCCCATTGTATAATTTTGTAGAAAGATGTGAAAGACCATATTCAGAGCTACCAACTTTAAAAAAAAACTCGGAATGAGATTTTGTCTGGGGTGACCAACATTTTGCCGCACACGCAGACACACACGTTGGTGGCTGAAATATCAGGAAATTTGAATTATTTTGGCGTTGTACCCTGTTGTACCCATGTTGTACCCATGTACCTGCATTCTGGTGGTTTGTGGGGCCCAAAGTCGTTGATAGGAGCGGCCTAGTGGTGATGGACAACATTGGTTACATTCTGTGAAGCAAAGACATAGCTGATGGTCCACCCTCAGGACATTTTGGTTTAAGTAGATGTTATGTCATGCATTTTAGTGGATTTTTGGGTGGTATGCTAAAGATGTAGCCTGGTACCAGCCAAACTTAGCCCCGCCCACAAATTTGATGTCTGGAAGTTCGGTCTGGCACTGCTCCGTTGGGGAGAAATTATCCAAAAGCAAAAATTAAAACAAAATATTGTGTGTGCAGTCACATGGTAATAAAAACAATATCAGTATACTTCTTTAAAGGATTTACGAGTTGGTGCCATGCTGTCGAATCACACTCAAAAGCGGCTTCGTCTGCGAGCGAGTGACGCAATATCCCCTTAGTACCGGGCCGCACAGAACAAAAGGAAAAAATAATAATGGAAAAATATGTTTTATTTTGAAGAATGAGCAGATACATCCGTCTGTGCGTCTGAGCCTCTTAGTCTTGACACATGTCAATAGGTTATGTGATAACGATACCCCGAAAATGAAACTAAAATGTACGTTTCAACTCTGCTGGAGTGCCGGTGTTCTGGATGAAATTAATGGCAGAATATCCTGAAAACCTGCAAGCAACATCCAAACCATGAATGTGAATACAGATCGCGATCAGTAGTGTTGTATGCTGCTGGATGTGGAAACCATGAGTGTGTGTAGGGACGCGAGGACTACTATAAATATCAGTCAGTGATCTTGACCATTATCAGTCAGTGATCTTGACCATTATGTATTAGAGTCAATTTAACGTTTTCTCTGAGCCATAGAATATAGTCGTGGCCGGCGATCTCAGAGGCAGGGCCGCTTGATGACGGAGGTGGGCCGGCCCAACGCTGTCGGCCTACCGGGGATTTCCCCGGTGTCCCCTATGGCCAGTCCGCCCCTGCTTTGGGGTAAATAGGATGTCTATGCAGCGAATAGGTTTACAGATGCGCTCCTTAGCGCCATCTATCGTCGGGGAGTTTGAAAAGGAACGAACGCGCCTCGGACCAAAATCTGAATTTTTTTTGACGTGAGAAATTGGTTGTGTGGCATGAGTGCGAGTGAAAACATGCAAAAGCATTTGTCACACGGCGAAACTGTGAGAGTTGGTAGCTCTGCCATATTTCTAGTAAAAAATTATAATATTTATTTTTGTTTTAGACATTTATTTACATGTATCTACCATTTTATTCATTTATTTCACTGCTTTTGTGAACCTAAAACCTTTGGTAAACCAATTGCCATCACCTAAACCGAGTTACCACCTGTATACCATCTGTAAAGTTATGTTTGAACACGAAATATGAATAATTTCCAAAAATCGAGATTTAATTTTTCAGCTTTAGAGTCATATTTTGTCTTTACACTTTTGCCTTATGACAATGGTGCCTCATTATATAGAGAGCTGAGATTGTTCTGCAATTTATGATGTAAAATATGGGTATGTATCTTATGCAAGTGCCTTAAAAGGTGAATTTAAGAAATTATGTCAAATCGAGAAAATCGACTGAAAATGACCTCAGTGTTCCAAGAGTTAATTTAGGGTTAGTAAACAACAAAGACAACGATTAAACACATGTTATTGTATTAACTTTGTTCAAAGCTTTTTTGTCGCAGTTGAGAAGACCATAACTCTAATAATAACATGCATGTGGTCTGGGGCACTGGTTCAACTGGTCTGACTGCAGGACTCACCATCACCCGGAATGACAAGCCAAGATCCAAAGCGAGGAACATTTTCAACTTCTCAATTTGATTTAATGAAAATATGGTACAGTTTGAATCCGAGATAGTGTCACAGTATGCCAAACACAGAAATATTCCCTTTTACACTCAATTAAAAACGCAAGTAAAGTTTGTTGTGAAAGCAGCATTGAGGAGTGTGTGAATATTCAATTCAGTTTATTTTATATAGCCCAAAATCACAAATGAAAATTTGCAATCTGTAACATAACATCCTGTCCCGGGACCTCACATCGGATCAGGAAAAACTCCCCAAATAAAGATAGTAAAAACCCTTTCACAGGCAAAACAGGAAGAAGCCTTCAGGAAAGCAACAGAGGAGGATGGACAGAAGCAATAGACGTCATGTGACCAGAATGAACAACCAGAATGAACAACGTTACATGAATATGACTGCTGCATTCAAAATTCCCTTCAAAATAAAAGCACAGGATTTTTTTTTGGACCATGCAAAGGCCGGTGACCGATTGAAAACGGATCCGCGAACGAGTGAAAACGGCTCTGCGATTTCATGGCTTTCAAGCCATCACGGGCCACATAAAATGACGTGGCGGGCTTTGAGTTATAAGACATGCTTGATTCCTCCATATGAGAAATATGATGTGTGGCGGGGGGGGCGTGACTTAAGACCGAAATGCTTGACTGTCACGCATTGAGCGTGACTGTCAATGCGTGACACTTGAGAGCCCTGTGCCTGTCATCTGGGTTGTCTTCGGGATTCTGTGCAAAATCAGACAAAATCCTGCAGATTCACCAGAAAATCCTTCATGTGGGTGACCATACTGCGTTTTCTAGAAGCATCTTTATATAAATAGTGTTGATGATGACTTATAACCAAAAGTAGCAGTTGTATATCAAAAGAACAGAACGATTTGACCTACTCCTTCCTCTTTGTCTCACATTGGCACCCCACCCCCCGCCCCTCACCTTCCCAGCTTGCTTTGTTTTTCTTTCTCTTCTTTTTCTAAGCCATTCACTGTGCTATGCTACCAAGCAAAGCTACAGACATGGAGGCAGCGGCTTACAGGCCCAGCTAACCCACCCACAGCAGGCTTCTCCTCCACACAGAGCCCTGTGTGTTCGGATGCATTGACGTCACGGCTGACGCATGGCAGCCTGGAGTGGCCGGCGCCATCAAAGGCCTGTACGCTCAGGCTTCAACAGAGGTATTATTAGCCAGCAGAGGGAGAGATACACACAGAGAACCGTAGGAGAGGGGAGAGGGATGGAGGTTTTCTGGGGGAGATTTTGAGTGAACATGCTGTCACTACATGCTGTCAACTACATGCATCCTCTGCACTGGAGGAAAACTCCAGTGCAGAGGATGCATGTAGTTTTTTTTATTAGTTTGGCTATTTGGAAAAAAAAATGCAACAGATGACAAGTACACAGAACGTCAAGTGGAAGCTTCCAGCTCATGTTTTACCCCGTGGAGGGCTTTTAGAGCCACATCTGAATTTATATAAATGCATGGCTAATTATGTTGTTATTATTATTTAATACAGTTATAATAAGTAAATATTTATGTGAATGAATGCTTTAATTCATGGTTCCTAATGCTGATTAACTAGGCCAAAGTTGGCATTAACCAGATGCCTCCAACACCTGAAAGGGTATAACCAAGAGCCAGAGGAGGGAGGGGTCTTCTCGGAAGGCCTACGGTCTGTAATGTTCTGTTTCGCCCTCCTAAATTATGTTTTCCTTCTTTTATCAGTTATCATTATTTCATTATTAGTTTTATTTTTGTGTTACTTTATTTTCCTGTTTAAAGGTCACTTCACTTCCTGTCTTTCTGTGTTTTTCCCACCAGTGTGATTGTCTGCCCCGCCCCTGATTGATCCCACCTGTGTCTAATCCCCGGCCTGCACCTCCCTAGTTTATTCAAACCCTGTGTTTCTCGGTCTCTGGGCCAGTTTGTCTTCGTCCTCTGTGTCGAGCGCTCCAGTGATTTCTTCGTCTTCATGGTCCTGATTTTGATATATCTGCCTGTTTTTCCTCCACCATGTCTTTTGCCTGATCACTTGATCACTGCCTGATTTGTTTGCCTATTCTGACGGCCTCCTCGTGGACCGAACCTCTGTTGATGAGTAAAGAATGTTTGATCTCCACCACATCCTGTTTTCCAGGTCATGTGATCGAGTCCGATTCGTTCCCTGTGGTTCATCGGTCGTAACATGTCATACTGTTCATTCACCATCGGAGCCTTCAACCGAAACCTCCAAACTTTTGATGGATGAAGTTGACAAAATTATTTCACAGTCCGCCTCTTCTTACATTCTCAGTCTTGTGTTCTGTCTGTGCGGTACAGAGTCTGCCGGTCAAGTGCAATAGTATACTGGTCTGCCTTTGACCACCATCTAGTGGGCCACGAAGGTACAGCCAAATGGTTGGTTTAAATGAAAATGTATATTTTGGGGGGTAATTTACAAAGTTATTTTTAATACATTTAATGTCATAAAAATATAATAATAATTATAATAATAATCATGAATAAAAAACATTAAACTAATTCAAACCAAGCATAATTTTTCGCTTGAATATCATCACTGTCATGTCAGCAGGTGAGGCTGGGAAAAATCACATCCAGCACCTGGACCACAAGCACTTGCGCCCCAAGGGATGTGTGTCCCCCACTGCTCTTCTCCCTCTACACCACTGGTGTCAAACTCAAGGCCCGCAACTGACATAGAGTTTTAATGTGTGGAGTAACAAGAATAAAGAACAGTGTTTCCACCCAGTTTTGAACTGAGGACCTTTCACATGCTAGGCCAATGTGATAACCACTACACTACAGAAACTGCTGAAGGTGACCTTTACACAGCTTAATGCGCAGCTTAATGCGCAGCTTAATGCAACATTTACATGTAACTGCAAACATTTATGATGCCAAATAGCATGATTTTCAACTTGATTCATTCAAAGGTGCTATGTCCCACATCATACAGACACAGCCACAAAAGGATTATGATGCCTGGGATGGGGAGGTTGACACCGAGGGGACAGTGATTGACACTGGGGAGGGGGGACATAAGTGCTCAAACCTGGGTAAACCTGCATGCCATGTGACTCCTGGGGCCGGTTTTTCAAAAGTAATCGGATCGGATTACGGCTATCGGATTGGATCAAATCTTGGATCAAAATGGGTTTTTCAAAAGAAAAAAAGGATTTAGAAATTGGATTGGATCACGTAATCCAATTTTGTTGTTGATCCGGATCAAACCTTGAGTTTGGGTTTTTAAAAACTTTTTGGTAGGATTGGGATAATTTTATCCCAAAAATCAGGATTAAACTGATCCCAGCAGGAGGGTGGATTCATGGTGGATATTAGTAATAAAACTAGGTCACTAAAATTGGTTAGTTAAAAAATACAACATTTATATCATGCATTTTACAGTATTTATATTTATTCATCAATTTCACTTGAATTGTTCAACAGGAAGTACATAAAGTAGGTATGCTATGTATGCTAGCAACATTTCAGTACAGCAAATTATAAATTATAAATATTTCGGCCCCATAAATTAATCCCCCAAACTGCCTTTGTTCATTAAACATTAATCACACTGACACAATCATCAGTCATGGACTTATAATAAATAGTGTCTAACAATTGCATCTCTTATTGGTTGTCCAGTCGGGCCTCATCCTGACAGAAAGCCGGAGGTTGGTCAGTGTCTCCAACGGGTTCAGGTGCATCAGGGATGTCATCACAGAGAAGGACTTTGTGCCATGTTGTTTGTGTGACAATGAAAAGCATCCATAATGTATTTGTGAGTATGTATTTATTTATTTTGTGTAGGTCTCAGATGAGCGGCCTGCCTGTTTCCAAGAAATGGACAATGAAGGGGGATGTTTATATTGTTTGTTTGCTGTTCCGTTCAGTCCTATTTTCTGTTCAAATAAAGCATATTGGAGTGACCCCACACTATTCTACCTGTTGTTCTTTACGTAGCTATTGTGATAGTCCCATTTAGACCACAGGTAATCCAGATTTGGTAATCCTTAATAGTTTGAATCCGGATCAGAGCAATCCAATCCCACATTGCTTTGAAAAACCGGCATAAAAATAAAATGGATTACGTGATCCTGGATAGCAGAAAAAGGGATTTCCATTTCTCGATCAGTTTGATCCAGATTAAAACTTTTGAAAAACCGGCCCCAGGAGAACCAGACCACCTCTGGAGCTCACCCCCCAACCCGGCTCATCCTCCGACCCCGTGGACCCACACTTAAGCACACCCCCTGAGTTAAAGACCCTATTTGGCCAATTTAGAGTTTCGTGCCCCCGGTACTCTAGAATAAGAGACATCTGGGTTATCGACTGATATTTGGGGACTGACATCCGGGTTACTGACATAGAGTTTTAATGTGTGGAGAAACAAGAATAAAGAACAGTGTTTCTGCCCAGTTTTGAACAGGGGACCTTTCACATGTGAGGCAAACATGATTACCACTACACTACGGAAACTGCTGAAGGTGACCTTTACGCACGTGCCGGGCTTAATCAAAAGCGCCCTGTATAACTCTTCGAGATTCACGTAAACGGCGAAAAACTAGCCCATAATGTATCTGCAGCAGTTCTCGTTAGTATAGTGGACAGTATCTCCGCTTGTCACGCGGAAGACCAGGTTCGATTACCTGACAGGGAGCATTCTACTAGCTGCTAGTAGGACAAGAGTGAAAATCAGTTTTGAACATGGGACCCTTCGTGTGTTAGGAACTGCAAACATTTATGATGCCAAATTACAAGATTTTCAACTTGAATGAGCATTGTTACTGGGACAGCTTGTGCATTATTCCAGGAGGTAACTCTACGACCACCAGAGTAAAGACTTGCTGCATTGGCCGGGACCCGGATCTCCCACGTGGCAGGCGAGAATTCTACCATTGAACCACCAATGCCTACATAACTCCAAGGTGAGAAGGGCGAATCCTTAGGCTTGAACTCGTAATTTAAGCTATCGATGAAAACCCAACACCAGCCTAAAGACAACATTCTCGGCTTAACCTCGACCATCCGTGTGTGACTATTTCACTTGGCTGTGATGTGTAGAATACCACCGATGTTTTCAAATCGGGAGGAATGAGCACTGCTATGTCATTGATGGCCGCAAATGTATAATTAACTCAAAAGCTCCCTGTATAACTCTTTGAAATCCATGTAAACGGCGAAAATCTAGCCCATAATGTATCCGGCAGCATTCCTCGTTAGTATAATGGACGGTATCTCCGCTTGTCACGCGGAGGCAAGTCGTGTATAGCTGGTGTTCACTGACAGCCAATGAGATTGCAGCTTTATTAAAGCCTTTTTAAAGGCATGAAAATCCCTGTTTTCATCAACTGAGACTCAAATATTCTCCTGTTCTATTCTTGAGTCATTTTGGGCAAAGCCACACATCAATGATGAAGAGCCAATTATGAATTAATAAAAGTGTACTGTAATAAGATTGTCACTATTGTAGTGGCAGACAGATTATATAAGTACTTGACTTTTGTATGGCTATTTACTTATTATATTATAGTTTTCCTACTTATTAATTGCAATTACTTCAATTAAATATGTCTTTGGTTCACATTAATAAGACTTGTAGACATTAGTCCATGAAATATATTTATTAACCACAACATGACAGTAAATATTGAACACAGAGCCCACAGTCACACAACAGTAAATGTAAACTAATATAATAATGTATATATGTTGTCGTTGCTTTGTCTTCATCAGGATCCTCTGCTGCTGTGAACCGGTCCATGCTGATGTGGTGGAAGCAGGAAGCTGTGAAGACATGATGGCTCACCTAGACCAGAATAAACACAAGTAGTGCGATTGTGTGTTACTTGATCATCTTTTTAAATGAACACAACCAAATGAAGAACATTAAAATACTGACTTTGATCTCTTTGTTCAGTTGACCGGCTCTGCAGACGTCTCAGGAGGAACTAGGAGGGCCTCTGACTCTCCAGAGAACATTGAACATGTTGTTGTTGACAGTGAGATGAAGCAGGAATGTAACATGACGTCTACGCTGTAGTTCGCAACACTCAGGAGCTGAACGCTGGAGTGCTGCCTACTGTAGTCTGAAAACAGAGCACCAGTATCTCATTTACAACAACGAACATTTTAAAGAATTAACCGTTTTGATGACACTACATATGGATATTTTGAGGATGCAAATACAGGTAAAATTAAAGCTGCGAGCAGCTGTGAACAGGTCCTCGCTGGATCCCGGCACGTTTGAGGTAGCCGGCGGGATGGCGGGATGCCGACTGGCCTCAGAAGGAAACCGGCCAAACCCATGCATGGTCTCAACAAGCGCCAGGACCAGCAATTAATGTTTACAGTTTAATCCTGGCAGTGCAGTAGAGCTACTTACGTTTCAGCGTCACTGGCATCCGTCATGGTTCTAAATTACACGGGCGAAAGGCATGCTGGGAAAGACTGTCTCAGCGTTGGTCGGCTAACTGCTGTTTGTGTGGCGTGTCTTCCGGTCTGTCTCTTCCTGTTTTGTTTTGTGTGCGAGCGTTACCCAGCTTGCAATTGGGCGCTGTCATTTTTATTTAAATCCGATGCTGTTTGGCTGATTTCCTTTGGCCAGTAGGTGGCGCTACGACAATGTGAACATATAATGTGCATCATGTTTCTGTACGTGAAGAGGTACATTTAGTTTGGCCAGTAGGTGGTGCTAGTAGGTTACTATGAATATATTGTGATTTACTGATCAGGCCGGTTTATAGCAGGGCGGATGATATATGATAAATGGCACTTAGCCACCAGTACACCCCATGACTCACTTTCAACCAATGAGAATGGTAGATTTCATCTACCCGTATTATAAATATATGAAATAAATATTTATTTATTCAACTTAATCACTTGTCTTTAGTGAAGCAATGATGTATGCAGGCCTTGAGTTTGTCAATGTGACATACACATGCATCTCTATGTGAAGTGGATACAAGGTCATTTAAATTGCCTGTAAATGGGATGCAGTTTGGCTGATTTACTTTTGCCAGTGGGTGGTGCTATGACAATCTGAACATTAGTCATGTACATGTCCTCAGGCATGGACCAGTATCATGCATGAGGAGTATTGGGGTAATAGCATCATGGATGGAGGAGTTACAACAGCTTTCTCTCATATAGCAGTTAGCTCAAAGTAGGCGCGTCTTTGCGTCCCCGTAAACGTCAATTCCCAAAAGTGAAAACGCGCAAAGAGCACAAGGGGGTCTGAGGGTCTTGATATCACTTAAGAACAGAATTTAAGTTGATTGTATGAAATTTGTAGGAGGAGTAGTATTTGGCGTAAATGCAAATATATGCTAAAATTAGCATAAATGGGCCGAAAATGGCAAATTGGCCGAAGTACTGTAGCGCCCCCTATTGTTCAAATCGGACGCCTGATTTATTGCAAGTTAGGGGATGCGATGTGCACATATACCCCAAGTTTGGAGTCGTTTGTCCCAATAGTTTTAATGTTATGAGTGTTTAAAAACAAGACACGCCCCTAAGAGGTTGATTGGTCGATATCTCCTCAACGCAATGAGATATCCAATAAATTCCAATGCAGTATTGATGATCCAGTGACATTGATGATAAATACCAAGTTTGGCATGAAACGGACCAAGCGTTTAGGAATAAACTACAATAATGTGTTTTTCACAAAATCCAAGTTGGCGGAAAATATTCATAGGCGGACTTTATGGGTCTGAGAGGCTTTTTTGTAGAGCAGGTGGAGACGGACATGTGTGAATTTTTTTAAGTCAAAAAAAAATTCTGGGCGAGGGGCGTCGCCGGTCCAACTTGTAGGGGGCGCTAGAGAGTCATTTTTTGGAACTTTTTTCCCCGGCTTTGATAGATGTCTATTTTCACTAGACCTGACAAACATTCCAAATTTGGTGAGTTTTTGAATATGACAAGTCCCCCAAAAAGCAGGCCAATGTTCTAAAATAAGGATCATGAATAATAAGAAACACGGCAATTTCAATAGGGTCCTCTCGGGACTGACTACGTCAGTCGCTCGGACCCTAATAATAACCCTATGTATTTCAATAGGGTCCTCTCGGGACTGACTCTGTCAGTCGCTCGGACCCTAATAATAATAATAACCCTTTGTATTTCAATAGGGTCCTCTCGGGACTGACTACGTCAGTCGCTCGGACCCTAATAATAATAATAACCCTTTGTATTTCAATAGGGTCCTCTCGGGACTGACTACGTCAGTCGCTCGGACCCTAATAATAATAATAATCCCAGCAATTTCAATAAGGTCCTCTCGGGACTGACTACGTCAGTCGCTCGGACCCTAATAATCCCAACAATTTCAATAGGGTCCTCTCGGGACTGACTACGTCAGTCGCTCGGACCCTAATAAGAATCCCAGCAATTTCAATAGGGTCCTCTTGGGACTGACTACGTCAGTCGCTCGGACCCTAATAATAACCCTATGTATTTCAATAGGGTCCTCTCGGGACTGACTACGTCAGTCGCTCGGACCCTAATAATAATAATAATCCCAGCAATTTCAATAAGGTCCTCTCGGGACTGACTACGTCAGTCGCTCGGACCCTAATAATCCCAACAATTTCAATAGGGTCCTCTCGGGACTGACTACGTCAGTCGCTCGGACCCTAATAAGAATCCCAGCAATTTCAATAGGGTCCTCTTGGGACTGACTACGTCAGTCGCTCGGACCCTAATAATAACCCTATGTATTTCAATAGGGTCCTCTCGGGACTGACTCTGTCAGTCGCTCGGACCCTAATAAGAATCCCAGCAATTTCAATAGGGTCCTCTCGGGACTGACTACGTCAGTCGCTCGGACCCTAATAATAACCCTTTGTATTTCAATAGGGTCCTCTCGGGACTGACTACGTCTGTCGCTCCGACCCTAATAATACACACCAGGCTGTGACGGATGAGGTGCTTCTGGCATCAGACACAGGAGCTGCTGGGGAACCGGCTCAGGTCTCTACAGACGGCAAAGCAGAGGCTGCAGGGAGAAAAGGATCACAAAAAAGAATCAATTCATGTTTTATAACTAATATAAGCACAGTGAAGATAAGCACAATAAGACCGATACTGTTTCAATGAATAGACATAATAATTAATATTGATTAATTTACTATCTACTTGTCAACCCTGAGTGCAACGGAAACACCCTTGTTTGTTATTTATATTTTGACAATACTTTATATTTAAATACACTTTAACATACATGTTTACACTACTGCTATCTGTTTCTCTGTGCACTTTATTGGATATTCTATTGTATATGTAATATGTTTCTAATGCACTGTGTTGATTGTTGTTCTAATGTGTGCACCACCTTCCAAGACTAATTATTCATAGTCACGAGGACGAGAAGTAGAACACCAGAACACACACGTGACCAGAACACGTCAACATGAGACGGGGTGATGAAGTCGTGCTTCACGTTGAGAAGAGCTCACGCTCCAGTTGTGTCGGTCGAATGCAGCAGGTTTTGGGTTAAAAACCTCTTTCTGTTCCCTTGTCGTCGTCTGGCAGACGATGATGCAAATCACCTGTTAAACACACAACAACATCATGTATGCTGAATAGAACACACGATCAATAGCACATGGGCTGAACTGTAAAGGATTTAGAATGTTGAGCTAGAAACAAAGAAATAAAAGACAACACATGTTTACTCACCGCTCTGCACATGCTGCCTGCAAGGAGAGATACCCAGTATCCCCCTCTGCATCTTCATCTCCATCACTGATGCAAACAGACAAGAATTACAATGTCATTAAATACACATCTTGTATTTGGACTTGTAGGACTCAGATCCCCACTAGTATGATGGAAGTGTGTGTACGACAGCGTGTACATCTGTCTGTCAGAACAAACAGGACACAGACCACCCTGGCTTCAGGAGGAACAGGAGGGGTTTGTGAGGAGCTGGAGGTGGAGGTTGTTTTTCTGGAGCTGGACTCTGAGCCTATTGGTCCCTGCAGCTCAGTGTTTCTTCACATGAAGATGTAGAGTCATCCTCCTGATGTCACCACATCTCTGAAGAGGGAAGAGTCTCATGGAGATACGCTTTAGACATCCTAAACAGACATGTGGCATATGATTATTATGTAATAAACAACTGTATCACATAATAATCATATGCCACATGTCTGTTTAGGATGACTCTGCATCTTCATGTGAAGAAACACTGAGCTGCAGGGACCAAGACACCTGGAACTCTCCTTCTCCATGCCCTGGTTTCTGTACTGGGAAAACACTTTAGCAGGGCAGTACATGTACTTCCCTGCTACTCCAGGGAACCCAGTGTGAATGTGAGGACTGTTTGGGCCCTGCTTCAGTCCCATCCTACAGAAGCGACACCTTCAACCTGTGTGCTGGGCTGTAGTATGCTGGGCTGTAGTATGCTGGGCTGTAGTGTGCTGGGATTCAGTGTGCTGGGATTCAGTGTGCTGGGCTGTAGTATGCTGTGATTCAGTGTGCTGTGATTCAGTGTGCTGTGATTCAGTCCTCTTCCTTTTTTGCTGCCCTCTCTCCTCCACCCTTTTCTTTGTGGCATCCAGTTCCTGATGAAAGAATTTTGTTTGCGCAAAGTCGTTGAAGGGCATTCTGGGGTTTGTCAGACCTTCAGCGCCATACGCTTTAAAAACTTTCGTGGAGCAGTAAATGTATCTGACAGGGCCCTGCTGATAAAAGAAGTGGATGGAGGAACCATCATTCTCATACCGGGCCTTATGCCGTGTTCACACCGGACGCGACGCGAATTTGCGGCGCCGCATCCACCGCGGAAGTTTACTCGCGCGAGTAGAAAGAGGGTGTTCACACCAAACGCGAATTTGCGCCGCGACCAAAGAGGCGTGGCTTAGCTCTGTTGCTTGCCTCTGTGAGAGACAAGCGACGAAGCTTTCATTTCCGCTATCGACCATGGAATAAATAACCACTAGTTCTGCTTTATATTTGTTGTGGAAGTCCCAAACATGTCGGAACATGAAACGCCCTCGTATTTGGGTTCAAAACATCATCCGTAGCCGCACACAGCTCGGTGAATTTCACCGACTCCTCCAGGAACAGCGTCTCGCGTATCTCCGTAAAACGATATCGATCATGCCATCCACCATGGAAATAACCACCAGTTCTGCTTTATACTTTTTGTGTAAACTCCACATATGTCGGAACATCAAACTCCATGGTGTCTGGGTTCATAATATTATCCGTAGTCCCACAACAGCGTCTCAATGAAGCCGCTGTCAGCGCTGGTTCAGGCGGAGCAGCAGCAGTTTCATTCAGAAACGGGGAGACGACGGTGGTGACGGAGCTTCTCAACGCTGATTCTCAACACTGATTATCAACACTGATTCTCAACACTGATTGGCTGCCGCAACTTTGCGTCACGCGATTTCTCCGCCAGAGTTGGGATAATTCAACTCACGCGAATTCGCGCCGCGTCCTTCGCTTTGTTCGCCCCAGGTCAAACGTTCTGTTCGCGCCGCCTCCAACGCGTCTATCTCGCCGCACATTCGCAAATTCGCGCCGCAGCGCGTCTGTGGATTGACTTTACATGTAAACTGGTCGCGCCGCGTCCGGTGTGAACACGGCATTAGGCTGGCCACAGGAAAGGCATGTTTTTGTCTGCTTCATTTTTTGCACTAGTTGTTGTTGTTGTTGTTGTTGCTGCTGGTGCTGCTGTTGCTTCTGTATAATGTTTTTGACAATTTGCTCAACGGAGGCTTGAGTAAGTGTCTGAACAGGTGGTGGTGGTGGATTAAACACAGCAACAGGCATAATTACAACAGGCACACGAGTAGTCTCACTGCCCTTTGTCAGAGAGGGCCAGAGTTCCTGCCTCTCTTGCAGTTTCTCTGGGCTGGTGTTCAAAAGGTGAGCTCGTGTTCAGCAATTTGCACAGGTGTTTTACATATTGTAAAATATAGTGTTTTGTTGTTGGGTGGAGCATGCTGTTTGGGTCAGTACAGGAGTTGTGGACTAGAGCAGCATAGTCCTGGTCCACCAGCTTGAGCATGTCCTTCTGCCCACGGTGTTGATTTAGCAGGTTGTCAACAGCTGCCTTCATGGGGGCCGGCCAGCGCTTGTGGTCCAACACAAACACTCTCCATCCTGTCTTCACAGGTCCAGTGCGAGCGGCAGTCGGTGAGGACAGCATGGGCAGAGACGGCCGACATGTGGTTTCTATGAAAACACAAGACAGAGTACAATAAGTTATTCTGACCTACAGAAGGTAAAAAGCCTTATTTCACACACACTTGTATATTTATGTAACTGTCTACTCATTTACACATTCAATATTTTCACATCTCGTAAGCAAAGAATACTGCAACACATCCCCTTATTAAAATAAATATGATTGAAATTCAGTTTCTACTAACTAATGCTGAAGTCTCGTCCACTACTTTGTTTGTCTGCTAGATGGTTACCTGGATCTGTCTGAGGGCCGTGAGTTGTCTCCGGATTCATGTCAGGTTTGACAGCAGGATCTGCAGAGGGCATGGAGGAAACTGGAACAACTGGAGTGGTGCCATTGAGGAGGACTCGAAAGACTGGGAGGACTGGGCAGTGTGCACGACGCTTTGAGGAGGTGGATTCAGGGTCGGGGCAGAGTCTGTCTTGGTCCTGTCCTTGTTCCAGTCCAGAGGAACTGGGCGGCAACCAGGCTCAACATATTGCAGGCCAAATTTCTCTCCTGTGTCTGTACTCGAGAGATGAAATGCTGGGTATTTGATGTGTCCCAACACCCGTTCAGAGACTGTGTTGAGCTGGGCCATTAATGCTGGATCAAAGACAGCTGGGAGGTGAACACCAGGCTGCTTCAAGTCCACCAGGCGCTGGTAATTCCACTTCGCCACCTCAGTCATCCCCTGAGCTTGAAACAGCTCTGAGGAAACGCGTGTTCCATTGACCCACTGAGCCTGGTGGAAGTGGTAGCCCTCCTGCTGGGATGTGCCTCTGATGGGGATCCAAACAGGAACTCCGGCCCCTTCACCCTGGACGTGATTCAGCTGCCGTGATCCTCCATCCCTGTACAAAATCCCACCTTCCACCACAGGATCCCTCAGGCAACCTCGCAGGATGTGCACTCGCTGGATCCTCCATACCTTCAGCATTGAGGGCTTGAAGAGGGGAGCGCAATTTGGGTCACTGGCGATGTGAAACTGCTGGAAAACCCCTCTTTTGACGAGCTCCTTGGGCAGTGGGATCCTGGTCCTGCAGTGCTCCCGGATGTGTGGCTTGGTTGGGTTGGCATGCTGAATTCCACAGAAGGCAAAGGCGTCTTTAAGCCTCTGCAGGTCATCCTGATCGACCACAAAAAAGGCTGCAGACAGGAACTGAGCAAACGAACTGTACAGTGCATGATGTTCTGTCACACACACACACACACACACACACACACACACACACACACACACACACACACACACACACACACAGAGGAACCTCCTCATGCAGTGGAACATGTCCAGCTTCACACTTATGTTCGCACTGAAATGAGATCGTGATGCACACGTGTTCAGCAGGTTCCCAGAAGTGACCTCTGCAACAATGGCATCAGTTGTTTGCCAACAATCCCACTTCAGATGTTCTCCTGCATACGATTCTGCCACTTTAAATGCTGCACAGCAATCCCTGAAAGAAAAAACAAGTACAGCCATAAATGTTAAAGCAGTCATATGAACCACCACCTGTAGTCCAGTGTATATAATGAGATTATTCTTAACAGCTAAATGAATGCTATGTGATATCTTTCATCAAATTGAAAATATAAAAAGTAATACGAGTTGTGATGAGCCATTTGTAAAAAAAATAAAGATTAAAATGTACCTGTCTACCCAGTGGTATTGTGCCTTCTGTACGCCTGCTGTGCTGTAGCGCTGTGCCAGTCCCTCGTACATGGGCTTCAGGGACTTCTCTGTCTCAGACTGCACCATCACCCATGAACAAATCATCCAGTTCTCGTTCATGACCGCATACGAGGACATGGTACCGGATGAGAAGGTGAACTTCCTCGTAACTTTTCGGGTGTGGTCTGAGCGGAATGCCTGTCCAAAGGTTCCCTGGAGAAGTGTGTTGATGGCGCTCTCCTGGTGATGGTACTCGTGCAGCAGGCAGGCAGTCAGGTAGTGAGAAGATACAATGATCCCGTTCCAGCCATCTGGATCCCCGTACTCTCCGAAGGGAGCCGGCTTGGTTTCCTGTCTCAAGAACTGAGTGATGGTCCTCTGGTCATACTGTCCTGCCTCTGCATCCATGACATTTTGACAGCTGAGGAGGTGAGCCAGGTGAGCCCGTTCAAATTTCAGGTGCATCACCTCCATTACCTGCTTCGCCATGTCGGTGGGGGAGTTACCTGTGCGCCTGAGCTCGTCCATGACCGATTTGCATACGGCTTTCTTGTACGTCAGGATTGCTGGCAACAAGTTGGTGTACCTCTTTGGTAGTTTGTCAAGCCACACTGGGTTGTCAGCGTACCACCTCGTTTTGCACACTTTGCAGCACAGCCTGGAGGACAACAGGTAGTACTGCCCAGTGACACCAACAACCACTCGAGGTATACCAACACCTGCAGAGGTCACTTGAGGCCGGGCACAATTTTCAATGCACGGCAGAGTGTCATTGTTCCTCATTCTCCCCATGAGGCTCTCGTTCTCTGGCTTCCATATGAAAAATGGATGTAGTTGAAAGTACTTTGGGGAAGGAAGATCGGAGATACTGTCAATTAGTTCTGGCTGGGGAGGGGACCGCCACAATGACACCATCTTCATGAGGTTGCGCACAGGAATGGAGCCTGACCAGAGACCCAGAGACTCCAGCTCTGTCTTCATCCAGACCCTCTGCTGCTGCGAACAGGTCCACTGGCTGATGTCGTGGTCGTAGGCAGGAAGCCATGGAGGAGGACGGGTGGGGACAGCTAACGGCTCACCTAGTCAGACCAGAATAAAGACATCGCAAATTAGTACGATTGGGTGTGACTTGGTGTCATCTTTTTAAAATCTACACAACCAAATCAAAAACATTCAAATACTGACTTTGATCTCTTTGTGCAGTTTGCAGTTGACCTGGCTCTGCAGATGACGCCTCAGGAGGAATCCGGAGGTCATCTGACTCTGTAGAGAACATTGAACATGTTGTTTTTATTGACAGTAAGATGAAGCAATAATGTAACATGACGTCTACTCTGTAGTCCGTGACACTCAGAAAACTACATATGGATATTTTTAGGATGCAAATACAGGTAAAATAATACACACCAGGCACTGTGACGGTCGCCTCTGTGGACAGATGAGCTGGTCCTTCTGGCATTAGACACAGGAGCTGCTGGGGAACGGGCACAGGTCTCTTCACAGACGGCAAAGCAGGGGCTGCAGGGAGAGAAGGATCACAAAAAAGAATCAATTCATGTTTTATAACTAATATAAGCACAGTGAAAATGACAGCTAATGTTTCAATGAAGAGACAGAATGATGATACATTTACCATCTACTGGTGAACCTTGAGCCTTGGCTGGAGCAGCCAGTGTCGCAGATGGTGCTGCAATGGAAACACCCTTTGTTATTTATAATTTGACAATACACACATACATACACACACACACACACACACATACATGTATACACACACACACACATACATGTATATACACACACACACACATACACACACACACACACACACACACACATACATATATATATATATATATATATATATATATATATATATATATATATATATATATATATATATATATATATATATATATATGTTCTTACATAAAGAAGCATAAGGAAAACAAAGACTGATACATACCCTCATCACGGCTGAGATCAATACATAGTCAGGAGGACGAGAGGTAGAACACCAGAACACACACATGACCAGAACATGTCAACATGAGACAGAATGATAAAGTCATGCTTCATGTGGGAGAAGAATTCATGGTCCCAGTTGTGTCGGTCGACGGCCGCCCGTCTTTGATTAAAAACCTCTTTCTATACTCAAACCCTTTCGTTGTCTGGCAGACGATGACGATGATGCAAAATCACCTGTTAAACACACACAAAACAACAAGATGTATGCTGAATAGAACACATGATCAATAGCACACGAGCTGAACCGCTAGATTTAGAATATTCAGCTAGAAACAAAGAAATACAAGACAACACATATTTACTCACAGCTCTGCACATGCTGCTTGGAAGGAGAGATACCCAGCATTACCCTCTCCAGCTCTTCATCTTCATCCATCACTGATGCAAACAGACAATAATTACAATGTCATTAATTACACATCTTCTTGCATTTGAGGATTTACATCCCCACTCGGATGGGAGTGTGTTCCCTTCTGTGCGTATGACAGTGTGTACATCTTCCTGACTAAACAAATCAAACAAACAAAGCTGGAGTTTGTGCATCTTTGTTCCTGCAGCACAGTTTTTCTTCACAATGAAGGATGCATATCCATCCTTCCTGCTGTCCCAAATGTCTTGCCAGGTGTTGTTGGCATGAGAGCCAAAACCAACCAGCTGCTCATCCTCCGATGCTGCTGCTGCTGCTGCTGCTGTCACAGCTGGCTTTCGTTCCTCATAGCTGAGAAGAGACTGGATTTCTGGAAAGCTGAGGGAAAAGCTCACAAATGACAGTAGGCTGTCCTTGTTGTGCCCTGCTGCCATGAACACACATGCAGCCTCCTACTTTTTCTGGTTCTTGATTAGGTAGATGGTATACCCAATGTCATTCTCCAGGAGCCAGCGGAAGGACTTCCCCTTGTATTTCCCAAACTGCAGGATGCATTCTCCAGTCACCTTATTTTTCTCTGAAGGGTATCCTCCTCTCTGGCGGACCACAGTCAGTGCATTTAGCCTGACCAGCTCCTCCTTCACAGGTGCAGACTTGTCCTGCAGAGACGGGTTGTCTTTCAGGACTTTGGCTGCATCACTTGGATCCTGACGGAGAAATCCCAGTGGTGAAATGAAATTCGTTGCCAACACTTTTGCTAATCGATTTTAGCGATTCGTTGTTGCAGCCCTACCTGTGACCTGTCCCTCTCTCCTTTGATCTCTCTCCCTCTGTGTGTGGCTGTCTGTCTCTCTGTCTGACTATCTTCAGGTCGTTGGTCAAGGCCAGAGTCTTGATTGATTTTAGATTTTTTTAAGAGTATGAACAGCATGGAGGACTTTATTCAGAAATGGTGCTATAAGTATGCAATATATTGTGTGTCTGGGGACAATCTAATATGTAATGCTCCTTTTTTAGCAAGGTATGAAGTAAATGTGCTTTGTCCTGATATGCTGATTGTTAAATAAAGTTTTTTTTTTTTTTTAAATAAAAAAATCTTTCTGACTGTCTGTTTAGTTTATTTACTGGATCCCCATTAGCTGACGCCTTAGCGGCCGCTAATGGGGCCACTAAGGATGCATACAAAAATGTGCAAAACATAATGTGAAACAAACAGATGTACAGAATAAAAATTCAAATAGTACAGTCAGATACCTAGTGCAGTCGAGGACTAGGATGTATATTATGCAGTCCATCCATAATTTATACAAAGAAAAATCAGATGACTAAAAAAGCAAAGGAAAACGTCAAGTGGTTAATGTCCTGAGGTGCGCTTTTAATTGTTTTTTAAATGACAGAGTATTACCTGTATACCAGTGGCGGGCCGTGGGTTTTAGAACAAGGCCTTCAATGACGTGTGTCCACATCAGGTGTGGACTGGGGAAGAAGAAAAAAAAAAGTGTCCCGGGACAGACCCTATGGTCGGGCCTTGGGGGGCCGGGCCCACCCTCGGACTCTGTCGCCGGCAACAGGAGCTGTCACAGGAAGTAATATGCAAACAGGATGCAAAACTAAGATTGCCGTAACTCCTCAAATATTTACGCCATCGACGTAATTCCAATGGATTCTGAACGCTAAGAAGCGTAGCTTTACTTTTACTTCCATTACGGTAATGGTATAGAAAAAGGAGCAAAATAATTTTGATCACAGACAGTCGATGCTGCACAAACGAAAGGCCAACCTGATTATGCTTTCGAGAAGGACTTAACAAAGAAGTTCAGGAGTGAATGGAGAATGGAGAACGCAGATTTCACTTGGCGGCCAACCGTCGTCTCCCGCTCTACTAATGGTGAGTTATGTGGTTTTATCCAGCCTGCTGGCCCTATGGACGAGGCTAAATGATTGTTTGTTCTTTCTTGGAAAAACAAACAAACATGTAATGCAAAGCAATGTCTTCTTTCTGTTGTAGGCTAGCTGTTGGTACGCCCTTTTCGTCGTTGCTGCATGCTGCGCTCCGCTCTGTTTCGGACAAACACCGGACAGTGTGTTACTGCCGAGTGTGTTGTTATCGTTATTGTTAATGTTGTTGCTGGATGTGTTAGTCTAATAATTTTAGACCTTTTTAGGCCTATTTGTTAAATGTCTTGTTGTGGCTGAATCTGCTATCTGCTGATCTTTCAAAACAATATATTGTGGGACTTATGTGTTGCTCGATTGCCATAGGACTACGGTTCATGTCTAATTCTATTGGGTAGGCCCACCACTGAGGACGAAAATGAAATTGGCCGACTTCTGGTACAGTTTAGAGCAGGTGTGGGCAAACTTTTTTTTTTCTTTTTTTAAATATATATTTTTATAGTTTGAAGTTAAAAGGTTTGAAGCTGTAGTTTGAAGTGTGTTTTGTATGTACTTATTTATTTATTTATATCTATAGTATACTTTAAACAGTTAATAATATTGTTCAATTTGAAGAAAAAAAATTGCCTTGGCAATAAAAAGTATCGGTTCAGGCACCGTTTAGGCACCGGTATCGTTTTAAAAGTATCGGTTTAGCACCGGTATCGGAAAAAACCCAAATGATATCCATCCCTAGTAACAACCTGCCTGGCACTAAAGATGAAAAGTAATTCACAACATAACAAAAAAAAAGCATGGGCTAGTTGAGAAATCAAACAATTATTAAATGAAGTTGACGGTTGATTTCAGAGTCCAAAATGTGAAATTATCATGTCCTGTGTCAGCGATGACAGGCAGGAACTTTTTAGTGATGCTGGCTGAAAATAATTCATAACTCAATAAGTGATATTTTTCATACAGTTGCAACCCTACAACTATCATTATACAATATAAAACTGTTAAAATATGTAAAATCGTCCTTTATGTGCTGCTAAGGTAAACTATAAAATTCCACTGAGGACAGTAACAGGTTTAAGTACATTCACATTACCTTCTTTGTCGTTTCTTTGGTACGTCATTGTCTGTTTGGAGATCAGATGTAACCTCTGCTCGTGCAAGCTTACGCCGAGCATTTCCATATGTATCTTAAAAAGACAACAAAAAAAAAGTATAGGTTAGTTCAAATCTCATACAGCTTCACTTATCCCACATTTCAAAAATATGTTTTTTACCTGCATTTCCAATGACACGCACACTGTATGTCCTCCATGAAGCATCTGGCTTGACTTGCTGCTTAACTGCCTTAATGATATTAAGACTTAGGCCTGATGGCCAAAAACACTCCGTCTTGTCCTCATTAGTAAACCAACACGATGGGATTATATCCACTATAGCCTTCCCGTCTCCGAATTCTTCATCTCTGAACTCCACAATGCTGAAGAGGGACATGCTGCAAGGTTCATGAGGTTAATCACATATCATGTAACTGTGGAAAAGCCACATACCCCTCTTGCATAGGAAGCAGTATGAGTTTTTTTGTTAAGTCAGTCACAGGCACACCATGAAGCTGGTCAGAGAGTTGTGTCACTGTTCTGATCCCCACACAAGATGAATCAATAGGGTAATTGTATTAGCATCCCTGTCTCTCAAAAAACTGACACAGTGTACATAGCTCCTGATAACACCTCTACAATATTCCTCACAACAGCAATTCTGCCCTCAACATCAAAGCAGTTGTTGCCTTGAGAGCATGAAATAATATTTCCCTCATGTCTATACTGCTTGTATTGTACACGAGCAGGAAACTCTTGGAGAGTTGGACCATAGAGATGTGGTTGTTGAGGCTTATTCCTCATTTCCCTTCCATTCTCAAAGGGGATAGGTTTTTCACTTAAACGCCTTACAACTTGTTGATTAGGATTTTGGGGCCTTCTTACCAGCCGCTTTAATGTGCCGAGATAATTTTCAAAAGGGAAACATGAAACACTGTCTAAGGCACCAAACTGTTTTTGCATCATCAGCCAGATGTATAAGACTGTGGGTGTTATACACAAGGTGCGCTGGTCCATATATCCTCACAAAGTTTGTCACATAACGGTTCAATAGTTTGTCTGCATAGTCACAGTATTTACACAAGGCTGGGCTAAGAATAATTCTCATTGCTACTGACAGTAGCATAAAGTTCTTATACAGCCGTGTAGGTAATCATCCTTGAAGAACAGCAGGACCCGTATACAACAAAAATTGTCTGAATTCAGTGGCCTTCCACTGACCATATTCCATAAGTGACCGTGGCTTTCGAGAAAAATTCCTTGGGAGATGTTCTCTGAGTGATTTTGAATGGTTAGAGATAATGGTGATGGTGGTTGCAGAAATCCGACACCTTAAAGGTCCTTTGATCCACAGACTTACAAGTTTTCTAACATTTCCGAAGCAAACTAAATGCATGTAATCCAGTACAAAGCTTGACACCATCCCTACGCCAAGCTCCTGTAGGGGTGAAACACGATGATGATGCTCTTCATCTATCATATCTGCAAACTGTGCATATGTTCTAAGTGGTGCTTTCAAATCAGGAAACATCACCTTATTGTCCATGTGAATCCCATGCTCTGTACAGCGTTCACAAGAGCTGTAACCAGAATGACCCTTGGTACATTTCAAGAAGGCACGGGCGGGTGCATCACATATGAAGGCATCTGGCAGAGCAATATTGTAATGCTTTCCATTGTAATGCAACCCCTCATTTGTTATAACCGTCAGGTCCTGAATGAAATAGTGTAAGTAATCCTTAACAGAAGTAGGCTTTGTTGGGCCTGCATACAGACCAATGATAATAACATTAGACCTTGGAAGTTCTTTGATCTTGGCCAAAATAGGCCATAACTCCATTTTGGAGCTTCTGAAGAGCGGTAATCCATCAATATTAACGTGGAGTGTCTGTTGAAGGATCTGACTCACGCGACAGCTGTGAAATAATTGCATTTGACACTCCAAAATGATAGTAGCTACCATCTCCCATTTCTTTGACTTCACAGGTTGTTACGGTTGACAAAAGAGTCCTTGGATCTCTGGGTAAATCCAGGCCAGACTGCACTAAAATATCCAATAGTTCTGACAAAGCACAGTGTGAAATATTGTGATTTGGGGCCCAATCAGCCAATTTCCTTTTCAGATCATTACAAGGATTAGTTCCTTCAATGCTACCATCCAAATTTAGTTTTTCACTGCTATCACTGTAGAACATCTCAGAATCTGATTCTTGGCCACTTTCTATGTGAAAAGCCAGAGTCTGAGAATCCAACTCTTCATTAGGAATCTAGCTGTTAATTTCTGTGACACATTCCAGATTTGAAGACACGTTGTCTTTGGCACGCAAGTCTTCCAACATCTGCAAGTGCTCTGCAACTTTGGCTTTAATGCGTCTTTGTTTTGTTCGAGAACTACCATAGAAATCCATTTTTCTGATCTGTAACAGACAAAGATGTTGGCACTTACACATATTGGGGGGAGGGGGGATGCAAAGGCATAAACTGATCTGAAACTGAACAATTAAAAGCATTCAAATAGTGTTGGTGGCATATCTGAACATATCTAGCCATTTAGGATTTACCGTAAAGGGTCTAACAATAATGTGCTTTTTTTTATTTGCCACGGTATACATACATGTCTTGAATAACTTACTTAGCTTGACAAAACCTGCTGTCTGAAGTTTGGTGGTGTTAGCTCAGAACAATAGTGTAGTCTAATCTCTATCTGCAACTGTGCCAGGTCCATGTTTACACAAAAACGAATGAACAAAAGAAATGCCAGAGATGCGAGTGGCGGCAAGCTTGCTGCAGAAACACCTGCTGGATGAGCCGAAAAGCACGGGAGGCCAGTATTTGACTTAGCTAGCTTATTTGACTGAAAAAAAGACCTACACCGTTAAGTTACGTTAGCTGACGTACGTTCGTTAGCCGCTTTTTTCTCAGTCGAACAAGCTAGCTAGTGGAATACTGTCCTCCCGTGCTCTCGGCTGGTCCGAGATGCACTGTCAAGTAACGTTAGCTAGCGCTAACCTACGTTCGTTAGCTAGAGCGCGTTAGCCGCCACTTGCATCTCTGAGTTCAAACCAGCCACCGCTGAAGTAGAGAGATGGACACAGGCAGAGCAGACTGAAGTTTCAGTGAGTGGAGCCGACATGGTACCGTAAAAGTCGGGTTATACGCCGTTACTTCCTTCGATCAATGTCCTCATTTGCACCCCGCTGTAGCCAGCTGGCGCTCATGCTAGTTCCGCACAAACTTCCGCTAGCTCTCCGCTAGCTCCCCGACAACCACCAAAGGTAGGGACCAGCCCCGGCTCTACACCCGACTTGGGCAGAGGGGACTCGGACAGTAGCAGCAGCGGCCAGTAGCAGCAGCAGCGGGGAGCTAGCTTGCTACAGCGGGACACTGACCGGAGGTAGTAGGCGTATAACCCGACTTTTACGGGTAATGTCGCTCGCAAAGCAAAGTCTGGAAAATCACAAGGTTTGGCAACTAGCTGATTGTAACATAATTTAACTTCACACATTACATATATCAACTTATATGTACACCCTTATAGGATACAGGACGGAAGGAAAGTCAACGTCACCCGCCAAATCCCCATAATGCACTTTGATAACAGTCGCAAATACGTGATGACTTACTTACATGTGAATTTTCAGGTTAACGTTGAGATGTTGCTAGTAATTTTGTGTTATCATGACAACTTCAATAATTTGTTATACTGACACAGAATATCCTAAAATAACGTAGACTTGCAGTGTAGGGACTCAGTTTGAGCTTAAAAATGATCTCTGCAGCTGTTCAACACTTAAGTAAAAATAAAAAAACATTAAAAAAACATTAAACTGATGACAATGATAAAAAAAAAATCTTGTCTTCCACTAATGTCTAATACATTTCAGACCATTTGCCCCAATACAATTGTTACTGTTTTAATAGGCTATGATTGCAATTTATTTGTTATGATCAATTTTACTTATTTGGTGAAGCAGTTGGAGATTTGATTGTATTTTAGCATGTGCTAGATAAATTAGGCCGATGCATGCATTTTTTGTATATTTGCCAGTTATATTATGGAGATTGAGTGATTGGTGTGTGTGTGTGTGTGTGTGTGTGTGTGTGTGTGTGTGTGTGTGTGTGTGTGCGTGTGTGTGTGTGTGTGTGTGTGTGTATGTGTGTGTGTGTGTGTGTGTGTGTGTGTGTGTGTGTGTTATAATTTTGAAATCAACATCTGATTTATCAATGTGAACATTTATTGTGCAAACTACAACAACTTTGAAAACTTCAACAACAAAAGAGAAACACCAGAACAAAATGAAATGCTGTCATCCCAGAATGCATGGGTTTATACTGCAATGACAGTGATTACATTAATGTAATTATAAATAGCATTTTTTTTCTGACATTCTTGTTCTAATGATACCCATTCCTTTTTTTTTATTATGCAAAGACATTCCAAAGAAAACTGATTTTCAAAATTTTGCATGGTTATTTTTAAAGATCACATTTCTAGGCAAGCTGTAGTCCCAGCAAAGCATTCAGGGATTTTTCTTCTACCTCTCGGTTTTGAGGCAGTATCTGAAAAACTAAGCCCCATTTACATTGTCTTTTCAAGATGGAAACTCTAAGTGTCTGCCAAATCATTTGTATCTGGCCCAGAGGTGTGAGGATAGTGCAGAATTCATCTGGCTCTGAGGTAGTATCAGAGGCAGTGTGTGAGCGGAGTCCAGCTGCTCCGTAAACGAAGACCAGAGGATGAATAGATGCTGATGGTGCTGTTCACACACCGGGCATGCTGCAAGCCTTTAAGTTTACTGAGAGCTGGCTTATAGGTAGACTTTCTTTTCTTTCTTTGCACAAATGTCATGCAAATTCTGTCTGAAAGGGCTTCATATTCCTTATAGGCTTCAATTGTGGGGCCCATACTATTAAAACCAGATGGGCCCCGGTGTCTTCCAGTTCCATACCATGCCCACTTAGCCCATTTAGATTCCCTATAGGGCCCATGTCCATGTTACCTAGTTCCAGCCCAGACTTACCTAGCCCACATATATACTTTATGGGGCCCATTTAGCCAGCCTGCGTGGGCTCCTCATGTGGCACCCATGTAACTAAAACCAAATGGGTCCCACGTAGTCTTTCCCAGTCCCATACCATGCCCACTTAGCCCACTTATATGCCATATAGGGCCCATGTCCATGTTACCCAGTTCTAGCCCAGACTCACTTAGCCCACATATATAATTTATGGGCCCCATTTAGCCAGCCTGCGTGGGCTTCACATGTGGCACCCATGTAACTAAAACCAAATGGGTCCCATGTAGTCTTTCCCAGTCCCATACCATGCCCACTTATATGCCATATAGGGCCCATGTCCATGTTACCCAGTTCTAGCCCAGACTCACTTAGCCCACATATATACTTTATGGGGCCCATTTAGCCAGCCCGCGTGGGCTTCACATGTGGGGCCCATGTTTCTGAAACCAAATGGGTCCCATGTAGTCTTTCTCAGTCCCATACCATGCCCACTTAGCCCACTTATATGCAGTGGTGTAGTGATCCCTGGAGAAGTAGGTATACTCTTAATTTTGGAATATTTTTTAAGCAGCCCATACAGCAAAGGATAAACGCCCTGTTTTATAAATAGTGACATACTCTATTTAGTTTACCCAAAAATGATTAACCTAGTATTATTTACACATTGCCACATGATTCCTGCTGCTTGACCTCAGGGAATAAGGATTATGAAATTACTGACCCAATACTGACCCACAGACTGGTAAGAGACAACTACATAATTATGCAATTTGAGTGAACTATTCCTTATCCTTACTCCCTCCACACAACATTGGACAACTATTTTCTCGCCTTGCAAGTTGTCCATATAGACCAATAGTTTCTTTTGTAAACTGTCTCTTGGAACAGCTAATTTACAAAACATAGTGTAGGCCAGAGTGTGGTACTATTATAAAACTAACATTACTTCACCTGGAGCAGATATTACTGGTCCTACACAAGTGGTGTTATGCATGAGTATAACATATATTCATGAGGCAAACACAGTTTTAACATTTATTTAAATAAATGACTTCAAAACTGAATTAGACCAGGCATCCTTGTTCATGTTTCACTTTAAATGAAAAACACAAATCATCCTCTTCCACACATCAAAAGCAATTAGATAAACTCAAAAGTGCAAAGTGTCACATCGCGGTGAGGGTTGTCTTGTCTTGGGGTTTTGTCTCGTAACTTCCTGTTTTATTTTGAAGCCTGACTCTCCTCTCGCTTCAGGTCACTTGCCCTTCCTCATGTGTCACTGGTCCGATTGTCTCCCCTGATCCCTGAGTGGTTCCACCTGTTCCCCATTACCCTCATGTGTCTGTGTCTGTGTCTTCCCTCTGTCCTGTGACAAAGTGTTTTGCTTTGTCCATGCACCAAAGCCCGCGTCCACAGTCATAGTTAGAGTTTTCCCGAAAGTTTTTGTGCGTAAGTTGTTTTTTGTTCTCTGTTTTTCTTCCTCCTTCGGGAGCACTTTATGTTCGACGGATTAGTGAGAGTTGTTTTTGGATCAAAGGAAACAATAAAGTGCGCCGGTACGAATATCCCCTGCATCTGGGTCCTCCTTTCAGTCCAGGCCTGACATTACACTTTGGCCAGTATGGACCCAGCAGGGATAGAACAGCTCACAGCAGCCCTGCGAACCCAAGAAGACCGGCTCTCCCGTCAGGGGGAATTCCAGACCGCCATGGCGTCCCAGATGGGCCTTCTCTCGTCACAACTTCAGGGTCTGCACGACCATCTGGTGCAGACTACTACAGCCCACGAGCCTCCGGAAGTAGCAGCTGATACACTGACCGATCCAAGATTGCATTTATGATTTCCCACCTTACCGGAAGAGCCAAAGCCTGGGCCTCGGCAGAGTGGGCCCGGGATTCGCCAGATTGCAGGTCCCTCGCAGAGTTTGAAAAGCCGCTGCAGAAGACTTTCGATCCGGTAACGAGCGACCGGGAAAAGGCTCGGGAGCTGAGCGGGCTGAAACAGGGCAGCGACTCTGTATGTGACTACGCCATCCGTTTCCGCACTTTGTCAGCGGATAGTGGCTGGAATACTACAGCCTTATACGACGTGTTTCTGAAGGGGCTGGCAGCTCCTATCCAAGACCTTCTGGTCCCCTTGGACCTACCCACAGATCTCGACGCACTCATCGCACTCGCAATTCGGACGGACAACCGAACCCGCCAACTCAGGCATCAACGCCTCACGAGACCCACAAGGATGGAGAGACCCCTACGCTCTCAAGCACCAGGATGGTCAACCACCCGTCGATCGCCACCAGAGCAGCGTCGTTATCCTCCTCTAGAAGGAGAGGGAGAGCCCAGGCAGCTAGGGATGATTGTGCCATTGAGCAGATTCCAGGCTCAACCATTCCTAAAGGCCGCCTGTATGCGGTTTCTGGGCCAGAGAGGGGGGCCATGCGGGAGTACATTGAAACCTCCCTTAAAGCGGGGCTGATTCGCCCCTCGTCATCGCCAGCTGGAGCTGGTTTCTTCTTTGTGGGCAAGAAGGATCTTGCATAAGACCTTGCATTGACTACAGCCCACTCAATGGCATAACCATAAAGAACTGCTACCCACTTCCTCTTATGTCATCTGTGTTTGACCAGCTCCAACAGGCCAAGATCTTCACCAAGTTGGATCTTCGCAACGCCTATCACTTGGTACGGATAAGAGAAGGTGACGAATGGCAGACCGGGTTTAATACCCCTAGTGGGCACTATGAATACAAAGTCATGCCTTTTGGCCTCACTAATGCCCCTGCCGTGTTCCAGGCCATGATTAATGATGTGCTAAGAGACTTTCTTGACCATTTTGTGTACGTCTATCTGGATGACATGCTTATCTACTCCCCTGACCTGCATACACACCAAGACCATGTGACTCAGGTATTGAAAAGATTGCTAGAAAATAAACTCTGTCAAAGCAGAAAAGAGTGAATTCCATGCCGACACTGTCTCCTTCCTGGGCTGCATCGTAGCCCCTGGAAGAGTGCAGATGGACCCAATTCAATAAATAAAGTCATTTTAGAAATATTAATTTAACTGAATTGTCATGCAGCTTCAAATTTAGTTTATTCTGGCGTCAAATGATGTCAATCAAAAGAGCCAAGATATTATATTCTTGTCATCTAAAAAGAGAAATGTGTGTGCAGGGCCTTTACCTGGTTATTAAACCACTTGTTTCAGCTCATGTCTCCTCTGTAAACATTATTGTTGGTCAGTTAGTTCATGTATTAGGGTTCTGTGCTCATATTAATTCATGTGTTAGGGTTCTGATCATATTGGGCTTTTAGGTTTATTTTTTTGTGCCTTTATTTCGGATGCGAGTCGGTCCGTGTGCTTTGTCTCGTAGTGGCGCTTCACATCGCTGATTTTAATACCGCTGAACATGAGTTGTACTGCTCTTAAACTGAGCAGGTATACTGCCGTATACCCTGGACTACACCACTGCTTATATTCCATATAGGGTCCATGTCCATATTACCCAGTTCTAGCCCAGACTCACTTAGCCCACATATATACTTTATGGGGGCCATTTAGCCAGCCTGCGTGGGCTTCACATGTGGGGCCAATGTTTCTGAAAAAATATGGGGCCCTTAAAATTTGCCCTGTTTATGCCCATGCCTACTTAGCCCACTAACATCCCTTATGGGGCTCATACAGCCAGCCCACATGGGCTTTACATGTGAGGCCCATGTAAGTGAAACCACATGGGACCTCCAAAATTTGCCCAGTTCAAGCCCATGTCCACTCAGTACCCACCTAGCCCGTATTTAACCCTTGTGGGGCCCACATGGACATGCTGGCTGGGTAGGTTTATTTTTCTGTCCGCATTTATCTTTGTGGAGCGCCAAGTGAAATAACTTCTCTGACTCACGACGGACATTTTACAACTATCGGGTCTCTCTCCTTCCGTGTGTGAAGAGCTCAATCGAGTCGAGGGCGGGGCTTAACGGAATACACACATGTGATTGGTCGAGGAGGATTTTCAAGGCGTGTGATTGGTTGATGCGTTTCCTGGACCGAGAGCCGCAAAGGCAGGAAAAGCTTCGCCGGTGAAATTGAAGCGACCCATCAACAGTTAATAATTCGGAAATAATAATAATTGGTTTTCGGTCCAGAAACAACGGCGTCTGAGTCCGGTCCCGGGCCACGGTCCGCCTGTTAGTGACCGCTGGGGGGGTCCCCCCTGCTCCATGCTCCATGCTCCATCTCTCTATCAGTTTGGCGGTCCGCCTGAAAACGTTGAAGAAGAGCGGAGACGGCGTGTCACATATGCGTAAATCAAGTTTCAACACGGACGTATTTAAGTGAGGGACAGCGGATAAACGCCTCCCGCAGCGCTCAGAGGCCGTTTCTCAATACCAAGTACACAGGTCTTGGCTTGTGAACTTCTGGAGTCTGGTCTTGGGAGTCTGGACTTGAGAGTTCAGACTCTCAAGGACAGGAGAACGCAGGATGGTCTTTCTGCAATTGAAACAGCAGCTGACTTGATGACGTCACCACCTCAGCTGTTGTTGTCATGGTTACTCTGATTCTTCACTGTAAAGTATTTTTACATTCAAACAAAATATGACAACCCTGCTTTTTTTTTGTACTGGTTTCACAGACATACACATATCAGTGTGTGTATGTCTGTGTGTGTGTATGTATGTATATATATATATATATATATATATATATATATATATATATATATATATATATACGTATATATATATATACGTATATATATATATATATATAAAAAATTGCAAACAATTCGGTCAAAAGTACTAAGACACCGCTGTAGTTATAAACCTTAACCTTTCCCTCAGTCAAACTGATTTAATGTGACTGTGAATAAATAATAATGATTGCTTGTTAAATCCTCGAAACAGAATTATATCTCATGTTTAATCGATACGGAGACATCGGAGCCAGCGGATCATTTAAAAAAGTCCAGCCGAGATCAGGCTGCTCTTGGCGGGCAGCAGAGCGCTGACGGCCCGGTGCTGCGGGGCTCACGGTCCCGCGAGCAGGACCTCAACCCGTCGGCGTATCTTTTTAAGTCGGCCGATTCTTGAGAAAGCGACCACAGATTTGATGCTTAACCAACTAACTTCTCGCCTGAAAACATCCTAAAATTACATTTTGTGACTCAACAACGGTAGTATTCAGAGAATGTCAACTTTCAGTTATGAGTTTTCTCATCCGTCATTGTTCCCCGTTTGCTGGTCCGAAATGCATTCTGGGATATTGGCTCTCTCAAGTACGCTCAAGTCTGCTCTGATGCATCCCCGGTAAAATGGGCGGATCAAGTCACATCCGGGCATTTTCACCGTTCTTGGCGAGAAGCGGACTTTTGAATTGGAACAGTACTTGGGCCGCGACTGATGATGTTTCACGAGTCCACGAGAACACAAGTACAGAGAAGAACGCTGATTGAGAAACGGCCAGAGTTCTTCAGCTGAACCGACTTGAATGTCACTTTCGATTTGTGTTTGTTACAGTCATTCACCGGACTTTATTTATAATTCATATGAACAGTGTTTTAATCACCGGATACCGTTTTTAAGGAGGCTCTGTTTGACTGGGAAGGTAGAGAGGCAGATTTCCTGAGGGAAGAAGAGTTTCTCTAACCGTAAACGTTTTTTTTCATTTGTTTCCCTTAAAATGGCGTGTGAAGGAAACGGCATGTCGGGTAAGCTTTAACCGCACATTGACGACGTCCAGTCAAGTCAATGCAACGTTTTTATTACTATTTTTCATTGCTGTGTTTTTCTTTTTTAAGTCGCCCGGCTGTATCTAACACAGTGACACGTAGTAACCATTTTAATAGTCCGTGTCTACAACGCTGTCTTATTCCTCCACAGATGCGAGGATAGGGGAGGCCCTGATCAAAGAGTAAGTCTCCTCTCTGTGTTCTCAAGTCGGTAGAGCCAAGGTGGATCTGATTTGATCAACAGTCAAACAGACGAATATATTCAGTCTACAATATGAGATAAAAAGCAACAACAAAACTGATTCATTAAGTTGATTTATTGATTAACCTATGGATTAAGCCTAGTTTATGGTTCTCCGTCACGTCGTCGATGGCGTACCTACGGCGTCGACGTGACGCCGTCGTTGAGCATTCAAAGTTCTGCGTCGAGGGACTGCGTTGCTCTGCAATTAACCGCCATGCCGCCAGGGGGGTGTGACTGTGTGGTTTCAGGGGTTACAGCCGAATTCCGGTCACAGTAAAGCTTAGTTTATGGTTCTCCGTCAGGTCGACGCAGACCCCTACGCCGTAGCCTGACGCGCACCTCCAAAAAATCCTAACTACGCGTCGCGTTGACGCGGACCGCAAGCGCTGTGATTGGTCCGCTCAGAACGTAATTTCCGGCAGTTGCTTTTTCCCAGCCTCGACCGGTTTAGTGGCCGTACAGACCACCTCCGCAAACGTCTTCTTTGTCGCCTGCGCTTCAACATTTGCAATATAAGCATTTGCTCTTAAATATTGATGAGCTGCAACTCCAAATGCAGCCGCTCCAACGTCAGGCTACGGCGTAGGGGTCTGCGTCGACGGCGTAGCTACGGCGTAGGTACGCCGTCGACCTGACGGAGAACCATAAATTAGGCTTCAGAGGCTGCTGTGTTAAAAATCATTTTGTATAATTTCCTAAATATGTTTGAATATTAAAGAAATGCATTAAAAAAAAAAGTCATGACTACATTTCATTTTCTTTTTTTTTATGACTTCTGGACCATAGGGTTAGTCAATTAATTTACAAGATTAACTTCACAAAATGAATCCGAAACAATTTGGATAATAATTTTTGGACTATTTCCTGTGCTAAACCAGTTTTAATGGGCTTTTTCAAATGATGAACTGGGAAAACAATTGGTAGGGTGAGCCATAATGTAAACGACTATTTCCTGAACACAGTATATCTAAAACACAGTTGAACACACTGTAAAACATCATAATCTGGTGTGGTTTTGTTCTCCCACTCCACTTGCTGAACATCATTTTGTAAAATTCTGTGTTTGTATAGATCAAGTTTCACTTTCAGTACACGGTAGCAGTTGTCTCTTACAGTACTTCACACCACTCATAAAGGGTGTTGTATGGTGACTTTATTGGAGGACAATAAATGGGCGTAAAAAAACGTTGTGACCCTGTTTCTCAGGTTTATTTTGTGTTGCATTTTCAGAGCTTCTTCCTGTCTTTGTTTGCTCAGAACATACTTCAGCATGTAGCTTTAAAATTACACTTTGGTCAAGATTCAACATCACCATCATTTTCTCAAACTGTTCCGCTTCTTTGTTTTAAAATATATATTTTGTATGTATTTTTGCACAAATCTTTCTTTCTTTATTGTATTACTTGTATGTGGAAAAACGTACTTGGCAATAAACCGTATTCTGATGTAGCTTGTTAGCTTTGTCCGGTTTCTCATTCAGAGCAGGTTTTTATTCTGTGCTGTGTTCCTACCCGGCGGCAACCTCCGGTTACAAAAAGTGAAGCCGATTTCTAAAGTGCCTTAAACGTCACGTAGACCATAAAGTAGGGTACGCTGTAGCTACCTTGTGACCACGGCATTGTACAGCCCAAACCTTCTTTGTTCCTCTTTATCAGTCTTTCCAAGGTTCCAACAATCACTAACTCTTAAGCGTGTACTTGCACTGATATAGATTTTTAGGTGGCTAAAATACTTTTTTCGCTGCTTTACCTCACCGTCAGACAGTCCTTTCCGATGGGGAACTGACGTCGTTATATCACTCTCTTTAAAGCCACCACACAGAAAAACAGTAATCTGACCCTGCAGAACATAAACAAATCCAAACTGAACCTTTCAGTTATTTCAAAACTTTATTTACAGACTCAGCCAGTGCTTCATCATTATTCCTAGTCGTACTGGTTAGCTCGCCACGCAAACCTACATTGCTGCTTTTTGCCAGAGGCTGAGTGTTTCCATTTGCAAACTCTATAAGAGGGCAAGTGGAGTCGTCAAGCTTTGACAAGAATATACGTCATCACATAAGAAAATATCTTGGTATAATGTGGAAAGTATCTAGTTTAAATGAGTAACTTTTCATGTTTTGAACAAGTGAAAAGTGTCACTTTGCCTTAAGCTTAATTAGATTTGTGTTCCAAGAGTGAGTCTCGCTGCCGCTGTGTCTCAGCGCTCACGGTAGAATACTGACGATGGCAAAGGGGTTAAATGTGTAATAAGTGCTCTGTGTAGTTTCTTAAACCCCCCTCCCGTCTCTCTTTTAGTGCCATAGACGGGGTGGCTTCTTCCTCCGGCTCTAATTGGGACCGCTTAAAGGAAGTGGCAGAGAAAGAGTTTCAACACGGGATCACCTGGGAGAAGATTGCTGTGCTCTTCTACGTTGCCGGCAAGCTGGCTGTCAGGGTGGGTGAGCTTCTTTTCTTCTCAGAGCTTGCCTGTGATCACCCTGAACACCTGGCAGAAATGTGACAAAAGCTGTTTCCATGACTAAAAACTTTAAGTGTTTTTATGAATATTGTAACCTAAAAGAGATAGTCGATGCTCTTATGGCTGAATGGGAGAAAATCCCTGCAGCCAGTTTCCCAACATCAGGTGGAAAGACTGAAACCAGAAGAGGCTGTTACAGCACCATATTACTGCTCATGGTAGACATGCGGCCACACAGGGGCAGGGAGTTAGAAAAATAAAGTGACTGACTGGGGGCAAAGATATCTCAGCCTGATACCTACTGCAGCACCGAACAATAGGTCAGAGCTTTATTCATCGCATAATTTATCGGGCTTCCGGAGGAATGAGCCAACCTTTTGGTGCATTTCACTTTGTGCCTGTAGCAGTGCTTTGCCACCCCAGTTTTGGACAATATAATAAAAAAAAAAAAACATACATATTAGAAGCTGTGGCTGGAAGTTTACAAGAGCAAAACTGTGGCAGATGTGAAAGTGAATGCAGCAAGAGATGAGGCTTTCAGCCCCTTGTAACTTTACCACGTGTTTATTCATTTAGTTTTTATTTAGATTAAAATGTAAATGCACCCAATTACAGCCGCAAGGCTGATTTCCATTGTCTGTCCTGCTGCCAAGATGTACAGAGTGTACATCATATACAAATATATAAAGAAACAAGAGAAAATATCACAGTGTAAGGAAGACATTTCACATTCATCATATTGCACAGATATGTGTGTGTGTTTGATCGAAATCCAAATATTCACCGAGTACTTAGGAGTGCCTCCTGATTGCATGTGAGAGCTATCGGCATCTCTGATACGTGTCCAAATATTAGATCAGGTCAACATAAAAAAGTACCCGGTCTAAAAGGCACGAAAAGCAGCAATGCAAGGACATTTCATTCAAAGCTTAGTGGGCGAGAGTGTCAAATATATTTTAGATTCATTTTAAAAATAACATGTTAACAAAGGTAAAATAACACGTAATTTAATTTAAGATTTGGCAGGTTTATGTTAGATTATAAAAAATCTATTCTGGCCACACTTTTTGTTTGAATAGGCCTATATGGGGAAAAATATCTATATATTTTGGTATTTCCATTCAATGCTTTACTCATGTGCCTAAAGCATGTTATGCTTTGATTTTGAATATCTTAATTTAATGAGCATATACAAATATTCTTTTGTGTATATATATATATATATATATATATATATATATATATATATATATATATATATATATATATATATTAATTTGCCACCCCATAAACATTTACTTAGATCTGCCTCGGCTGTGTATTGATAACAAACTTTGGAATGACGTGTTCAACAATTGGGTGTAATATTCCGGTGTCCACATACCTTTGGCTAGAAAAGGATTTTCAACGATCCAGCCATGTAAATGAATGAACTACGGAGTTCGGCAGCATCTTCACTTTGTATATGAACTTTTTTGTGTGTTTTTGATGTCCATCAGATGGTGGAGGCTCTTGTCCCTCAGTCAGTGAAAGAGATCCTGATGTGGACCGTGGACTTTTTCAGAAACCATCTACTGTGCTGGATTCGGGACCATGGAGGATGGGTATGTTGGGACTTTATTTCTTCCAACTGCTTACTTTTGGAGCACTTTACTCTACCATGTTGGTTCTGTGATGATTAGACCTTTGTTCAGTTTGCCTCTCTGTATGAGATTATACAGCTGTATAGATGAAACTATATTTATTTCCTTTTTAGCAGGACCGCGACAAGGCCCGACCCTACAAATGGTAAAGTCTGTCCCTGGATTACCGAATGTAGTTTCACCATCGGTGTGTCCACTTTGGAAGTTTCCCCATTAGTCGTTGCTCTTTTACAATAAATAGGCGGAGACACTCCTCAATAGAGTGCCGCAGGGAAAACGTCATTTTGTAGGCCAATCCCAGAAGTTAGTTTAGCACTGGTTCCCTCGACAAAAAAAAGCCAGAGGGATTTTCCCATCCACGTTTTTTAGTCTGATTAACCCACAAGTTAGCAACCGCCTTTTTTAAGACACCTCAAAGCTCCAAAATTAATGAAAAGGATATTTACCTATTTATTTTATATTGTAGAAAAAAAGGTTAAAATATCATAAGCTTGTATTAACCACAGACCTTATTTCAGGCATCCTACCAAAAAAGACATTAAAAAAATCCATTGACTATGAGACGAGTGAACAGGAAGTGTTTTAGTCCCGCCTGCTTTCAATGTGCTCTATTAACCATTCATTGAGCAACTTAACTCCATGGACATTGTGATGTCATGAGAAGGAGTGTCATCAATGGGAGATACATCCCCTCCCAGTGGTTGCAGCAGAGACTACAACCCATCATGGCATCTGGTTAAGGAACTACAATTCCCATTGTCAGCAGGGCAGCCGGGGCCAAGGCTGCTGCCCAGTTGAAAGAGGAGCTGGTGTTAGAGAACAAAGGACAGGAGCGGAGTAGAAGAAAGGGAGTTTTTATTTTATGTTTAAGACAATACACCAGAAGTAATCTGAAGATAATTATGTTTGTTTTGTTTACGAATTTTTGTTGGAATTAAGTTGACCTTTTGCTAAAAGAATCTGAATACCGAATTTTGAGTTAGAAACCACTGCATGTTGTCTTGATTTGTGCACCCATGCCGACCTCTCAAGACATCACAACATCCATTGAGCAATTTAAATACATTTTCCCATTTCCTGTTATACTTTGATATGCAATGTCTGCTCAAAGGTAACATTACTATTTTGGGGGCGGCTGTAGCTCATGGGGAGAGTGGCCACAGGAAGCCGGTTCGATCCCCAGTCTTCCCATAAGTGTCCTTGAGCAAGACACTGAACACCCAGTTGCTCCCGGGCGCCTCACGGCACCACACTGCTCCCTAATTACTTAGGATGGGTTAAATGAGACAATAATTACCCCAAGGGGATTAACAAAGGATAATTTCTTTCTTCTTCAATGGAAGTCACATTTTATTATACGTGGTCACACATTTGTAGTCGCATTTTAAGTTGGCTAATGTCAGCAAAAAACGCGAGCCAACTAGCTAATGTACTAGTTTGAAAGCTACACCAAAAGGAGGTGCTGACCACCGACGTCAGCCATCTGTGCTTCCTCCTCATTTCCGTGGTCACGTTCTAGAGATGACATGAATTATCATCTGAACACCATCTGACCTAGTCACAGACAGCTTTAGTCACACAGTTTTGCTTACCGTGAAGCGCACAGCACCATTATTAGGAAAATGGATGGATATTTCTCATGCAAAAAACAAACAAAAAATAAGACACTCTGAAGACACATCGACGATAGATGTGTTTGATTGTTTTTTAACCAATTAAATATCGGCAAATCAAATTTATCGCCGCATAAATGGTTTCCAGATGAATGTTTTCCGCACCACGTGACCAGAGCTGTCTTTCCCCAGATCAACAGCTTTTTGGACCTGGCGTTGGCGTTCGTACAGTGTGTCGTCGATGAGCTCTCACAGCTATGGCCTCGTCCTTATCTTTGTCGCTGGCCTGGCTCTCGGAAGCGTCATCAGCTGGAGACTTACCAGACAGCTCTGAGGCAGGCAGGCACGCTCACACACACACGCTTACCAAATAGGTGGTATTTTACTATAGAAGAGCAGTCTGGTCTCCTAAATATTACGTTCCCATACAGCAAAACTAAATTATTAATGACACTTCTTTTCAAACTCTCTTTTTTTTTTTTTTTTTACGTATCACAAATGCATTTCTTTCATTTCTCTATTTTCTTCCTTTTGGCAATTCTACCTTAAAGTCATTATATGAACAAGCACAATACTTTTACCCAGGAGACCACGATTACATTTTCAAATTTACATTCTTAACTTTATTTTTAATTTGTTTTAAATTGTATTTCAAAAAGTGTTTTCCAGAACAAGTTAACACCCGCAACAACAAAACAACATAACAAACGTGTGTATCTGAAGCCAAATCATGATGTTTCACTAAAGATAACCAAGGAGTTTAAACAAATATATATTGAATTCCCAAATGTGACAAAGAAATACATTTCCCTCACAACGTAATTGAGAATGCAGTTTGGTTGTGTGGGAACCTAACTTTGTAGGAGAACGGGTTGAACAGAGGGTTTATCATTCCGATTTGTCATGTGATGACAAAGTGCCCAGATACTGTTCACATGTCCTTGTCACATGTTGCCATGAGATGGTCAAATCAATGCACACACGTCCTACCTTTTTTTCGCAAAATTGAAAAACATTTAGTCAAAGAGAGTCAAATATTTTTCGGTAGCGGTCCTGACGTGCAAATCGGTCGTCTGACCTGGGTATAGGTGCGAAAGACTAATCGGCTTAAAGACTAATGAAGTAGAAAACCTACTGTATCATGCTAAACAGAAATCCTCTATGCCCTCAGAGTAGTTATGCGACAGAAAATCCCCAAATGGCAACATGTGTTTTTAAAATGCAATGAAGTAATCAAAGAATAAGCAGTTAACTGTAAATTAAGGTTTACATGTTTTGTAGGTTTAGTTTTAAAGGCCAAACAGAGTCCGATGATTTTTATCAGCACAGATCCAGCTCAGGTGTCATACCTCATGTTTAAATATATATATATATATATCTTTTTTATTTTGCAGTATAGGCTTCCATCTAGTTGTAAGTGGTAAATGGACTGTACTTGTATACCTCTTTTCTCGTCTTCCGACCACTACCATTACATGTCATCCTTCACCCATTCATACATTGATGACAGGAACTAGCATGCAAGGGGCCATCTGCCCATCAGGACTAACTAACATTCAGACACTGCAGGAACAGCCTGCGGGAGGAAAATCAGGGTTAAGTATCTTGATCAAGGACACATGGACTAGCGGAGCGGAGGATCGAACCGCCGACCTTTTGATTGAACAACAACCCAGCGATACCACTGAGCCACAGTCTGAAGTTTAGTCAGACTTTTAAGTGGTTAAGTTACATTTTTTCCTTTTCTTTTTTGTAACCCCATAAGTATATTCTATTATAAGTATATAGTTTATTCCCTTTTGGAAAAAATTGTGCCTTTTTTTTTAAATTATAAAATCATGATGTGAATATAAACTCATACTTACAACCTCTGTACTCCACCGATTTACTGCTATGGTGGCTTTACAGTGTATTTGCACAAAATCAATTGTTTATTCGTGACCGCTTCCTAAGTTCCCTTTAAACAGAAAAATAATCTCTTTCTGGCAGTTGTATAGCAATAGCAGTTTTTTTTTTATTTGTGCTGCTTAGATTTCATGCAAATATTCAGAGTTTATGTATAGCTAATGCACAGCTGATGTCATGTGCCAGTTTTTAGCTCTCCACAGATAAAAGTGATGAATAAATAACAGTAAATGTCCGCACAGAAATGCCAAATATATGTTTGAGGTCTTTAAGAAGCAGTGTGTGCCTTGCGTACTTTGTCCACCAGAGAGCGCCTGTTTACTTTTACATTTTAAATTGTCCCACTTGGTAAAATGCTTTTGAAATTAAAGGGATTGTTTTTATCAAAAATGTTTTGTTTGAGTAAATCATTTTATTACACAAAAAAATATAAAAAAGACATTAAAGACACACAAGATAAATAATTAAAGTAAGAGAAGCAACAAAGTAATTCAATAAGCGTCACCTATAACAACAAATAAGGGCAGTAAGACGAGCTCTAGAGTCTTGCACAGGCGGCAAAAAGCAGTATCCCAGGGCAGATATGTTATCTAACTTCATGAACCCGATCCAAATGGAAAAACGTATTTTTCACTATATTCCACTCCACATGCCTTCTTGTTTGTTATTTACGAAGTGAGAATGGAAGAAAAGAACATACCTTGTTTGTGTGCAAAGTGCGAGAGGAGTGGAAACGTCATCTAGCCTACGCCACCAATCTTACAGTGTAAGTAAGGGGTAAGGAGTAGAGAACGGCTCATTCCAAGGTTTGTAAAGTATAGATTGGAATCACAAAGAGGCAGAAGACATAGACATAATAAATCAAGGAATAATTATTTTCACAACTGCCATGAGCAAAAGGCTTCATCTATTACGCGTTGGTAGCACATTGCAACTGTGAAATACGTTATACCATAATTACTTAAGTACTGACAAATGTTTGGCTATATTTACCAGTGCTGTACCCGTTAAGTACCAAGTATTTACAAAATACTTACAGTATACTCTAGTAAATTAGTGGTATCCTCTCAAATACCCGTTAGGTACCCAGTACTTACAAAATACTTTGTATAGTATTTTCTTTTCTTGCCTCGCAATTGTTCCTCCCTTGTTCTGCTGTAGCTAATCGACATTTAAGTACCAGTAGGAACCGGTAAATATTTATATGTATTGATTCATACAATGATGGTGCACATGGTAGGTGCGAGGTAATTGTATTGTAAATCCCGGTCTGCATCATTAAGTGTTTGAGAATAAAATATGTGTATATTCTAGCCATATTTATAATGTTTACTACATGTTCACTTGTTTTTTTGGAGATACATTATTATGGTTGAATTTGATCAATGTCTTCAGTTCGCCTCTTCATACCGCATCAATTTATAAATGCAGATAATATATTTCACTGATACAGTAACTTTATATTTGTGATGTATTTCTTCAACAAATGAAAATCAAACAATAGGCTGCATGCCCAAGGGAGCTCTCGTAGTATCGGGGACTCACACTTTCTAAAAAAAACGGCTTTTATTACCCGTTTTATGCTGCCATTGGCCACTATAGCTTACTCCTCACTCACCACTCTTTACCTGCCCCCCAGACAGTAAAAACTCTAGTGATAGCACATCACCAACCCTCCCCCCGCTGTTACTCTGCACCTAGAGAGACAGTTTGCAGACGGTTATTGTTTGGGACGGTGGCTAAAAGAACTACTCTGCTGAGTAACATCCGGCCGCTGCTCTGCGGCTCACTTTCATTTGATTATTTTGGACCGTGTGTTTGGCTAACCGCTAACAGTTACTTAGACTTATGCTGCGTTCACACCAAAAGCGTTGCAAATTTTTTGCTTGAGTAGATTGCATGTAAAGTCAATACACAGACGCAAATGGTTGCGAACAATGCAAATTTTTGCCGGGCGGCACGAATGACGAATATTTACAATGCTTTTGGTGTGAACAAAGCATTAACCACTGCTGTAACCCTCCATCTCTCAGCAGCTTCTAAGCGGGCTTGTCGAGTTTACATTTGTGTTTTTTGGCACAACTGTATGAAGTGCATTATACACCAACTGGACTGTACTTGTATCGCACTTTTCTAGTCTTCCGACCACTCTCACCCATTCATACACTGATGGATGTCATGGGTGGCTAAGGTGCGTGCTGCCCATCAGGAGTAACTAACATACCCACACACATTCATAAACCTTAGGCACAGCTACGGGAGCAATTTGGGGTCAAGTGTCTTGCATATCGACGTGTAGCCAGGGATCGAACCGCCGATCCTCTTATTGAAGAACGACCCTGCTCACCACTGAACCACAGTGCGTAACATTACATCAATGCTTGTTGTTGAGTTTGAATGAAGTTTGTTTGACGTCGCTCTACACCACTGGTTGTATGAGTGCACCTTTCTAGTTCAAACTGTCTTTCCAGCAGAGATGAGCAGTGCTCTCTGTTAAACGCACAAAAACACGTTCGTGCTCTCGCTCTGACCTCTGACCTTAATCATCTGTTTATTTCTGTAAAATGATGGCTGTGAAGCCATGACCTGAGCTCCAAGGTCATACTGAGCCTCACTGATGCTGTTGTTACAGTTCAATACTGGCACATTCATTTTAAATGTCATATATTATCCGGTAACTAAAAGTTGAGCCAAACTTTACTGTTGAACTTTTCAGTGGCCGTGGTATAAACCTGAATAGCACATCTGTCAAATCTAATAGAAACATAGGTTAACATCCATAGTGTCTGGATTTACAATGCTCCCTTAGCCAATAACCATATTCACAGTCACACACCTGCCATAGCCTCAAGCATAGCTCAACCCACAGCCAATCTACTGTCAGAGTTCAGCCCTTCTCTATAGATCACAGGGAAGGCGAGAAAACAAGACAAACTCCAGGGTCTCTGTAGTAGCATACTAACATCACCACTAAGTACAAAGTTATACAGCTGAGGTTGATGAGATGTCATTACATTCACAAGTATTTGATCAGGAAACAAATTATGTTGATGTCTTATGATAGTGCTAGATGAAAAGTCACTGAATCAATAGCACGACTATCCATCCAAACCACGAGTGTCAACCTCACGGTGGCACACTAGAAGATAGTCTGGATCACCAATGTTGTGAGGCGTCATCCTTTTGAAGAACATGGATATCTATAGCACATTTCGTAGCATTCATCCAACAGTTGAGTTATTTCAGTCAGAATCAAATTGCCTTCCCTAGAGCCATGCTGCTATCCTGGCTAATTAAAACCATTGACGACTACCCGCATCTACAGAGCAGAATCCTCCCACGACGTATGTCGTTCAAGTGGGGTGGGTTTGTCCATAATGCCAATTATAGATTTCCTCAAGGAGTTTTATCCTTTTAACAGCGATATTGTAATGCACCTGATTTGGTAACAGCATGTTTACTGGACATAGTGTTTTTTTATTGATACAAGAGGTCACAGGTTATACTTTACTTTCTTAGTTGTACTTCCTTACCATGTACACTACATCAGTCTGATTAAACGCTCTTTGAACTGAAATAAACTTGAGTCCTCCTCCTCCTTCCTGTCATTTCCTCTACATCCCCTGCGCTAAGAATAAGCTCTATCAAGTTCATGTGTGATTTGGCTTAACATAATAATACCCCGACACTGCTACTTCTCTATCTCTCTCCCTCTCTGTCTTGCTCCCTGGTGTCTCTTGTGGTCCTATAAACGGTAGACAATTAGCAGGGAAGGGTAGTTTTATTAATTAGCCGGGAACATGGGATGAGCAAAAGAGGGATTGATTGATGGATGGAGATGTTGAGCTTACAGAAAGTCTGATTGTATGTGTTTACTACTGTTAAATGATTCAGTCAAATATGGATTACATGAAATAATACACAGAATGAGTGATTGTTATGTTATCCAGTTACTGGCTCTAAGCAACAAATTTACCAAGAAAATGTACTTTTCATGAACAACTGTAATTTTCATCAAAACACAAACACCTTTAAAATCCCCAAACACTTTTTAGCAGGTCAAATTGACAGTGCTAATGTAACACTTAAAGAGTACCGTAAATTTTGGGTTATAAGCCGCTACTTTTTTCCTCAACTTTGACCCGTGCGGCTAATTTGTGGATTCTAAATTTAGCAGCAAGTGCGGGAGGATCTCCTCGCTGGACCTCTCCCCTTGCTGTGCTGACCCTCGCCGGGCGCATATCCTCCGCTGCGGTGCGCCGTGACCGGCTCTAGGTTGGCTCAGAAAGGCTCGGGGCAAAGGTGGCTCGCCGGCTTTAGAGCGAAAAAATGTAAATTATACCCAACTTCAGATCACCTTTCTGTTGCTTGTAAAAGCTATGTTTAGTCATAAACATAGCGAGACCAGTGTACAAAACTAACTTTTACCATTACAACTTTGTTTTGCTATAGGGAGTTTTTTTTTATTTGAGTTTTAACATGGATGTAAAAAAAGACGATACTATCATAGTTTCAACTCTATGTAACTTTAAAGGACAAAAAATTACTATGTAATTACAGCGGCACTTTTTATTGTTAATATTTAAAGATGAACCAGATCTGTCACCGGCAGTGGTGTATAAAGTACCCACAATCCATATTTGAGTAAAAGTAAAGATACCTTACTGGAAAATTACTCAAGTAAAAGTAAAAGACACCTATTATGCCGTGTTCACACCAAACGCAGTTTACTCGCGCGAGTAAAAAGAGGGTGTTCACGCCAAACGCGACCAAAGGGGCGTGGCTTATCTTCGTCTTCGTCGCTTCTCTCCAAAAAAAGGAGCCATCTTTTTCTCTATCGACCATGGAAGAAGTAACCTCTATTGCTACGGTCTACTTGTTGTGGAAGTCCGACCAACAACGTCGTAACCTCAAACGCCGTCGTGTTTGGGTCCACAACACCATCCGCAAACGCACACAGCTCGGTGAATTTTACCGACTCCTCCAGGAACTGCGTCTGGATGACCGCCGCTTCCAGGGCTACTTCAGGCTAAACGTTAGCCAGTTTGAGGACCTGTTGGTCCGTCCACAAGACGTCAAGAAAGCCACTTTTACATTTTGTGATTTCTTAATGAAGTTTGGATCCATCAATCTGGTCTCCAACAATGCTCAAATTAACGTAATCCATATTATACACAGATACGGCAGCCATGTGTTTGTTTATGTACATACGTATCTACATACTATATAACTTACCAGCATTTATGTTTATCATTCATGATTGCATCTGAAGCCATATCAATCAAAAACTACTACTATTAGCACCTGGAGTATCATTAATATCATTAATAACATTAACAGAATCATTAATAACATTAAATGTAATGTTTTCTGTGCTGCAGATATCTTGCTACTGGGGACTCATTTAGGACCATCGCCTACAGCTTCCGTGTTGGAGTCTCCACGGTCTCTAGTATTGTCCCAGATGTTGCCACAGTTATTTGGGACTGCCTTGTGGAGGAGTTCATGGCTGTGCCCACCACAGAGGACTGGAGTTCAATCGCTGTGGGGTTTGAGGAGCGATGGAATTTTTCTCTCTGCTGTGGAGCATTGGATGGAAAGCACGTGGTCCTCAAAGCCCCTGCCAATTCAGTATCCCAGTTCTTCAATTACAAGGGAGCCTTCTCAATGGTCCTCCTGGCAGTTGTTGATGCAAAATATTGTTTCCGGCTGATCGATGTTGGGGGCTACGGCAGAACCAGTGATGGTGGGATTCTTGCCAACTCAGCTTTTGACCAAGTACTGCAATCTGGCACCCTCCACCTGCCTGCTGACATGGCCCTATCAGGAGCTGATCACCGAGGACTTCAGTCACACGTCTTGGTTGCTGATGAAGCATTTCCGCTGAGGAAGAACCTCATGAGGCCCTACCCCGGCCGCAACCTTCCGAGGGACCGCCGGATCTTCATCTACCGTCTCTCCCGAGCTCGGCTGGTTGTGGAGAATGCCTTTGAGATCCTTTCCTCTCAGTGGAGGATGTATAGGCGTGCCATTGAGCTCCAACCAGAAGTTGCGGAGAAGTGTGTGAAGGCTACATGTGTCCTGCATAACTTCCTGCGGAGGACAGCCCGAACTGCAGCGAGCGTACCGGTTGGAGAGGTGGAGCCACTGCCAGATCTGGGAAGAATTGCTGCCAATAACTCAGCAAGAGAGGCCATCAGGGTGAGGGAGGCCCATGGAACCGTCCCATGGCAAGACACCGTGCCCAAGCACACCCAAAAGGAGGAGCGGCATTTTTCCTCAGGGCAGTGATGAGGAGCTCCTGAATCTCCCTATCCCTCTCCCTCTCCCTGTCGAGAGACCTTCTCTCGGCCCTTCTTCTTCCTGTATGAAATGGAAACACCATCACTACAATAGCTTGTCAAATTAATATTTGTCAGTGAAATACATACCATGAATGCATGAATTATAGTCATACCAAAAAAATGTACATACCTGAGGGTGGTCTGGAAGGACCAGCAGCAGGACGAGGACGAGGAGAAGCAGGACGGGAAGGACCAGGACGAGGAGACGCAGGACGAGGAGACGGAGATGCAGGACGAGGAGACGCAGGACGGGAAGGACCAGGACGAGGAGACGGAGATGCAGGACGAGGAGACGCAGGACGGGAAGGACCAGGACGAGGAGACGCAGGACGAGGAGACGCAGGACGAGGAGACGCAGGACGAGGAGACGCAGGACGAGGAGACGAGGAGACGCAGGACGAGGAGACACAGGACGGGAAGGACCAGGACGATGAATACGTTCACGTGAAACACCACACATGCATTCCATCGCATCAACATATATCTGACCAAATGCCACCAAACTGCCCCAGGGAAGAGACCCGGGACGGCAGTTAAGCTAACCCATCTAGGACCTGAGGCTACTCCACTACCCAGCATACTCCTGGCTGTCTGATGTCCGGTCGCAGAAAAATAAGATGGATGAAAGCAGCGGGAGGTCGGTGACTGTTGAGCCCACATCTTCACAGAGACCTGGATCCATCGTGGTCCAGGATGGACGGGTGGATAGGAGGACAGAAAGCGTGACTCTGGGATGAGAGGAGGTGGTGCTCAAACAGTCAGAGTGAAGATGTCGGCCATATTATCTGACCAGAGTATTCTTTTTGTTACTGCTGTTTACATTCATGATGATGCAAAAAATAAAGAAATGCAATTCAGAATTGTTCTACTGTTTCAAAAGGGCTACAACTGAATTTTGTTGTGCATCCCTGTGTTGCATAATGACACAAATGATCCTTGAATGAACCTTATTATCATTAACCCCACTAGGGTACACACACCTGACCAAGTCCGGTCGATTCCTGACTGTATAGCCTCACCAGTGGCCGATCCTCCTTCTAGCGGTTACTGTGATAAATAATTTCATTACTGAAAAAAAGTCATCACTGCAAGGTCACTGGGAGCAGCCCTGTGTGTCGTCTTCCCACCCGCTTTGGTGCAAAGGGGCCTCCGCTAGTTCACGCTTTCAAAGGCAGAAGGGGGAACTTAACAAGTATGTTTTTACCTACTTAAAATGTTTACAGTGGGATATTTTCGAAATATTCTCATTATTTCAACTCATCACCTAATCTTACAAGCAGTACTTGCTGTACAAATGAAAAACGTTCCAGTCAATGCTTTAACATTTATCCTGCCACGGCCTGAAATATTGACAATAACCTCTCCCTTTATTGTATTGTTTCTTCTTCTGTCCTTGCATGGGAGAAAAAACGACACACATTCTGAACCTTTATCTTGTATTGCAATTTTTGGGAAAAGGAGCAAAGGAAGCGGCGTGCGAGAGAAGCAGGAAGGGAACAAGGAGGTCAGAGGGGGCACACAGACAGCTCGAGGTAGAGAGGAGGAGACAGAGTGTGTGTGTGTGTGTGTGTGTGTGTGTGTGTGTGTGTGTGCGTGCGTGCGTGCGTGCGTGCGTGCGGCACTGCAGTGTTTTTGGTCTCTTGCAGTTCTCTCTTTTGGCCCTTAGATGTCCCCGCGCACCACCCTGCAGTACACATCTAAGAACAGATGCAGAAACTCTCTCTCTCTCTCTCTCTCTCGCAACAATGCAGTTTTATGCCCTTGATCTTCCCTCTGTCAGTGACGTAAGGGGTCACTTTCTGTCGCTCTTGTTGAAAAAAGGAATGATGGTTGGAAATTTGGGGGAATCCACTACATCCCTTCCTGTCTGAGTGAGTCGAGAAGATTCATTTCAGTCTCATGTCCATGTGCTATGTATAGAGCTGGAGTCAGGACATGGTTTGCCTAGCTTAGCATAAAGCCCCCCCCCCCCCCCAGTTACTGTTGCTATGCATGTCAAGCCTTAGGTTCAGGCATATGCAGTTTTGCCTGTCAAGCTTTAGGTTCAGGCATATGCAGTTTTGCCTGTCAAGCTTTAGGTTCAGGCATATACAGTTTTGCCTGTCAAGCTTTAGTTTCAGGCATATGCAATTTCCATCCACCTGTTTATGTGAGATTTAAAAAAATAAAATAATCGAAAAGTCGATGAAAACCAAACTAAACATCTGCAATATACTATGCCTTATTGATACTGATTTTATTTTGTACTTGCGCAAATTCCGTGATACATTTGATGAACATTGTTACAGGGAGCCTGTCTCAGTTTACTATTGTTTACTGTCTCTCTGTTTTTGTTGTGCATATTACAATAAAGATTCCTAGTATTTTTTTTAATGACCTGCAAACTCTAGTAAAAAAGGTACGAAACTAGGGGAGTCGGTGTCTTAAGAAATTTTAATAGTTGCATGTCGAAGTGTCCTTGAGCAAGACACTGAATCCCCAGTTGCTCCCCCTGCTCTTCACGGCTGCACACTGCTCCTTAATTACTAAGTTATACTAAGTTTTTCACAAATACATTACATGTATTAATTATTTTTCCCAATTAGCTTATTTTCTCATTGCACAGCTGCTGTTTTGTATGTTCCTCCTGCCTGTCTGTCTGCTCCTGGCCATCCAGATTATTTTGCACAGAAGTCCATTGCAAGTCCATTGCACTCTTGTAAGACAATGTATAACTTCACATCAGAATTGGACACAAATCTCTGACTTCATCGGCCATTGTTTAAATTTGAGATTCCATTAAGAGAATTTGTAATTTCGCCAAATTGTAATAAACTTTTAGATATTTTTTCGTCGTATACGGGAACAAAAGACGTTGATCATCGTTCAGTTGCTTGTTGGTATTTGTTCATTAGACGACATTTTGCGCCAATTGGACGCAATGCCTGATTTGGTGTAAATACAGCCCAAGGCTCTACAGAGGGTGGGGAAAACTGCTCAGCACATCACTAGGACAAAGCTGCCATCCATGGGGGACCTCTACACCCAGCGGTGAAGGAAGATGGCCAATAAAAGAACCCAACCACCCCAGCCACAAGCTGTTCTGCCTGCTGCTGTCGGGCAGACGGTACCGCAGCATCTGTTCCCGCACCACCAGGCTCAGGGACAGCTTCATCCCGCAGGCCATATGGCTCTTGAACTCTTGAGCTTATTACTTAAACACTGTCACTTTAACTTTGCTCTACTTTATGTCTTAGATTTGTGTTCTTTATGTTGTTTGCATGACTTTCCTTTTTATAATTAATGATCGTTGTTGAAGGACCCTGAGAACTTAGATTTCCATTGCCAACAATTGGTTATCTGTAATTGTTGTTGCTTATGACAATAAATAACGTGAACTCTCTCGTTATAAAGTCTTGATCTACCGCTGCCTTTGTAATTATAAGAACAGTTCTCTCTAGCCTGTCTCTTTTTCCTTTGCTGTGACTGTCTCAGGCTTTTTGCTTTCTGCACTTTTCCCATCTTCTGCCCAGAACACACACACACAATTGTCAAAAGTCAGCACACCAACCAATGTATCAATGTCTCTTTCTCCCATCCATCTTTCAACCCCCTATCCTTTTCTCCCCCTCATTTTGCTTTATTTGTATGGTCATCATTTAGTACAGTATCACCAAAGCAGGTTATTCAAGTTTACAATGTAATCATGTAGTTTGCACATTACTATGGTATTATCGTGTATGTTGAATTGTGTGGTGTTATATTATAATATAACACCACACAATTCAACATACACGATAATATACAACATTGTATAATAAAGCAGTGGTTCCTAAACGTGTGCCATCCCACCCTCTGGCAACAAAAAAATACAGAAGAGCTCTTGTTTCTCAAATGAATCAGATTTTTTGACTTTTTTCAAAGTAGACACTTTGACTTTCCAGGGATTTGGTAACTTATACCATTATTCATAAGAAACCCAAATCATGAGGTCTACAGCAGTGGACCAGGTGATTGGTGAGAACATGTTGCTTCCATTCTCACCTTTCCTGACACCTAGCAGCAGTTTGTTGTGGGAGTGAACGCCGTGAATTCTGGAGCTGGGGCAGTCCTCTCTCAGAGATCTGTTGATGACCAAAGACCCATATCGCACTCACATTCAGAAAGAAACTACGAGAACCGGTCACTGGTCCCACATTTCCCTGGCCTTTCTCGCTAACACAGTCATCCTCAAAGTTGTCGACCGCTTTGCCGAATCTGCCCACTTCATTCCCCTGCCTAAATAACCCTCAAGGTAGGGGAAATTAGTCATAGAAACAGCTGACATGTCTTTCACTTCCATAGCCTCTAAAGTGACGTAATCCAAGTTCCCCTCTCGTTTCTGGAATGGGTCTAGCATCAGCCAGTCCTTGGGCTTCCACCGTTAGTCCAATGACAAGACCGAACGCATGAATCAGAAATTAGAGAAGGCGCTGTGTATCTGCCCCCGAAACCAGTCCTCATGTTCCAGAGAACTTGACGTTGAACCCTTACCGTCACGCCGTTTTTCTGTCCCCTACTACACTCAGTGCTGCTGCTAGTCATTTTGATGCCCTAAGCATAACTCCTTCATGGTGCCCCCCCCCCGGGAAAAAAATAAGTTTATTTCTGCCAGTTTAACAGTTTATTAACACCAAGCCAACACACACTGTACATTTGAAAGTGCAAACCTTTCTTTAGTAAACACATACATGACATTAACTAATAATATGTACAAACAAGAATAGTCAATCTTCTTAAATAAAACAAAGATTTAGAGGACGAAAGGTCACAACAGCTAAAACACACATTCAAGTAAAGTGCAAAATCCTCTTTGACCAAATTATCAAAAAAAAACAAAGACATCATTTTTGAGAGAGCCATAATGCTATTCTGTATGGATCAAGCATTTCCACCAGTTTTGGGAGGCTCTATAGAGGCACACGTCTGCATTTCTTCGCTCCAACAATATCAGTTCCTGGTGGTCTATTGTCATATTTTTATGTAAACGCATGTCCAGTTCTCTCATTTAAACATGCACTGGGCATGGTCTGAGCTACATTCATGACTCTTCAATCTACTGTTTATGTTGGACCAGTCACTGTAGCATCTGTCAGCTTTATAGGTTTCAAACTGAAAAGCTTACACGCAAAACAGAACACAGCATTGCTTTGTTGCGAGTAAACAAGCCAACTTCTCATGATTTTCTCTCCATTTGAGAGTGTTTTGAATTGTAGGCTACTATGAAACGCCCTGCCATCTAGTCCCCTTGGAAAATTAAAATCTGATGGGATTTTAAATGGACCTCTTTCAACACGATCCACGTCTAAAACTTGTGGCGGCCAAAGAGCAGGATCAGTTGGAGGGGGCAGACAGGTCTCTACATTGTCACCTGCTGATGGACTCTCAATGCACAGGACCTTCAGAGGTGGTGGTTCTCTGCGGATCTGTCCCTAAACTGCTGGTTGAGGGTTGTTGATCATCATCAGGGCTCGTTGTTGTGGAGTCTACAGAGCTGCAAGACGTTGCTCCTTGTCTGCATCATCGTCTTGGTCATGTGCTTGTCCTTGTTGTACGTATCTCAGCATAGAGCCTGCTTTAATTTAGAAATATAACGAAAAAGGATCACTATAGAAAGAGACAAAATATTCAAACAAAGAATCTTATACTGAAAACATTATAAACATTTAAAACTGAAGGCATGCAGCCAAGGTGCTCTCCCCCTATATTTATCAACTATTTGATAAATCTAGTCTAATATAAAAGCATAATAGAATGTAAAGTAAAGTAACATCTAGCTGGCGTCAGTTAGGCCTACTTGTAAATGTGCAGTTGAGAGGCGCTTGTCTCCAGAGCACAGATTACGCTTAACTGTTATATGTTTCTCTTTTCACTGATACGAATAAAAAAGGCTGTGATTGGAATACGGGACAGGCGGGACTGGAGCTGTCCGGCGGTGCGTATTGGTCGCCCCCCCCCCCCCCCCCCCATCCCCGCCCCCCTTCCCCCGTCAACGGCTCCCGGGGATATATGTCACTCTTGCCTGTCTTCAAAACTCGAGAGCCCTGCTAACATTAGCAATAACGTCAGCTAGTTCGCAGGGCTCTCAAGATTTTAAGACAGGTAAGAGTGACATATCCTCCTCCTCCTCCTCCCCCTCACCCCCCCGGCCGCGCCTCCGTATGCCCACAGACCAGCTCCCCTCCCCCCCATATTATTATTATTAGATTCATTTTCATTGGTTGCTGGTTGCTGGATTACATTTCACCCAGATACAACAGATCCGTTTTTCTGATTGGCTATTCGTGTCGCCCATTTCTTTTTTTTGATTGGCTGATGAGTCCAGGGGATTCGGGGGAGACGTGCTTGATTCCTCCATGGTGAGGGCAGCGTGACCAGGTCATGTTTGTGCGCTGCGGGCCATTAAATAGCCTAGAGGTTTTTTTCAGCGTGAGAAATACGATGTGTGGTGTGAGGGCGTGACTTAAGACCGAAATGCGTGACAGTCACGCTCAATGCGTGACACTTGAGAGCCCTGAGTTCGAGGTGTATGCATAGGCTAACCATTACATTAGCAGCGCACATTTCCCGTATTTAACAATGATTAAACATGGACTTACCTGAAAGAGATGCACGGGCATCATCTCGCAGTTTCTTTCTTTTCCTTTTTTCTGACCCTGACTCCTGTTGTCTTTTTGAGGCCATCTTTTTTAAGCTTACTGTCAAAGTTCGCCACTGAGAAGGGCACCCACGATAAGCTTGGGAAGTTGAATGTGTATTTGTTTTGGGGGGTGCACCACTTTTTTGTAATTAAATATATCTCTTGTTCTGCCTGTTTTGTGACATACACATGCTTAAAAGGTGTCTAATATTTCTATACTAAAATAATATTGGCATTATAATTATTATAACTATGATGCTTTTTTTGTTGTATATTTTGTGGTGCCCCCCCGTGCCTGGTGCCCTACGCACAGCGCGTAGTGCACTTTATGGGAGCGGCGGCGCTTACTACACTCCTGGTAAAAATATCTGCCGGTCAAAGGACCTATCTCTCAGGGCGGAATCCAGGAAGTTGGCTACCCATTTTTTGGGTCTGTTTCCTGTCCCAAAGGTCATCAATCCCGCAACGGCCCACACTTCCCCAGTCTATGCGCATCCAGCCCACTTTCCATGTCCACATACTCAAGCCGGTCAAGAAGGATGAAGCCAAAACAGTGCTGCCGTAATACCGTGTTCACACCAAAACAGTTGCGAATTTTCGCATCGCCACTTCGCCTATATCGCGCCGCAGGTGAAAAATTCACTCTATGTGGTTAATTCGTTTTTTCGCAACCATAGCTGGGGAAGGGGGCGGGGCTTATCTCAGTGTCTGTAAAAACAATTACTATTTCCTTCATCCACCAGGTAAATAACCACTAGTTCTGCCTATTCTTTTTGAGGAAGTCCCACACACGTCGGAACGTCAACCACCCCCGTGTCTGGGTTTATAATATTATTCGTAGTCGCACACAGCTCCGACTCCTCCAGGACGAGTGTCTGAATGAAGCCGCTTCCAGCGCTCCTTCAGCGGACCCGCAGCAGTTTGATTCAGTAACGGCGGTGATGCCGGGCGGAGCTTCTCAACGCTGATTGGCTTTCGCAACTCCGCGTCGGCGAATTATTTGCTGGAGTTGAAATATTTCAACGCCGGCGAAAAAGCGGAAAAGCGGTATATGCGAATATTCGCAACGCCACTTCGCCTCTATCGCGATGCCCGGCGAAAAATCCGCTTTTTCGCAACCAAACACGTCTGTGCATTGACTTAACATGTAATCTGGACGTGCAAATATTTCGCAACCGTTTTGGTGTGAACACGGCACACCAAAACAGTTGCGAATTTTCGCAACGCCACTTCACCTATATCGCGGCGCAGGTGAAAAATTCGCTCTATGTGGTTAATTAGTTTTTTCGCAACCATCGCTGCGGAAAAGGGCCCGGGCTTATCTCAGTGTCTGTGAAAACATTTACTATTTCCTTCATCCACCAGGTAAATAACCACTTGTTCTGCTTTATACTTGTTGAGGAAGTCCCACACACGTCGGAACATCAACCGCCCCGTGTCTGGGTTCATAATATTATCCGTAGTCGCACACAGCTCTGACTCCTCCAGGACGAGTGTCTGAATGAAGCCGCTTCCAGTGCTCCTTCAGCGGACCAGCAATTTGATTCAGTAACGGCAGGACGGTGATGCTGGGTGGAGCTTCTCAACGCTGATTGGCTTTCGCAACTCCGCGTCGGCGAATTATTAAAGCGGAAAAGCGGATTTGCGAATATTCGCAACGCCGTTTCGCCTCTATCACGACGCCTGGCGAAAAATCCGCTTTTCCGCAACCTAAAGCGTCTGTGCATTGATTTAACATGTAATCTGGACGCGCGAATATTTTGCAACTGTTTTGGTTTGAACACGGCATAACACTGCTGTAATTTGCAAGATTACCCACTTTTTTAATGAGGCACTAATTGTTGAATTATAAATTGATGAATTTATTATGCTGAACTATTTGTTTTTTTTTAACAAATTCAACAAATTCTAGTTTATAAAATAAAAAAATATAGATTATTGTTCTAATGTAATGCAAGTAATCCAGGCCGCTGAATGAGAGGGCCTCTACTCATTTTACCATCTATTCTGTGCAGTGAAAGCTCCAAGAGATGCATTCTGCAACTTCGTGATAAGTGAAAGCATATGGGTGGAAAATGTATGATAATACAGTAAGAATTTGCTGTGTGTCATCGTGCACACTGAACTCATCCATGCAGCTGACCTTATGTGCTGTTAACAAGGCACATCCTTAATATTTACTTTAATTACTTACATTATTTATTTTTATAAACTGACAAAGAAACATATCTAGCCAAATGTATATGAAGGGACAAATAATTAAGAATTTAACAAAGTGTAGCCTGCCCTTGATTTTATGAGTTATGTACAGAGAATGGTAATGGTATATTTAAAATTTTCAAAAGGGTCATGGGTGCAATGACATACTGGCTCAATCAAACCCCTTTTTCCTGACAAGGACCTCTGGTGACTGTCCTCTGTGAGGAGCAAAGGCAGAGGTACTGTTGTTAAAGAGCGCATCGTCCGCATAGTGAATGGGTCGACGAAGCATCTGAGCTTTGACATGGCAGAAAGCTATTTGTTCCCAGCTTCCTGGCAACAATCAAAGTGGTTTCTTTTAACCATTACACGACCATTCCCTAAACTTAAACAAGCAGTTATTCTTTAACGGCACCCTATACTTAAATGAGTAACAATTTCCCACTAACAAAGACAATAGTGTATCATTCAGATCAAATGTAGAAGAGCTTTGCTAAAGCAACACATCTGTTGTAGTTTGTTATAGGCACCAATGTTTCATTCTATAACTTTTTCTCAGAGGGATCTTTCTCTCTTACTACCCTTTCAACTGTCTGGTTGAGCCGCATTGTATTCTCCATGCACAAAACCAGACTTTTTATGCAAACCCTCAGCGGATATCACAATTGGTTTCAGGAAGAACAAAATGTATTGGAATTACTCTAAACATGATTAGTCAGTTTTTTAGTCAGTTAGTCAGTCATTCAGTTTAAAATGAACATGTCAAATGTCTTAAAATGTTCTCTTGCCAATCTGACCCTTCTTCTCCATTCGGTCAGCGGACCCAACCTGCTTGAGCTCACAGCACATTTATTGGGTGAAAGATACACAAACACATCGTCAGTTTGTAATGAATTATCAATCACCTCAAACCACTAAAAGGATTGAATAATAAATATAATATAAATTATGCAATAGCATTTCAATTGTAGAGTATGAGTAAAATTTTTATAACATTTCGCACCCATACAATACCATGCGAGCTCAATCATTTTTAGAGGCCAAAAACTGATGCAAATTCATCTATAAAGATAATTCCCTAAGTTACATAAATATATGTATTTGAAATAAAACAATCCTCACCATCAGGCGGTTACGAAAAAAAGAAACACTAGTGTAGTGCCCATGTCACAGTTTATCAATCTAGTCCATACGTTAATATCAACAAGTAGATTGTAAAATACACATTATAATCAGTTTTCACAACCTCCATTTGACTATCATGATGTTGGTTATGACATGCACATTGTCCCAACAATCAAGGCATCAGGTCGTAAAATGCCTACATGGGTCATTTTAGAATTTTTTGGGTAACACAATTACTTAGGTAGGTTTAAACTACAAAAGCACTTGATGAGGAAATTATTTTGCGTTTGGTTCAAAACATTTATGTTTGTTATGTGAACTAGGAACGCTAGTTGTGTTACTACTGTTCGTAAATTATGGAAGTTACAGAACAACATTAAGTTAAAATAAGTAAATAAAGACTTGATTTCACAGAGGGAACGGACAACAGTCTCCTGGGTGAAAGTCTGTGTTTGTTTGACCCATCCAAATTCCAACTCCCACCCAACCCTAACCCATTCTCACTCTTTAGATTTACTCTGACCTTTTAATAATGATGCGGATAATGATGTCTTGAAAGAGGACATTAATGCTTGTGATTTGTTCCAAACTGAACCAAAAGGAAACAGCTAGTTTGGAGCTAGTTGAAAGCCTTGTGTGGGGACACAAAAAGGGTACCTTGGTGCGTAGGTATCACGTGAGGATGGCTTGTCTCTTTGTGAATTGGTGCAATGTCAAAACAAACATAGGTCTCTCCAGGTTGACTTTGCCTTATTCTGTCCATGTGTGTACTTTGAACGTGTGTGTACTTTGTGTGCATGTGTCCCTTCCTATATCACTCTCATACTGCAAAGAGCTCTGTAGCTCCTTAGTCAGCATTTTAACTTAATTAACTAAGTGTGCGTAGGGGTGTGTGTGTTTACATGTGCTCATGGATTGCCCATCTCTGTTAGTTTTTTTTGCATAGGTCTGTGTTTGTGAAAGTGTGTATGTGAAGGAGAGGACATGTGTTCATGTATGTGAGCGTGTGACTGTTCACCAGAAAACAAATAGCCAAGGCCGACCCATCATTCATTATTATTCGTTACAAAAGCTGTGAAGAGGTGTAAGCAGAGAAAGTAGGAGAGGTGACGGGTTGGAGAAAGAACTGACAGTTGAGTACAAAATGTGATATTGTTAAATGGGATTTAGTTAATTATATGATTTGAACATTTTAATTATTTCAAAAGTAGAAAAAGTAGAGATACATTTGAGAAACTTGTTCTAATGTCATGCTGCAAGTTAAAAAGATAATGCTGTTGCATGGACTTATGGACTTATAACAGTGGCGGGCCGTCAGGACCTGCTAAGCCTTCTCTGCTGGCCTAAATAGAATCACAAAGTTTAAATTTCATTTTTTTATAATTTTAATAATTAAAAGTTACAGCTATTTTATAATTATATTGTTTTTCACAAATACACAACATTTCTTATAATTATTTTACCCTATTAGCTTATTTTTCTCATTTCCCAGCTCCTGTGTTGCTCTGTTGTTTGCCTTCTCTTCAGCCTTCACAGTATTCAACCTGCTGTGTGGCACGGTGCCGCTGTTTGTCCAATCACATTTCACCTCTGTTTCTCTATGCAATCGAGAGCTGGTTAAACTATATGGAGAGGCCTGCTAGCATTATGAAACGTGTGTTTGGCCACAGGGCCCGCGTGACCATTAATGTGCGCTGTGATTTGTCAGTGGGGCAGCCTGACTTCTGTCAATGAAAGAAGCTTCCAGGTTCTAGCTTCTACCTACAACCTACAACCTAGAATCTCAGGCTGAAGCCTGAGAAATGGACTTGCATGGGGGATTTACTGGTGACGTCTTTTGCACAGAGGGTTACGGAGGGTTGTGTGCATGTGATGAGTGAAATGCTAGTTGTGTCACTGTTTTTACATCTGCAGTCGTATTTAATCATAAACAAGCCACTGCGCTGCTGCTGGTCGAGCAGGAGCCGGTATTGGGTTGTGCCTCTCCCCGCACCAAGGTGCCAGCAGCTGCTGGAGATGTCGTATGTGTGTGCAGTGTCTTAGTGCCGCGGTTTTGTTGGATTGTTTTTTATAACTAAATGTGACTGGTTGTTGATTTGGACTTAATGACGCAGCAATGGCGAGGTTAGGAGGCTTGCTGCTTGCGCACCAAGCCCCCAGAGCCTTATTTTCTGAGGGAAACAAAGAAGAACGTTTTTAAAAACGGCACCTTAATTATCTCTGCAACCACATGGTTGTTTAACTTCATTTACATTGCTACAATACCGTAACCCTTGTGAGAAGAGGTTTAAAAAAATAATTAAGTAACCGTCAACGAAGCGGAATGTAAATGGAGAGCTTTACCTCCCTCTTTACCAAGACGGCCCGGTACAGCGCCTGTTTTACTGCTGCAGCCACACCGATCCGCCTGTCGATCTTACCCTCACTCGTGAACAAGACCCTGAGATACTTGAACTCCTTCGCTTGAAGTAGGCATTTTGTCCCCACCTGAAGGGTGCATCACCAAACATGCCAATCCTTGCCAGAGGAACCCCTGAGATTATGCTACATGTTGCATGGCTACGGTCTCCCCAGTGAAGTGGTTTCTGACCAGGCCTCAGAAATCCCCTCTTGTTTTTGGTCTAAGTTTTGCAGCCAAGGTCTGTCTGTCATCTGAATTCATCAGACCAACAGCCAGGTCAGCCACTGACCTCTTTCCCTTTCAGTGCTCCTGAGGTTACAAACCAACACTCTTCCCCAAACAAAAATGACACAATAGCATCCCCTCCTGTGTACCCGTCGCTCTGAGGACAACAAAGGGACCACCAAACATTGCTGAACGCCCACCCCCTGCATACCTATGGGCAATGTGTCCAGGAGTTCGTGAGAGAATTCCTTATCTTAAGGATCATCAATCCTGTGTCCATCCTCCACCACCATGAAGATTCATCCCACGTTCCATGTCTCCAAAGTTAAACCAGTCCATCGAAGTCTGCTTCCCTGTTTTATCAACACGGCACTGTGATTGGTCCGCTCAGAACGTACTTTCCGGCAGTTGCTTTTTCCCAGCCTCGACCGGTTTAGTGGTCTTACAGACCACCTCCGCAAACGTCTTCTGGCGCCTGCGCTTCAACATTTGCAATATAAGCATTTGCTCTTCAATATTGATGAGCTCCAGCCGCTCTAACTTGGTCGCCATTGTTTATTGTGACCGGAATTCGGCTATAACACCTGAAACCACACAGCCACACCCCCCTGGCGGCATGGCGGTTAATTGCAGAGCAACGCGGTCCCTCGACGCAGAACTTCGAATGCTCAACGCCGTCGTGTGACGGAGAACCATAAACTAGGCTTAACGGGGATGTGTCTGTTAGTGAAATCCGACATTGGAAGGGGGTTTAGTGAAACGTTACGGTCGCGGCAGGTTTACAGAGTTTACGTAAGTACTTAAACTTAACGGTTACTTTAATTTGTTTTATTGTATCAATTTAAATGAAGTCAATCAACCTTGTGGTTGCGGAGATAATTAAGTTTCCGTTTTTTAAAAACAAAATTTATATTTTTTCTTTGCGAAAAAGAGGCGCTGGATGGCTTGGGCCTAAAGAGGTTTTTAAACTGTTTTTGGCTTTCACCTGTGAACTTGTTAATATATAATAAAACACGTTTTGTCTGCCAAATACTGACACCTCACCTAACTGAAGATGAAAGGATAATTTAACTATCTTGCTTTTTTAAAAAGGTGAAGATAGGTGTAAAATAGAGCTACGGTTGTGAATAACAACCTTTATCAACATCCCTTCATCTAAACATACACATCGAAGACACAGGCAGTCTAGCAGTGAAAGCAACAATTCCCATTTACCACTTCACCTTTATTATTGGATTTTCTTTGACTCACCACAAAAACACCCAATTAACCCGTACATCGGGATTATATTTTATTGTAGCCCTGGTTTTTATGTTTAATTTGATACCTAACATGTTTGCTTTTTTTGGGGGGGAGGGATTTATACCATGATTTTTTCTTGATTTTCCTGATATAAAAGGGTCCCCCGATTGGGGGACCCTTGTAAGTAGCATAGTTGCTGGGTTAGTAGCCTATTTAAGACTACACAATAGAGCATTAGAGTATTATGATGTGGTAGTAAATGTTAACTAGTAGATACTAATATTCCTCTCTCTGTGCGTGTGCGTTGCCTCGCAGCCGTCTGATTGTTATTACTGATTGATTTCATGTCAAACACAATCTTTTAACCGTAAAGTGTTTTTTAAAAACGGCACCTTGCATATCTCCGCAACCACAAAATTGATTAGATTCATGTAAATTGCTAAAATACTGTAACTCTTGTGAGATGAGGGCTGCGGTTTGAAAAAAATTAAAAAATCGTTAAGTTGAATTATTTACGTAAACTCCCCAACTTGCTGTGACAATTTTAAAGTTTCACTAAAACATTTATAAGTAACCCTTACAACGTCGGATTTCAGTCAAAGACACATCCCTGTAACTGCACGGGCCTGTGGGAGTCTAATTAAGCAATCCATATCCTTACAACCCCCCTATTCATATCGCTTTGTTTCAAAATCCTAGGGTCTCATTGGTCAGTCACCGCTGCGTAGACTGGTTCATATGGCACATGCGGAAACAGCTGATCATTTTGATAATATGGTAGGTCGACCATAGTATCAAAATGATCAAAAGATGAGACACTGTCTTGGCACAAAGTGGGTAATTTTCCATTTTTGAATCGCAAAAAATATGCTTCCTAACATGCCAATGCTTTCCTGAATTGTGTTTATTGTTGCAGATTCCAATGCTTTAGATCTTAATCTTTCTAAAAAGGTGCACTATTAGTCTGTGGGTTGTACGGCACCGAACAATACTTTTTTTTTAAACTCGGGAACTCTCGAGGACTCCTTTTTGATAAACCATACTTATGCTGGATGTTAATAGTTATCATCAAAATATATTTTAAAAGTTGTTTTTTTGCAGATCTAGAAACATTTCCCAAGACTTTGCTGAACAAATACATACAATAAACACAAGTATTCGTATTAATTTGGGGTTCCTACGACGACTCAAACACAGGGAAAAAAAACTATAGACGAAGATGTATTTATATAATGTGAATCACGTGAATCAAGTCAATATTAAAGTTCCTTTCAACATTTACTATGCATATTCATATATCTTAAACATTAATGGTAATGACATGAGGAACAATCCCTTATTTACATTTTGATTGGAGTAACAAAACAAAATTACGTCATTCATTCAGTTCATACAGTTCCTAGACAAGTACTTCTCCCATCGTGGCTGACGAGGGCACATGCTAACCGTAAAACATGTAACGTGTGTTTCTGGCAGAGACAAGTGATGGTGCCGCTGTCTGTGGTGCTGAAAGCGGACGGGTCAACTGACTGTACATTTTCTTCTCTGTCCAGTTTATATATATATTGTTTTTAATGACCATGAGACAAAAGTTATTCATGGCTTGCAAAGTAAGTAGTATAATTCAGAATATATGGCTAACAAAAAAGATTTGCACATAATTACATCATTTAGACAGCTCTTTTACATAACCACTGTTTGTCTGTCTGTCCGTCTATATATCTGACTTTTTATCAATATATAAAAGACTGTGAAAGCCTAGAAGACCATAGAGGCATATAGTAAAATGTGTGTGTGCTTCAGTGACGTTGTAGTGGACCCTATACAGCAGAGCACAGTGCTGCAGACTGTTCTCAACAGACCAACACAGCACATTAGCTCTGCTTTAGTGTGTGTGTGTGCGAGGGAGCGAGCAAGAGAGAGAGAGAGAAGCAGTAGAGATGATAAGGGGAGGTGGAGATAGAAATGGAGAGAATGCACCATGTGAGAAAAAAAGAGTAAGAGAGAGAGAGAGAGAGAGAGAATTGGTAGAGCACTAATGATCTGACGGTCTGCAGTCTTTTCCCCCCATTTTGTGGAGCTCAGCAAATACTCGTTCTGCTTCTGGTCTCTCTCTCTCTCTATCTCTCTCTCTCTGTGGAGGAGGGACTATCTGGGAGAAGAAAAGAGAGCGAGAGGGAATAGGGCGGTGGGCGTGAACCACTCTATCAAACCCCTCCTGTTTCGCTCTAATTAAGCCAAGTGTTTTAGTAGATTGGAAGACAGTGTGGAGGAAGGGAGTGATGCAGCAGAGAGAGAGAGAGAGAGAGAGAGAGAGAGAGAGAGAGAGAGAGAGAGAGAGAGAGAGAGCGCGCTTTGGTAAAGGAGACTCATTTCCATGCAGGACACTGTACCGAATCTTGAGTGTTCAAGATTGTTGAGGTATTGGCACTCCTTTTCTGAGATTTTTTACTTTTACATGGACCTTTATTTGATGACATACAGTTTGTGTGGTGGATGTTTTTATCACCCACAACATAAAATAAAGAAATAAAGAAAAAATGCTGACACATGATCACGTCCATAATTTATTAAACAGAAAGAAACAGTTTTACAGAATGATCGGCCCGTAAGTACGTTTTAATGTTTATTGCTAGGAAACCTCAACAGCTCTAGCGGGAAATATCTGATTTCGCTGACTTATGTTTCATAATTTGCGGTCTGTATTCAATTTTTTTTTGTGAAACGTCATTTACAAGTTTTTCATCGTGATCACAGAACATGGATGAAGTTTCAAGTCATGGTGACTGTGGGTCAGTGGTTAGCATGCCCGTCTTTCAATCAGGTGGATCAAGCTGCGGCTCTGCTAGTCCATGTAGATGTGTCCTTGAGCAAAACACTCAAACCCAAATTGCTCTCCGTTGCTGTGTATAGAGCAACATATAAGTCGCTTTGGATAAAAGAGTCAGCTAAATTAAATGTATGCGGACCGCATTCCTAACGTTAGCTTTGTCAGTTGGTTCAGTTAGCTTCACAGTAGTAACAATGAGCGGTTAGTGGGTGTCGATGTTTAACTAATCTCTATGTAAGAACTAGTTGTATAAAGAAAAAATGTCTGATGTAAAATCAGTAATCTTGTTTAAAGTAGTAAATAAAGAAAAAAGAGGTTGACAGTTAAAGTAACAAAAACTGAAGAAATGAACTAGTGTTTTTGTGCATGTATTGACTAATTTCCTTTAGAACACTTCCCTTCCACAATATAGACCCACACTGACCGGATTGGGACGAGGAGATGGAGTCAAAGGCCAACGTTGGCTGTCTCAGCTAGTTAGAATTAGGAGCACTGTTGACGTTAACTTGACTAACAACTCACGTCATTACCCTGTGACCAACGACTCACAAGTCACGTGACCAACAACCAAACCCGGTGTATAAAAAGTGGACGTACTCATCGTGACGTGACCTGTTGGCTTGTAGACTGGTTCGTGGTTTTTGAAGCGCCGAGGTTTAACAATTTCACCGTCGCCATCTTGGGTTACAGCCATCGTTGTTTTTTTGGAACAGAAGTTACCATATTTGGAATGCGGAGATGTGACAAAGAGTATACAGCTCTGGTAGCGCCAGCAACCTGTCAATCACCTTGTAGGCCCGACCTAAAGCATACTCTGCTTTATGGCCTATTTGACTCTAAATGGACCATCATTTACGAAATGAACATCATGTTGTATTGAAGAAGACTTGAAAGTAGAGATTAAGACCATAAACTCTCAGAGTTATTTTTGATCAGGACCTGTCCTTTGGCTCCCATGTGAGAGATCACATTACTCCGGTGTTGGCTGCTTTCCACTGGCTTCCTGTGAGATCAAGAATCAAGTCCTTCTCCTCTCCTACGAAGCCTTAACTGGTGATGCACCATTATATCTTAAGGAGCTTATAGTGCCATATTACCCCACTAGAGAGCTGCGCTCACTAAATTCAGGGCTACTTGTTGTTCCTAGAGTCTTAAAAAGTAGGATGGAGCCAGAACCTTCAGTTATCAAGCTCCTCTTCTGTGGAACCAGCTTCCACTTTCAGTCCGGGGGGCAGACGGTCACCTCATTTAAGTAGACTTATAACTTTCCTCTTTGACAGCGCTTATAGTTTGGGCTGACTCCGTCAGGAGAGGGAGAATCAGTAAACTCCGCTCGCGATTCACAAAGGCAACTCACCCTGTGATTCCGTGCTGCTATAGGCTTAGACTGCCGGGGGACATTTTAGGATACACTGAGCTCCTCTCGCCTCTTCTCTCTCTCTCCTTCTGGATGAATTCATGTCTCTTCAATGCACATTACTAACTTTACTTCTTCCCGGGAGCCTCTGTGCTTCCTCGCCTCAAGTTTCCATGGATCGTGGCTGTCTGGAGCCGGTCCTGTCTCCTACCTCCTGCCATGGCGGCCCCTCCTCTCTATCTCCTTCTGCTGACATGGATCATGGTTATCTGGATCGTGGTCCATGCCTACACTACACATTATATGAATAATTTCTGTAATATACATGTAATGTGCTGTAACTCTGCTACGTTGGTCATTCTGGTCACATGGCATCTATTGCTTCTGTCCATCTGGAGAGAGGGATCCTCCTCTGTTGCTCTCCTGAAGGTTTCTTCCTTTTTTCCCTGTGAAAAGTTTTTTTTCTATTTTTTGGGGGAGTTTTTCCTGATTCAATGTGAGGTCCTGGGACAGGGATGTCGTATGTGTACAGATTGTAAAGCCCTCCGAGGCAAATTTTAATTTGTGATTTTGGGCTATACAAAATAAACTGAATTGAAAAATTTAATAAATTCATGTTTACAATGTTTAGAGTCATTTTCTCATAGACTTCTATACAAACAGAGGAATCGCCTCCTGATGGTCAGTAGCGAGCAGTGGCGGCTGGTGATTTTTTTTTGGGGGGGGGGGGCGCAGTTTGGCGGCGCGGTTTAAATAGCACTCCACAATGAGAAGAAAAGAAAAGTTTTGAGTAGAATATTCTAAAAAACAAAGCTTTATTTCAAGAAAACACAGTACTCAACACTGTCAACAAACTGTAACTTTGGGCATGAGAGGTTCAGAGCAGAATGGTTTAAGAAACATTGGGTTGGGTTTCAGAGGTTTACAGAATAAAAGAGGTGCATGAAAGAGGTTTAGAGCAGAATAGATTCAGAAAGAGAGACATCACATTTTACATTGGGTGTTTGACAGAGTAAGCCTCACTACTTGTAAAGACATTTAAACTGGGGGCCCTGCAGTAAGGTGGCACTGGTGAGGTGGTCTTTGAAGGCAAAGCGTTCCCTGCTGTGTCCAAGTATGGTGTCACAAACCTACAGATAAATAAATAGAGAGAGAAAGACAGATAAGATGTGGGGAAATATCTACTACAAACAGGCTTCATACTACAGACAAAAGCCAACAATCAGAGTTGACAAAAAACTATGTTTTGTGTGTCTTGATGGCTCATCAACAGACAAAAGGCCAGGAGCCACCTTGATGCGCTAGCCTGGAGCGCGCACGTGCACACACACACACACAGTTTTTGACACTCACCTCTGCAGCAATCCTTCCAAGCGCATCTGCCCGGCGCTTCCTCGGCTGCTCAGAGCCACTTCTTTGCTCCACACTTAGCATCCAGCTAACCAGCTCCGGTTAGCATATAGGCTTGAGGAGAAGCTCCGGGTGTACGTCCTGCTGAATTTTTAAATCCGGACGTTCGGGTCCCAACTCTTTCAGCCCCTTCTTGTCAACATCTGACCGTCGGTTGAAAGGTGTTTCGCGTAAAGATACCACAGAGTTTTCAGTCGCCATACTGACATAATCAAAGTCTGCTACACTCTGCTAGTGTTGCTCACGTAGATACGTGGGAGCTATATGGGCTGTGAGGGAATGATAAAGGTCTCTGATTCGACGAATAGTCCATTCACGTTGCAATAAGAAACGATGTCATTGGCTAGGGCGCACTTTTGTGCGCCCGAAGATTCTCGTTTCATCCGCCAATGAGAAGCTGTCCTTGCCGTAACGCCCCTGAAATGTTTGCTCGCTGCCATAGACTCACATTTGGCCGGCGCCCCGACAGGGGGAGGGGCTTTTCTCAGTAATGATGAACGGCGATATATTATATTTGGTCACATTTAACTGGTTTTAAGTGGTTGTTGGCAGGGGCTTACGGTCTCCCACACACATTTAGCGCGTCAACACGGTACATTTCGTATTTAAATTATTTGGTATATAATGTTTTTTGACAGTATATATTATTATTATTTTTTCTTCTTTTTTTTTTAATCGCAAAATTTTAAGAGGGGCAGCGCCCTAGCGCGCTCTATTGACGCACCGCCACTGGTAGCGAGAATACAGCTTTAAGACATTGATGAGTAACATCGACTTCACTCAGAACCCAAGGTTGCCCCCTGCCAACAACTACCTTGTTTTGGGCAGTAACATATTGTACTTTCCCTTAGTATCCCCTAGTAGTGTATCGGAATTTCCAAAACTAAAAAGTATTACAGTTTCAAGTGACGCTGCGATTTGTTGAGTTGAACTATGGAAAACTTTAACGCGAATATGCCCCAGGCTCTTGTGTGACCATGCCCCGAGGCAGAGGAAGAGACAGGCACAGCTCCACCAGGGTGTAAAAGCATGCACTGCAAACTCAGTTTCATAATTTGCCCCTTCAGTTGAAATCTGAAACCAAAATTGCTGCATTTTGTGACTATTTCACAAGCTGCAGTAAAACCGTGTTGGTCTGTTGCTCAAAACTGTGGCGTGCTGACCACCAACAACTGTAGTTACACTGACCCCCTTCAAATCAGCTGACCTTTCCCTTTTAAACCTCTGCCATACAAATATATGTGAGACGGACAATATTCTTCCAACTTAGTGTGAACCGTTTGTGTTTGGCCCTTTCCTGTTGCAACAATGACAATGTCCTGTAAAGATTTTTTTAGTATTCCCCTCAAGGTTGGTGTGGTGGAAGAACTGGACTGGTCTTGCACAGAGGGCGTTCCTCTGTCCCACATACAGATGAACATGTAGTTTTCTTCAACAATGCCATGCAGTTTCCCGTTAATTCTGTTTTTGAGCATTTACTGTGAAAAAACCTCTCTCTCTCTTTGCTTCTCAGTCCACTGACTCTTATTTCTTTTCATTTCAATCCACGGATGCAGCAGATTCATCTGTAGCTACCAGAGAGCCACGACGTGCGGAATGTGAATAGATTTGTTTGGCTGCAACAGCAGTTTTGATCTTATAATAACATCAAATGATCCGGTAATATGAATTCAATCAGTCAGTCAATCGGGCAGTCAGTGATTCAGCGGGCACATCTATTGATTCATAAAATCCGCATCTCACAACACGCGCGCACACACACACACACACACACACACACACACACACACACACACACACACACACACACACACACACAGACTCCTCCTTCCTCTCCTCTCCTCTCCTCTCCTCCTCCTCCTCCTCCCAGTTGGCCCTGTGACTCCTTGCCGGGACGGTATAACAGTAGCATTCCGAGCGAAGGACCAGGCGGTGGATGGGGAAGGGCAGCCGCAGCAGCAGCAGCAGCAGTCGGGCGCGCCGACCGAAGCATGCTCCAGCGCAGTCATGACTTGCTCGGCGTCAGATAGCGAGAAGATCGTGATCAACTGCGGCGGGATCCGACACGAGACCTACCGGAGCACCCTGAAGACGCTGCCGGGCACGCGCTTGTCTTGGCTGACCGAGCCCGACGCCTACAGCAACTTCGACTACGACCCCAAGTCCGACGAGTTCTTCTTCGACCGCCACCCGGCCACATTCGCCTTCATCCTCAACTACTACCGCACTGGCAAGCTCCACTGCCCCAACGATGTGTGCGGGCCGCTCTTCGAGGAGGAGCTCGCCTTCTGGGGCATCGACGAGACGGACGTGGAGGCGTGCTGCTGGATGAACTACCGGCAGCACCGCGACGCCGAGGAAGCCCTGGACAGCTTCGAGACCCCCGAGCCGGACGAGGAGGACGACCCAGCGCTCACCGGCGGGGCGGACGGCGACCAGAAGCGGCTGTGCATGCAGGAGGACGGCCGCAGGAGGACGAGGTGGGAAGTGTGGCGACCCTACATGTGGGCGCTCTTCGAGGACCCGTACTCCTCCAAATACGCGCGGGTGAGTGGCCGGACAAGTGTCCGTTTCCCCCCCCCCCCCCCCCTCACACACACACACACACACACACACACACACACACACACACACACACACACACACACACACACACACACACACACACACACACTTTCCCGTTTCTCTGCATCTTTAATATTAATGGACTTCGCTCCTTCATTCCATGCGCAGCACTCGCATGCGCCGTTTGGCACAGTTTTTGGCCACTGCGCATTGTTGCGCGTAAAGTTACCCTCTCTAAGTGTTTTTGGAGGAGTGGAAGGATGTCAAATTCACTGCAATGTTTTCTCCCTTCCTTTCTCATGTCCCCCTCCACCCCCTACTCTCCTCCGCTGCTCTTTTCTTTTTAATCTCTCCCATTGATGTCATCGTGTTAAGACTTGACCACCGCTGATGCGTCAGTGCGCATCAGTCCAGCCTTCTCTCCGTCTCCCTCTATGTCTCTCTATCCAGTGTCTACGCGTGTGTGTGCCAAATTATTTCTCCTGCAAAATGCTGGCACAGTTTTAACACGATTTAAATAGGCACAACCCTGATTTAGAGTTCAGGTGTGGTCCAGTTATGTACTTAACCACTGAGTAACTGAAGGGGGAAACCCAAAGGTTGGTGGTTAGTGCCGCTCCATACTCTCTTTCACATGCTATAGACCAAACCAAAGCGTGCACCTCACACTGCATCCAATAACATGCTGTGTGTGTGTGCGTGTGTGTGTGTGTGTGTGTGTGTGTGTGTGTGTGTTACTTTTTATTCATGAGTGTGCATATGGTTCTGTGTGCTGGCAGGTTACCTGTGTCTGGATGTGATGCTGCGAACACTGTTGCGCCACGAAACACTGCTCTTCCTCTCTGCATTCGTCAGTTTGCTGCTTCCCTTTGCTGATCGGTGTAGACTGGAGAACGACATGAGTGTCTTCAATCTCATCATCGACTCCATTAGAGTTAACATATGTAGAGCTGGTATCTGGCAGGAACAACACTGCTTTACAGCACAGATGGGCAATCCTTTGGGGCTTAAAAAGAGTGGAAATGCAGGACATAGTGTACCCTTCATGTAGTAAAGCGGAAGGGTAAGAGTCGGGAGATGGGGGGATGGATTGCCGTGTATAGCGAAGACCACTTTACTGCGATAGACCGGTTTAAGGGTGGCCGATGTACACCCTTGGTTTCTGCCAGATTATTTAAAATGTGTGACGCGGAGGGTGAGGGTTGGTGCAGAGTGGGTGAAGTCGCAGTGTGTGATGACGCATGGGGTCAGGGGTCGAACACGGGTGACGGAGGGGTTAGATCCATCATAAGAGGAAGAGTTGTGAAGATCCCGGAACGTTACCAGTTTGAACTTTTGGCCACAATTCCATGTAGTGATGGACTGATTCTATTTCAGTCCCGATACCGATACCTGGGCAGCGTTTAATTAAGTGACTGCTATCATTCCTTACATTCAGCCTTGACTAAAACATTGTTTTCGTAACTTTTAAAAGCTAAAACAAAAAAAAAAACACATACAGTATAAATACTGTATAACTTATTGGTTAAAACTTGTATATACAGGAATGGAGTTGAACTGAGCGACTCCATGGTCACAGATACCCGACCAAGCTATTCGAGTCAGTATCGTCGCGATATTGGTGTCGGTGCATCCCTACTCCCACGATTTTGTGTTGATGATATTAATTGCTTTAGCACCAATATTAATTGGTGCTAAAATAATTAACACCATCAGTCCAGGCAAAATTAAGTCTTGTGCTGAGATTTTATTTCTACACTTATTTTTCCACTCAGTTTCGCCTTCACCCGCAGTCATGGTTTCTCTTAAAAAACTGCTTTTGTTCACGGTTCTGTGGACATAAGCAGACAGCACACCAAAGACATTATTAGCCGACGAACACATATGATTTTGTCACTTAATTGATTAAATCGTCAGATCTGTCACACACACACACACACACACACACGTCTAAGAACTTGCGGATATGGTGAAGCGGGTATGGTTTCAGCCCATTTTCCCCGAGAGATGATGTCCAAATTAGTTGATTTTGCGCCTCACAATTTGTGGCCAATGCCAACGTTAAGTGCAGGAAGTAGTTTGCTTAAGTACCAAGGGAGCTGGATGGTTCCAACAAATAGTGATCTTTCAGCCAGGAGGCCACTGTTCGCTCCCCATGTGAAACGTTTACTTTTTTGTGGCTTAACTTTAGTACTTCACCAACGACACTGCCGTGGTTAAGTTGTCCCAAGCGATGATCTATTCCTAAATGTAAACCTTTTTTATTTTTAAAAGACTGCTATGCATTTAACTAGCCAAAATTCTCGAAAAAATCTCATTGTGTAGGTTACTAGTGAAGGCGCCAAAATCAACCCTACAATAAGGCCGCAATAACGACATGGGGATGTTTGGTCAAACATATTGCGGTACTTGGTGTTCTTCACCAGGGGTAGTAGTCGGTAGTTGTCGCTAGGTCTGTGAGGATTGAGAACCACTGGTTTATAGCACACACCTAAAAGAGGAGAGGGGCTGTCTCACAAGGAGTTTAGATGGAGTGTGAACCTGCAGCATTGATCTGCTTCCCCAAGCAGAATCTTGCTCTGTGCAGCTTTTTCCTTAAATTCGTTGGAAAATTGAAATGGCAGCCAAACAAGCCAACGAAGAACCCCCCCCCCCAAAAAGACAAATTGAAGGCTGGGGTGGTGTCATGGGAGGGGTGGGGATCAGTATGACAGCTGAGGTGACTTTGAAAGTGTTGCAGTCAATAGTTTTTGGTGCCAGCGCGGGTGACATAAAGATAGGTTGGAAAAGGGGGGGCAACCAGCGCAGCAGCAGCGGCGCTCAGGTAGGCTGAGGTCAGGCAGTCGGCTCGGTTTTAGCTGATTAGCTCGTTGGAGAACGACGAGGGCGAACCTTGTGAGCGGTCTCTCGGCTGGGGAGGAAATTAATCGCAGGTTAAATTCCGTGCGTCCGTCCGTCACACACATATGCAACATCCCCGCAATTGCAGCACGGTTTTTCCATCTCTTCTCTTTTCCCCCTCCTGTCCTCTGCTCTTCTGCAGCTCTACCCCTCCTGTCTCTCCCGCCTCCATCGTTACTCTTCTCACCGTCGTCACCATGGACGGCTCGTGCATGCTTTATTACCGCGATTTTAGAGCTGAGTGCTGGATTGCTTATTATCGCTATTGAGGCCCCTCCCCCCTTCCTCCCTCTTCTCTGGTTCTCTCCAGCTCTCCGCTTGTGCTATAGCGTAACACTGCAGTCCCCGTAGTAGCTGACTGCGCTCTAGTCTGCTGCAGAGAAGGAGGGAGAGATAGAGAGGGGAGGGGAGGGGGTGACAGGATGAGAGGTGTTTTTGGTTGTGGTGTGTGTGTGAGTGTGTTGAGATGCATTCAGAGTAGAAAGCGGTCGGGGAAGAAGAGGAAGAAGAAGAACAGTATGGGGGTCACTTTCTGCACCACAACACAGTTTTCGTTCCTGCTGCCCCTATTTTAATACCCCCCCCCCCTCCCCTTTTTTCTGCTGAGCTGGGCACGCTGGGATGCTCGTATCCACTTATCGATCGGGGCCAAGCGTCTCGGCAAGCCTCATTCAGGTGGATCTCTCAGCTGAATGGTGCTCCTTTGTAAGTAAAACCTCCCCCCCACCTCTCTCCATCCCATCACATGGCGATGGCAATTCCCAGCTCCTCAAGGAGGGAAACAAAACACCAACACAGTAGCAACACACACCTCCACACTCACACGCTTTTCTGTGTCTTCCACCACACGCAGCCAATTGCGGCACCGCTAATGTCATTTTGACCTCATTCTCAGCGGCCGTGTTGCACACGCGAGTTATTTTTGTTCCTCATCATTATGCTGTCTGTGCCGTCATGGCCGAAGCGTAGTACTTAATACTGCAGTTAGGCTGGCAGAAAGCTCAGCTATGCCCAATCCTGTCAGCACATACAATACTGACCGCTGATGTGCCCAGTTTTTGGGTAAGGTGATGTGACACCAATTTTTTTTTTAAGATTTCCCCCATTCTAGATGACTATCGACGCACCAGACAGACAGTTCAGCATCATCACGTTTCTTTCAATACACATCAAAGGCGGTTGTGGACACAAGAAGGGACCACTGCTTTAAAGCATTAATGATCGATATTCCTTTGTTAACAATGGAATCGTTAATTAAAGTGAAACGGATTATTTGAACGGTGTATACAGTTACAAGAGGGATTTAAATAAAAACCTTTGCATTTAATTGGACTGCCACAAAAGCAATCGTTTCGCATCAACTGGCAAAGTCTATCTGCATGTACTGCCCACTAGTGGTTTAACGGACCACTGTGGCTCCGTACTGATACCCCTCATGGTTCAGCATGCATGTGAACATGACACAGTTTAAAGTTAACCATCACAGTGTGAAAAGGCTTTACTGACGATCACTATCCTACAATATTCAGAAGAACATGTGATCAGAACATCGTCAATGTTTTTCTAGTTGTTGATCTCTAATCATGTGACATTGTAAACAACGTATCAGTGTTTAAACCAACAGGAGAGCTAGTAACGTTAGCAGCACCGCTAACGGCCAACGAACGAAGGTTCAGTAATATTATGATGCGTTCAGGCTCTGTTCAGTGGAAATTAGTTATTGGGTGAAGGTAAATTCTATATCATGATGTGTTAACATGTAATCTTGTACGATAGTGTTGGTCAGAACCAGCTGCTACAACCAAACAACACAATGATCTGTATTTGACAATATGTGTCACCTTTGATCAATTAGAAAAAAACATGATCAGGGATCTCTAAAAGTTATCTTTGCTCCCTTTTTTCTTTTGTGCTGATCCGATCCGTGACTCCACTCCATGATTCGATCTGTGCCGTGGGTTTTATGATCCGTTGCACCCCTACTGCCTATGCTGCAGCGACACAGTCGATTGAAATACGTTTCCCTTGAGGGGATTACACCTCAGCCACATGGTTTATGAAAGTGAAAACAACGTTTCTTCCCACTGATATTCAAGTACACATCCGGTCTCTCCTTATTGATAATCAGCTATACGATACACAATCAAAGTGTGGTTTAATGTGACCGTTGTAGCTCTAGCTAGTCGCCTATTTTCGAAAACGACCTTGAACGGGTTCGTCAAACATTTGAAACTTGAATAGAAGCTCTAACCTCCGTTTCTCTGGCACAAACGTGTGTTGATTTTTTAAAGATATTTCACTGTGTAACGGGGATTCCAGAATAGTTTCCACAAACTTTATTCCAGGCAGATTGAACAAAACACAAACAGTCCAGAATCTGCTTCCGGGGAAAAAGCCGACAAGAACCAGGGGGACCTTCGGGGACAGAGACAAGGCGGGGAAGTCTAAATGGGCAGGTTCTTCAACGGGAGAGCAGTCCGGGAGTAATTGCTGGAGGGTCTGGCAGTGAGTGTGAGTAAAGCTGGGGCACTAGAGGCAATAGGTGCAGCAGAGTGGACAGATGAGAGTGATGGAGCTGACGAGATGGGTGTGACTAACAGGTGAACAGAATAAGCTGATGGGGTGAGTGTGACTACCAGGTGCACTGAGTGAGCTGATTAGGTGAGTGCAGCAGAGTGGGCAGGTGAGAGTGATGGAGCTGACGAGGTAATACAGAAGGGAGTGAGTGATTGCTGAACTGTGACACACTGACCACAAACTGGTCAAACTGACCTCTTTTCCACCAGCAGCTGGTAGCTGTTTTCATATTTATTTATTTTTAAGTCGTTAAACCCACTGTACACTACCTGCTCTGCACCAAACAGCAGACAGAAACTAGTTGGTGGACAATACTTTGTTTTCTCAGTAGACCATACCAGAGTACCGCAACTAATTTGAAAAAAAAGAACACATTCACATAGTATGGAACATAAACAGGATTCAAATTGTGTTGATATTGTTCTTCAGAAGAAATATATCATCACAATAACCAGCCCAGGCTTTTCCCAATAGTAATAGTACAGTAGGTACAGATACCTGTACCATGTACAGATACAAATGGAGGGCACTATAATGTGTATGGAATCCACATAATCCTGACAGGACAGGGACGTAGTATAAAGAAAGTCCGTGAGAAGGTTGGTGTGGATGGGTGGGTCCAAAAAAACCTGACTTTCCCTCAGGAGACCTCTGTGTCCTGTGTGGAACTAGAAGTCAACGTTCACCATACTTAGATAACTAAGTTGGTAGTAATTTTAACCCAAAACATGATCTTAAACTAAACCTACCCAAATCGTTTTGTTGCCTAAACACCACAGGGGCTTGCACACGTGCACGATTGCTCGTGTTGCTGGACCTTTGGGGGAAAACGGACATCAAAATAACTTTAAGTGAGATGAACCAACGGGTTCCGTGGTGCACACAGTCAGATGTTATGTACAGCCAAACCACCCATTACACAACCTCCGCTTCATGAGTTTTTGTGGCACGATAACGTTAGTTTTAGGTTGTTTTAAGCCTTAAATATCATCCTAACAATCTCTTTAAAGACAATTAGATCTCAGGAACAGTTGCTTTGGCTGGTCAAGATTAGTAAATGTTGACTAGCTACGATATGCTGACCACACATTACACACCTCCCACCAATCTATCCAGTTGGGACACCCCGTGTTGCTGTGCATAGCAAACAAGCTGATAAGTTATAGTTTACTCAAGGCAACGGATAAATAGGGAAAAAAAACTTGATCATATAAGAGGCATTTGCAAAACTATTGAAATAGCTAGCTTAAAGTAATGAATAAACAATTGCAATAGGAGGTTTGAGATAAACAGTTGACATAGTTAGCAAAAACAAATAGATAAATGGATGAATAATACTCTAAATGTAAGGGTAGCCAACAGTAATATATGAGTACCTAAGTTAAGTACCGAATTACTACTCAATTACTCCAAAGTAAGAAGGATAAGATGCTTCCTGTCTTTTATGCTAAGCATAAATAAGCATTCCCTGGTTTGACATATTTGCATCTGACAGGAGGAAAGAAAGAAAGCAAGGTCCAACATGTAGATCTGTTCCTTTAAGAGCTCAGGTGAGACAGGTGGTCAGTGGGTGGAAGCTGGCCCCAGTTCATTAACCGAATCACCCAAAAACAATGACTTTGCCAGTTTTATTTATGGAGCGAGTACAGTGCTTCTGACCTTCAGTGCTGAAGCGCAGCGCTCGACGGTAACCGCAAGATCTCAATCCCCTCTGCAGCAAAAACTATGACAACCAGATGATGATATTTAATGACACACACTAGCGGTTTTCAAAATATCTTTTCCTCACCTGCCATTTTTCAGTGTCTTTCCTCCTGTTTTTATATGTTTTTTTCTTCTTAAACCTTTAGCATTGCTCTTCCTCTCCCCCTCCCTCTCTAGTGGTTTTGTTGCGCTATAGGCAATATATCCACCAGGGTCCCCCTTCCCCCTCTGTGCTTTTCAGGATAATGCTGCGACAGAGCTTTCTTTCTCCGTGTTGCCCTTCGTAGGAGAGAAAGAGAGAGTGAGAGGGGGAGCGTGAATGTAAGAGGAGAGGGTGCAGAGAGAGAAAGACGGACACCATACTATATTTGATGACATGTCAAGAAATAAAGCGTTTAACCTCCGAGTGATCTCCACTGTCCTCTTGCTTCACGGGGGGTCAATAACACATGCATGCGCGCACACTCACACACTAGCTAAATGCAGAGACACAAACACTTGCACAAAAGCAGCTAATTGAGCGTAGAAAATAGCATGTGCAGTAAGCCCCGAGCCTTCGACACATGCAGTACATTCACACATGCAGCAGATTACTGCAGAATGATCTGCTGTGACGCGCTGTGCAGCGTGCGCATGTGTGTGTGTGTGTGTGTGTGTGTGTGTGTGTGTGTGTGTGTGTGTGTGTGTGTGTGTGTGTGTGTGTGTAAGAAATGCAGCTGATCTCCTTCTACCTTACTGGCATAATTTGAGCTCCCTTTCCTCCTCACTATGTTGGTGCCGGTGTTTACGCTCTAAAGCAGGGGTTCTTAAATGTGGGTACGTGAGATTTAAAAAAAATATTTAAAATGAACATTCATATAAAAAAAATCCTTTAAACATTCTTAATTAATAAATATTCAATAAAATGTAAATGAAAGTTCATAAACTGAATTGTATATATTCCTTATTAAAGCAGACACTGATGGCACAGCGCTGTGTATTACATATTTTTTTCAACCAAAAAGTCTTTGCACTGGTCAGGGGGTCCTCGGCTGAAACAAATATTTCACAGGGGGTACATGAAGAAAAAAAGGTTGAGAACCACTGCTCTTAAGATCAGATAGGGCTGCAAGAAAGAAGGAGCTGCTCAAATTGCAAGAAGACAGCTTCCTGACAACAATTCACAAATACTCAGTATGGCATCTCTAAACAAGATAATTTTTTCTTTATATTTAAACGTTGTTTACAAATCCTATGGAAAGACCAAAACCAACAACCCATGCACCCCTGCAATAGTTTCAACACACTACTGACACTCAGGTGTGGGTTCAACTGGATACATGTTTTAGGACTTGTGCCAAAACTTTTTTCATAAAAAAAAGGCTCAGTCATTTCCCAGCACAGCTGTCTGTAGTTTTTAGACAATGATACTCAAACACGAGAAAAACTTGCATTTGTTGGGGACTGAATCCACTATTTAGGTTTTTTGGGGGAGCAGGACGATGAATGTGGGATTACATAAAAAACTACTGTGGAGGAAGATGTCACCCAGTGCAACACGAGTTAGGCTCATTGATGTGATTTTAATAGTTTTAGTAGTAACAATTGAGCTCAATAGCACAGAGGAAGAAGGTCCGATTTCGGATGCCGAAACCAATGTTTAGACGGAACTTGTGTTTTTACATTGGAATCCTTTTCCCGGCAAAACAGTAAACTTATTGTGCTTTCACTATAGCGGTTGGTGTTCCTTCAGACAGATAGTCTGGGTATAGTGGAGGGGAAATTGCTCTCCTTCCAAAAGGGGGAATGATGGTTAAAAGCATGCTGAGTGACATTTGTCCGTTGTAGTTTGAAAACGCAACATTCAAGCAGTCAATGCTATTTGGTTACGGCTCAAGAAAGGTCAAGGTTGTCACTAAAAAGGATGCGAACAGCGCTCCGTGGTGCACAAAGCCAGATTATTTGTACAGCCAACCACTCACTACACAACCTCCGCTTTATGAGTTTTTGGGCACTATAACGTCATTAAAAAAAGTCAGTTTCAGGTTGTTTTAGGCCTTAAATGTTATCCACCAACAATGTCTTTGAAAACAAGGACATCTCAGGAAGAGTTGCTTTCGGCTCAGCAGCTGTTAACGTGCGCTGAGCTGCATCCTCGAAGCCCTGTAACAGCCAATAACACCATATGCTCTGCTTTAGGCTCCCGTTAGTAAAGAACAACAACTCCCAGCAACACAAAGGCTGCATCAGTCACATGCACATGCCTGGAAACACTTTAATTTGCCGTGGCTGAGCAGCTGCCCAAATGAGGTGCAAAAATGAAGACTCCTGTTTCTTTATAAATTCCAAAGGTGTGTTATTGTCACATATTTTTGTGGAGAGAGCCCTTACTGTAAAAATCCCCAAACACATTTGTGAATCCGTCAGTTTGCGTTCATTAATTAAGAACAATGCTGATCTGACCCCCACACTTAAGGCCAGAGTGCTTCAAACAAGGTGGTTCATAGATGTTGTCGTCTAACCGCATCTAAAGAAGCTCCACCTGTTTTGAAGGCCACACTCCTCGCTTTTTCAGTCTGCCCTTGGCTTTGTTCGTGGTTTTGGGCACAACCTCGAAGATGGTCAAACAATTACAGCATCCTTAACTTCGTTTCTTTTTTTGTGTCCGTAAAAGTGAGGAAGAATACAACTTTTATTTTTTTTACTTCATTTTGAAATGCTTTGTAAATTTTGCCAGTGGAATGAAATTCTGTTGTGGATCAGTATTTATGGTCCTATCCTTAGTCTCAAATGTGACGTATGTCGTGTGATGTGCTACTTCAGCACACTTTAGGAACAAGTATTACTGGGACCACAGCAGAAAACTGCAGATAAATGTTAAATATCCGGGGATTTACATTATTGACACCACAGACTGTCTGTGTAACCATTTGGCCACAGTTTAGCACGTTGACCATAAACGATTCGCGTGCATGTGTGTGCATGACATAGATGATGCACCACCTCTGCCTCTCTGAGACAAAAAAAAAAAAACGTTTATAAGCCAAACTAAAGAAAAGACTGCTGCTCTTCAGATTGTGGTCTGTTCTGTGCAAAAGTGTTTGACCCCCCCTTCGGGTGTCGGAGGAATCCGAAGGGTCTGAATCCTGCCAGTGTGCCGAGCCGCTGAGCCGCCCACTGCTGAGCGAGCCGATGCAGGGTGTAGATTTCAGCCGACGGAGCTGTCCGCTGAAGAATGAAAAGCTTCACGCGTGCTGTTTGTTCCCTTGTGGGGCCGTCCGATGCTGAAGTGGCTAATGTGGGCACCTAATGTCCTGGCACCGAGGAGTGACACAGAAACGGAAAGCCGTCGTCGGAAATGAGGGAGGGCTGAATCAACCACAGAATGCAATCTTCACTCGCGGTCTAGGAGCGCTTGTTTTGTGCAGCTTCATTTGTTTGTTGGTACTTTCAGATGGCGAAGCAGCTGCTGGAGCAGACGTTGTCCAGCGCTGAAGGGATGAACTATGTTTGAGTTCTGAGACCCTTTTTTTGAAATATAATGCAGCTGAATTAAAAGAAGTTGGTTTTGTGTAGCTTTCATCATTGCACCTGACTGACTCAAGTCACATCACTTTGACGGAGCTCGTCTTGCTCATGGCAGGATTACACCCAGACCCTCCGGAGCCCCAGAGGCCCCAGTCTCTCTGCATGGCAATTTGTTTGTGATGATATGATATAATCCCACATCAGTTGAAACAATATGCAAGTGAAAAGCACAGCATTGACTGAAATGATGAGAGCCTTAAGGAGCCTCTACATTCATCTGATGGCCCTGTGTCAACCTCTAGACCTTTACACTACAGGTGCATTTTTACTTGCACAATTAACTTACTTACTTTCGCACAGAATGCAAATATTATGTGGCGGAAAAGTGATGTCATTTTTGTGTGGTACATTTAGCGTTAAAATGCTTTGAGTGATCGGAAGACGAGAAAGACACTATACAAGTACATTTACCATTTATTGTAAACAAGTACGATGAGCTGTGAGCAACAGAGAGTCAAATGGCAACCTTCGGTTCTGAAAAGTGAATCCAGTGCCTTCAACTTGCATTCTCTCTACTGACCATCAGGGGGCGACTCCTCTGGTTGTAAAGAAGTCTGAGAAAATTACTCTTTTTCTTTCTTGATTTATTCCCTCAGTAAATATTGTAAACATGAGTTTGTGGTCTCATGATATTCATTTACAGTACATTATGGTCCATTTAGAGTCAAATAGACCATAAAGCAAAGTATGATTTAGGACGGGGCTACTTTGATTGACAGGTCGCCACTATGGCATTGTCTGGGAGTAGTCCGTAATGGTAAATGGATATGTACTTGTATAGCGCTTATTTAGTTTTCCGACCTCTCAAAGCACTTTTAACACTACTTGTCATAATTTACCCATTCAAACTCATTCATACACTGAGGGCAGTGGCTAAGTAGCCACCTGCCCATCAGGAGTAGCTAACATTCATACACTGTAGGCCCAGCTACGGGAGCAATTTGGGGTTAAGTGTCTTGCCCAAGGACACATCGACTTGGGCTATCGGAGCCGGGGATCAAACCACCGATCCTCTGATGAAGGACGACCCAGCTCACCACTGAACCACAGTCCACAAACCGACGGTAGATGAGGCGGTGACTACGTCAACTATTTATATACAGTCTATGCTTGGAATCAGGAACAGTGAGGTCAACCTCTGCTTTAAAGTCACAGAAAAGCCAGAAAAACACAATTTCCCGAGAATCTGCATGTACACATCACAGGCAAAGCTGCGCTTATGTATCCGTTCACACATTGCAGTTAGAGTGACTTTATTGATACGGGACATTTGAAGAGCTTCCTCGGGGGAGTTATTGACCCGAGGAAGCCTTTCATAGTCGTTTGACCAAACCAACAGTATCGCGCTAACACTCACTACAAAAAAGCCGCTGGCCGTACATACCACACCACAAAATTACAAGCCACAGAGAGGACGGTTCCCTCTCCAATCCACAGGATGAGTGCCATTAATTAAAAGCATGATAAATGCATCAATGTTAAATGATGGATTGACACAGAGCCAGTTGGTATTGACTTCTGGAAACACAGACACATTTGTGACTCTGTATTATTTTATTTTACTTTAAGATACAATAGAGTAGTTCAGATATTGTCATATCGTTCCATGAGAAGCTGTATAAGATGCATTTCATTGGTGTAATCTTAGGATTTTCCTAACAATTCCTCCTTAGGGGGATTGGGGAAAGCACTGCTGCCACCGCTTGGGAACAGACATTAAAATAAAGCTTGTACGCACTGGCCACAAGAACGTACAACCTTGAATGCACCAAAATGTTCCCTCTCTGGATCCCCCTCCTCAAGTAGCCAAAAATCCATCAGAGGATTCCTCTCTGCCTCCCATTCCGCCTCCTCCACTCCTTTCTTACCCTCTAAATATAGCCTTCTTTCACTCCGTCCTTTCGACACACACACCTCGTCCCCTTGGTGGGGGTAAGAGGTGTTGCAGCGCCTCTGATGCATGCTCATGGAGACGAGCCCCTGGTGCATTCTCTCTCACTCACACACACACACACACACACACACACACACACACACACACACACACACACACACACACACACACACACACACACGCACACACACCTAACTCTTTCCATGAGGAGGAACACCGTGCAGCAGTGATCACGGTGGTGCTTTGCAGGGGGCAGGCAGGCCACCGTACGGTAGCTGGCAGGGCCTGAGGGTTTTCATAGCTACTGCAAAAAACAACAACTGTATTTCCCTTTATGGAATATGATGGATTTAATTTGACAAGATATTCATCAGAGTTTTTCAAATAAATTTTCATTGGAGCAGCCACACAATCTAGACCAGGGGTGTCAAACTCATTTTCACCCCGGGCCACATCAGCATCATGGTCGTCCTAAAGGGACACTGTATACATTTAACTCCTCCCGAACATAATGTTGACTGTCTTTGTATTTGATTATTGTTTATTCAAGTGTAAAAATATTAAAAAATGCATTTATATAAATGTAAAATATATGGAAGCAAATTTCTTTGTTACTATGACAGAAGTCCATTTAATTTAGGGTTAAGAAACCCACATTGCTAAAGATCAAACTTAAAACAGAAGAAAATAACAAAGATCAAACGCATGTTATTATATTAACTTTCTTCAAAGCTTTTTTGTCACAGTTGAGAAGGACATAACTGGTCCAACAAATAATTGTGAGCAAATAAAGACATGCATGTGGTCTGGGGCAGTAGTTCAACTGGTCTGGGGCAGTGGTTCTGAACTGGTCTGGGGCAGTGGTTCTGAACTGGTCTGGGGCAGTGGTTCAACTGGTCTGGGGCAGTGGTTCTGAACTGATCCGGGGCAGTGGTTCAACTGGTCTGGGGCAGTGGTTCTGAACTGGTCTGGGGCAGTGGTTCAACTGGTCTGGGGCAGTGGTTCTGAACTGGTCTGGGGCAGTGATTCTGAACTGGTCTGGCTGCAGGACCCACCTTGACCCCTTAATGACAAGCTGAGATCCAATGCGAGGAACATTTTCAACTTCTCAAATTGATTTAATGATATGGTGCAGTTTAAACCTGAGAAAGTACACAATATCACAGTATGCCAACACAAAGAAAATTGTTTGAAATATTCCCTTTTACACTCAATTAAAAACCAAAAAGTGCATCTTAAGGACATGAGGTAATACAACACACATTTTTATAACTTCAGCCTTTTTTAAACAGACTCAGTGTTTTCATGCACAAACATGGAATAAAATCGGTAATGAAGCTTAACTATCACAAATAGTCCAACGTGTAAACTCACGCAAGTAAAGCGTGTTGTGAATGCAGCATTGAGGAGTGTGAATAGATGGCACTCCGGTGCATAAAACATCTCCTTCAAAATAAAAGCCCATTAAAAAATCCCCTTCAAAATAAAAGCCCATGCAAAGGTCCGCGATTCACTGAAAACGGGTCCGTGAAGCCGTCGCGTGCCACATAAAATGACGCGGCGGCCCGGATTCGGCCTGCGGGCCTTGAGTTTGACATATGTGATCTAGACTGATAAATACATTTTTACCATGCCCCCCCATGCCAGATTCGCACAAAAAACATATAAAAACATATTTTATAAAAATAAAAAATAACTGAATCAAAATGATATTTAACCCGAAGAAACGTTTCATACACTTATTTTTATTTCAAATACATTGTTAAATTTTTCAAGGTCAACACCAAAACTTGAATTTTCAGGTTCAAATCTTTTTTTCAAATGAACAAAAGTATTGACCTGAATTTGGCTCCATACAGTGTTTACGTTGCTAATTATGATTTTGGGGGTGCGGCTTTGTGTGGAGGCCTGCTTTTCAGCAGCTTTTGGAGCAAATGCTGCTAGCTTATTTAATTGTAAAAGAGTTAGCAACACTGGGCTGGGGTTTTTTTTTTTTAATCGAAAGGTACTCTCCAATGTTTCCAATGTTTTAATATTGTCTGTGTTTAATATGTAATGGCAAATCCACAACGCGTTATGTTAACATACACAAGTATGTTCTCAACTACATGTTATTATGTGTATTGCCATATGCAGGATGTATGGGGTTAATCCAGCAACTGTCTAGATCAGGGGTCGGCAACCTGCGGCTCCGGAGCCGCATGCGGTTCTTTAGCCCGTCTGTTGTGGCTCACTAAGGCTTTGACAAAAAGAGAAAAAAAGAGACAGCTTTTTTTTTCTTTTTTTTTGCCCAGTGGAAAAACTTTTAAAGGGAAGTCCTCTTATCTTGGAGTTTTAGGTGATATTGGGTCACTGAAAATAAAAATAAATGTTTAAATATTTCTTTCACAAAAATGTGCGTCACGTCGCTGTCAAGCCTCCGCCCTGCAGCTGCTACTCGTGATTCAGAGCCCCGCCCTCGCGCGCAGGTGAGTGCAGAAGAGCGATTCCTTAACTGCTGCAGCAAACTGAGTAAAGTAGATATACTTTCAGGAAGTGGATCACGTCTCCAAACTCCACTGTGTCAGCTCATGAGACACTGAGGCGTCCGTTAGTAAAAACGGATCCGTCCTCCGTTTGCGGTGCTCTAGTGAGGAGGACGCTCAGTGTAAACGTAGCAAAAGATATGCGTTTAAAATGTAAAACTCACTGAAGAGGACGGGTATTGAACCTGCTGCCTTGCAGTTGCAGGGTAAACACTCTACCACATGAGCCACAACTATAGATAGTACTAAAGGTCTGTATAGTTGTGTTTTTAGTTAACCTTAATGTAGCTGACACATGACTATTTTTTGTTTGATAGTTATAAACAGGTAAAATAGCAATACAATGTTAAAAAAAGTCTTTATTCTTGTTCTATAATTTCATAAATACAACAAACTATAGTTTTATATATATATATATATATATATATATATATATATATATATAAAATATGACTATATATAAAACTTTAGAAGCTGTGATATCAAATAATTTTTGCGGCTCCAGACAATTTTTTTTGGTGGAAAAAGGTCAAAATGGCTCTTTGGATACGAAAGGTTGCTGACCCCTGGTCTAGATGGACAAGTACAACAGCCAATGAAGCGCTCAAGTTGTCAAGTTGACGTGTGGTAATAAAGTTTTGCTTTTTGAATAAAGGAGTTCCACTGAAACCTAAGTGATGACCCACGTTGTTTTTATTTCTCCGTCAGTATTAGGATTGACTCTGGGTATATATACGCTATAAAAGCACACCTGCTAACACGTTATCATCAGCTCTGCATCTCCCGTGAGCTTTGTGGACCTTTTCCACCATCTTTTAGCTCATTTGTTTTGACCCACAACTTGACTGGTTTTGGTTCACTCCGAGTCTCATCAGCCTGGTTTTCAGCAGTAGGCAGCTGTTCTTTTAGTGAATTAGCTCGGTTAAACCCACTGTACACAGCAGACACAGTTAGCCTCACGTGGGTGAACACAGTAAATGGTAAATGATAGTCTTCAGACCACTCAAAGCGGAAACAAAACGCAACAAAAATACTTGGTTAGGTTTCGTAAAACATCATGGTTTGGCTTAATATATGTATGTTTGTTACATTGTGAAAATTACGGACGTGAAAGTCCAATGTTGATCCAGGACCATCTTCCTACGCCTGCTTCTTGTAATGCATCAAAACCAAAGATAATTTGTGAGAAAATACGTTGCAGTTTTGCTGTATGGGAACGTCATTTTTAAGAGACCAGGTTGGGAAAGGAGGGCTGTCTTTTTGAATTACTGCAGAGTCTGCCGTATCTCTCTCTTGCCCATGCACACGCACACACACACACACACACACCTCTCCGTAAGTCCTCATGCTCCGCTCTGATAATGCGATGATGTCTGTAGTGAAGCCTACCTTGTGTGTTTGATGTGCCACTGTCTCTCGTGCCACAGTCTTGAGTGATTCGATTTGTGTACGTATCCTGCATACTGCGGGGAAGATGTGAGTGGAGAAGATAGTCTAAGAATGACACCAGTGCAATGCCTTAGCACACGGCTCAAAAAGTGGCATAAAGCCGCTGAGGGAGCTAGGTCGATGAGTAGATGAATATAAAGAGGAGTAGGTAATTAGAGAGGGAGGTTAAGGAGGGATTATTTCATGGGAAATTAAGACTTGGGAATTCTGGAATGGAAAAAAAAAAGATATAAAGGAACCTCCACTTCCATTGTCATAGTTTACATTCCCCCTATTCCCGTCTTCCACGTTTCCTTTTGTCTCCTGAAATCGCGATACATTACAGTATTTTGCTAAGATATCTCTGCAGGTTTGTGTGTGTGTGTGTGTGTGTGGGTGTGTGTGTTTTTTGATGATGTAGATGAAATAGGTTGCTGACCGCTGCTTTGCAAACACACGCATAAACAGACTGCGCTCAGCTGCTCTGTGAATCTACCAAGTGTGTGTGGACAGCATGTGTGTTTTACATTAGTGTGGAAAGGAGCTGGTCCTTGAAACGTATGTAAAGAAAAGTTTGAAAGAGGCGTATCGTTTTTCGGACACCACGACCTCTCTTTTTTTTTTTTTCAATGAATGTTGACTTTTGGACTTTAAAACGCTCTGTAGCCATTCGAAACGTGGGTTAGGGTTAAACGCATTTGGAGCATGTTTGACAAAAGTATTGGAGACCTTGAACCTTTCAAAAACCAAGCACCCTGTATAGGGTGTATTTACAAGTTGACAGATCTTTGGACAAACATTGGACACATATGTGAAACAAATATAGTGATGCCTTATACCAAATTAAACAGCAAAGTCTGGGCAACAAGACTACTAAAGCCAATTATACATGCTTTAAACACAACTGAATCACCAAAGATAAACATAACCATAAGTATGATTCAAAGACTTGAAAACCGCAACTCGAGAATTATGGCATTATGAACAATAGCCCTGTGTAGCAACAGCCTACGCGCGAACACTGTGCCTCTCCGTAAAGCTCACAACCTACAGATTCAGATGCTAACTTTCAATCTCTTCTCAGACATAGCATAAGCACAAAGTCATCCAGCGACTGTACAGAAAAATGGCTTACCTCATGAAGAATAGCTCCGGCTTCGTAAATCCCAACGCGCCATTTGTACTTCAAAATGAAGCGCAACTACCTGCGCAGCTCAGTGACGTGTCCACTGGAAGTTAGGATCCCCTCGTGGGGTATGTTCGAGTGTCGGCAAATCAGATCCAACGTGTCAGTAAATTTGGAGACTTGAAGATTGTGGGTGGGTAAAAGTGCTGTCAATGTCATTTGGAACGATGGAAAGACACCATAGGCTCTCATGATTAAAAGGAGGTGTCTTAGACTAAAATCGGAGTTTGGATGGCAAAGATATGATGGAAGTTGTGTAGAGTTATGATCCAAAAGCAAATACTTTGTGATTTGAGGGCACAAAAGCTTATTTGGCTTGATTTAGTGTATGTGGATGTATTGGACACCATAAGTGATATAAAAGTGAAATAAATAGCGTGTTACATGAGAAAATGTAAACATCACACAAATCATAAACGCTCCATTTGGAGATTCGCCTAAACCGTCTGTAGTTTTTTTGTATTCTATTATTTTTATTTTCTTCATTTTTTTCTGTTTCTGTTCATCAACCACTTTTTACCAGTAACACATCTACTGCTATATACACACATGTTAACTAATCTCAGAAGTGTTATTATTGGACCGGAATTTTTCAAATAGCGCTTGTGGTTGAAGAGATACACCAGTTGTAGTATGGGTATGAACATCTTTGCCAAACCTCTACACCGTCTTCGGGGTGGTTGTTTAACACATATTTCTGCGGGTAAGGTGGTGCGAATCGGCTCTCATAACAAGTCGGCTGACAAATATGATTCAAACATTAACATCTATTGGACCATAATTTACAAAATGAACATCATTATATTGAAGAAGACTTTGAACTAGAGAGTGAGATCATAAACTCATATTTACAATGTTTACTGAGGGAATAAATCAAGGGAAAAGTAATTTTCTCATAGACTTCTATGCAACCAGAGTCGTCGCCCCCTGATGGCCAATAAAGAGAATGCAAGTTTAAGGCACCTCCGCATTGGCTTCACTTTTCAGAACAGGAGCTTGCCAGCTGCTGTAGACTCTTGTCCTTGTACGAACAGCCTCTGAATGAAATATTGTCTGTGAGGTTGAAGTACTGACTTTCAGCTTTAAGGGTGTTTGAGGGCGTTCATACATATAGGGTGAACAGTGCAGCACTCGTTGCTCCTTTTTTAGAACATTGCAGCGGGACGACCATCCTAAACCCACCGACAAGGATATTTGGAGATATTTCTGTGCGGACAGTGGAGTGTTCATGCCAGTCACCTTCCCTCAGTCCAACTAAATGTGCTGCGGTACACAATGTGTACACTGCGGTAAACCAGACTGCTGTATCCAATAGTGACTCTCCCCTTAGCTGTAGTTTGGTATAAGTTCCTGTGGAAAAATATCTTTTAAGTTGTGACTGAAAGAAAGATATTTCCGTTTCAGGAGAGGCGGGGGAATCGTGAGGACAATTTCTGCAAGGACAAATGTGAATGGCATTGTGGAGCACTGCAGCCATCAGGGAAAACAGGAGAACTAAGCAGAAAAAGAAAAGGGCACTGCCTTCTGTTTTGCCGGCTTCACCTCAGTGAGCTGTGTTGGGGAAGGTTTACCATTGCTAGGAAGCAGGCCTAAATGTGTCACCAAAATGTTAAGGAGAAAAGTGCAGTCATAAGAGGGTCAGACATTACAAACTGGTGTTTTTGAGAAAATGATATACTCATAATCTGTGTGTAAACGCTGTTCTGTCTTTGGGTTTGTCCCTCTGCATACCATCACATTCCATTATCCTGCTCTCATTCTTGTCATCCCTGAGGTCTTGTGCAGTTCTTACATCACTCTGGGGACATCTAGCATGCACACACACACACACACACACACACCTAATACTATTCCCTATATTTTAGTCTACTATATTCTTTCTATGTTTACAATTTCATCACGGAGCCAACGTGTGGATTTGACCAAAGAATAAATAAATTGAAGAAGGAAAGGATAGAAGGAAAGAAGGCCCAAAGACAGCAAGGAATGAGGACATACAAAAATAACAGAAATAAAATAGGAAGGAAAGAAATTGAAAGGAGGAAGGAAGGAACCAAGAAAAAGGAAGCCAGCTAGTTAATGCACCCTCGGGCATTTCTTTACATCAGTGTACGATGCAGTTGCAATGTGCTGCGTTCGAAAGGCTAAGTGGACCAGAAGAATTGGGAAGAAAAAAAGCCACGCAATCCCTCTTCTCTCCCAGATGCAAATCACCTTCATCCTCCAGAAACCTCGGAGCAGTTCATTTTATGAACACAGACATCTTTCTCCATTTTCAGGAGTCCTTCCTGACCGTGAGGCTATATCAGACCACTAACCTTCCCTCCATTATGTACTTTTTGTGTGCATTTCGGTCTCATGAGAATTTCTTTTTTTATGGGTTTTCTAGAAAGGTTATCTCATTATGTTTTTGGGTGCATCTTCTAAATATCTATGGGGGGAATTTAGCAGATAAGTGCCCATTTGTTTGTTCAGACGTCACTGGTGAAAAAAAGATGCAGCTTACATGGAGGAACATTTTTAGGGAACCCAAGAACCTCTTTAGGAACTAAATTTAGTTCTGGATCCCAAAAAAAAGAAAAGAACACTTTGGTCTTCGCAAAACTACTCTTATTGCTTTTATGTACAACTGAGTGCAACAGCACGAAAGCACCCATTTGAACAACCAATGCGTATTGCACTTCTCCATGACAGCAGGATCTTTCCCCTTCGCCTGCGAGTGTGATTTTTCAGAATAGCTTGCCTCCAAATGTGGTTAGACAACAAATTGTACAAAGTAATGAAATTTGAGCAGACACCAGTCTTTGGTCCACATGGATTAACTAAATCAGTGGCATTCATCTTCTGGGAACTGGGAATATCTATATAATATTTCATGGCAATCTATCAAATAGCTGACAAAGATATTTTAGTCCGGACCAAAGCGTCCGACCAACTGAAATTGACAATTGACATTGGCTAAAAACAGAGTCTAGGTGTCAGCCAAAGTGAACCCTCACAAGACCACACCAAGGACAAAGGATGGTTCACACTGAAGAGAGCAAGAGAATGAAAGACTAAGTTAAAATGTGGGGAGTGAAAGGTGTGAGGGCCCAGATAAACACTTATTCCCTGATGTATCTCAGTGTAGCTGAGGTAATTGTCGTATTGCAGGTGCTGTACGCAGGGTCATACTGGGAACACAAGTTGGCCCATCTGAAGAGCCCATACAAGGATTTGATTGCACCTCATTGTGTGCCTTCCAAAATCAGTAAAACAACAAAAATGCTCACAAGAATTTCCAAAGGTTCTTTAGGATTGGGCAACTAAAAATACTCATGCATAGATCAAAACCACACAATATCCACGTTTTCCTAAATTGGTCGCTACGTCAGAACAGTGTCATTAGTTTCACGAACTGGGCCGCACAGACATGATAAAAGAAGGGGGATACACACAAGCAAGTAGTTTGACAAAAAGGGTTTATTCAACTTCAGGAGTATAAAATACAACCTAGGCTAAAAGTGGCGTGTGGAGTCAGTACTTCCAGTAGTGGAGGTGAGTGCATGAGTGGAAAGTGTGGATGTAATGTTGTATAGTATAGAGACAAACCATAATCTTGAACACAGCGCCAAACGGGTGTCTCAGAACAGAGAGGGAGGCCAGCTCAGACCAGACGGCCTTTTAAGAGAGTGCACTGGCACACGAGGCACATGTGTTCCCAGTGCTGCTAATTAGCACAGGTGTCCCCACTCTCCTGACGACCCTCTGCCATGCCCACCTGCAACCCTGCAGGATAATGGCCAGTGGCAGAGAGGGTCGTCATATTAGACCAGTCATTACTGTGGTACTTGTATCTTACATGAAGATCACAAGGTGGAGAAAGGCAATATTCACATTACCAGTAATGTGTGCTTGCATATATTTATGACAACGGATGCAGGACCTTGCCTGATGACGCTGTGTTGCACTAAAAGGTGAGCCAACTCCAACCCTGTCCTCTGCATCAGAAACCCTGTTCCGAATGAACAGATCTGTCCAGTTAGTTTTTTTTTTTTTTTTTTTACCATTTTCTTTGTATTCAACAATAAGTACACCAATACAAGTCAAAAACATCGACAACCACAATAAAAATTTAAAATGAAAAACCTGCTGTCATATCAAGTCTGTGTCAACTGAGTCCACTTCCTCCATTTACTGTCCACCCGTGATGCTGTCAGCCGTAGTCTGTGTGTCAGTCTTTCCATAATGTTTATTTCCCCCACTGTGTCCACCCAATGGGTCTGAGTGGGTAGATCTTCCGTCCCCCATTTTCTTGTAATGGCCTTTTTACCTGCAACCATGAGTATCTTGAATAGATACAAGTCCCCATCATGTACATCATTCTCTGTGTACATACACAGATACATCAGCTTATGATTCATTTGGAATTCGTATCCCAGAATATCTTGTGTTATCCTATGGACCATTCCCCAAAACCCTATTATTTTGTGACAATTCCAGAAAATATGTGCATGGTTGGCTTCAGAAGACCCACAATTTCTCCAACATGACTTTCTTGTTTCAGAATAATTATTTGATATTTTAGGTGTGATAAAGAACCTGTCCAGTTAGGTTTAAAAGATGGTCAGATAACATTGTAAAAGCGGTCCAAGGGGTCCACTGGTCCGCTGATCTGCGCCGTCTTGCTCGTGAGAAACTCTCCAGCACTGTGGCGAGGTCCCATGAAGGGATCCTCCCACACTGAGCGGCTGTCCCTGACCTGCCGAGTTGAATCCCCTGGGCTGACTGCTTCTGAGAAGTGAAAAATATTTTCTGCTGACCATGAAACTGTCTGACGAAATGGCCACGTCACGTCCTGTCTCTTTCAGCTCTGCTGTGTGCGGCACAAGAAAAGGAGGTTTTTCTGCCAGTTTGACAATCCAATGAAGTTACTAGTCACAAGCTCCTTTTACTACTTTACTACATAGTTTAAATATTTGCAAAAGCCATAGAGAGGTAAAGGGTGACCAATAGCATTAATTTATAATAAAATGCAATCTAGAAAACTGTATATACATGCTCAAATCTGCAGGGATCTGAGGTCAACACACAAAAAGGAGATCAATATATGACCTTAGCGGGGCGCACCCCTCAGCTGATGACCTCATCTAACCGGCCAGTTAAAACATCAATACGGGGAATGCAGGCGGGGCCAAGCTGTCAATTATTCTAGTGGACAGTCGGAGGCTTCATTCAGCTACCCTGGCTTACTCCACTTAGTGAGACAATACATTAATAATAATAAAAAGGAATGTTTTAAATGAATTGCTGGATGAAGACAACAAGTACATATCAGGTTTCCATATCAGGGCAGAAAGTCTCGTGAACGTTTGCCTGAGCTGCTCGACTAAGTTCTCACATATAGTTAGAATTCAGGATGATGCAGCATACAAGGTCAAGGTCTTCACTTAATTTTGTTGTCACTCCGTTGCTTTTTGTCCTGAAGCTGAATCCAAATTGTTGGGAGATGTTTTAGTGATGACCTTTAAGCTTCACTATATATATATATATATATATATATATATATATATATATATATATATATATATATATATATGGCTCTGCTACCAATCTAGTGATGAAGTAAAACAAGAAAAGATGTGTCAACTCATCATCAAAAGTTATTTTTTTTCCATTAAAAAAAAAACAAAAAAAACCTGAATAAAAGATACATTTTGACATTGGCAAGAACCACCCGTATTAACCGATTGTTCTTCAGTGTCCGGTCCCCCTCACCCCCCCCCCCAGGTGCGTGCAGTATTCACTTTCTGACATCAGCTACTTTTGGCCCTCACTCTGAGCTTTGGCAGCCCGGGGCACTATTTGGCAGAGCCCGTCCTCCCTATTTAGCGTATTGGAGCTACCTCTGCACCGAATGAAGCACTGCAGCAATCTGCGGCAGTGCTACAGCAGAGCAGGGTGTTAGGAAGGGGGGGGGGGGGGGATCATTCTCAAACTGGTCTTATTTTTCAGGATTCTTGCTTGGGTTTCCTGCTTCTTTTCCCACCATACTTTTGGTTTAAGCTTCTCTTAATCATGATCTAGTCGTTTGTTGATTCCGGTTCTCAGGATGTACGTACACTTACTCCCAACAAAGCCGTTTTATATTTTTTTGGGGGGCTTATTAAACCAACTAAGGGAACTCAATCTAGATGCACACACACAGACACTTGGATGCAGCAGGTTCCGCAGTGTGGCTCGAGGCTGTTTTACTGCTGTAGCCGGCGTACGGATGGGTGGTTCTCTCAGTGCCAGAGCCCTGTCGCTTTGTGACAGCACCTCTCCTCCTCCTCCTGCCTCCCTTCCACTGTTCTACCTTAGGTATCCGTTGGTGCGTGTCATTATGGCGCAGTATGGAGCTGCAGGCGTTACATTAGCCTGTAACTTGTCTTCTCCACCTGTCTTTACGCACAATCTCTCCAAGCACAAACTGCCTCGCGCAGCATAATTAATATAGCCAAGGAAAATGACGTTAAATAGTTATTCTCCTGGCGTACACCAGGGAAAGAAGATCCAAACTCCGTCCGACTGGCTGTGTTTATGACTTATGGAGATGTGTTGTGATTGATGGGATTTAATCTATTGATTTATAATGAAACAACATCAAGGCTGAGCTCTTTTGTTTTTCATCCAAACGAGTCCCATCGATCCTCTTCCCCCCACCACCACTAACACCACCCCCCCCCCCCCTCCTTGCTGATTCAGTGCAGTCCGGCTTTGCTTACGCATACGTCTAGTGATGGCCGGACGGCAATTACTATCTGAGTGCTTTGGGAGATGTATGCAAGGCTGAGGCTGGTTAGCTAAGGTGGGATGCGGAGGAACCGAGTGTGGGATCATTTCTTTGATGTCAACTTTCTAATATATATTGAAAATACAACTTGGTGCATATTCAGTGTGTATTGACAATTATGTATAAAATATCACTAGGCTTGATTACCAAGGCCATAGTCAAAGCTTCCAAGCATTCGCTTTAATTCAAGGCTCACTAGGGCTGCAACAATGAATCGATAAAATCGATAAAAATCGATTAGCAAAAGTGTTGGCAACGAATTTCATTATCGATTCGTTGTGTCGCGCGATTATTACGGCAGTCATAAAGTTGTGGAGAAAAAAAAGAAGAGCGGAGCAGAGCAACTGGCCGCCAGCGTGTCTGAGATTGGAGTGAGAGACTGAGAAACACTGAGGTCGTGATCTTAGCAAAAATAGAACATCTTGGATGTGACGTGTCGAGTCTTGGCCAATCAGCGTTAAGATGTCTACAGCGGCTTCATTTCCCTCATTTGTTTTTAATGGAAGCTAGTCAGCTTGCTATCACGTTAGCTAACGTGTTTGGGTTGTGTATTGTCGTTAAAGTAACGTGGTTAAACATGCCGTAACCCCCCGGTCTGGTTCAGTTCACGCTGTCACTTGTTTACAAATCGGCGGATCTGGCTGCAGGTTGTTTTTTTACTCAAAGTAGACAATCAAATCACGTAGTTGGGCTTAGCCAACAACATCATTTTATGGTCGTAAGAGGCCCAGAATGAAATAGTTTAAGGAAGAGGACTCTGTATATGCAGCGCAGCTTGATGCAGAGCTGAGATGAGGTGGAGCTGGGCCTGGAGGTTTCGGTCATAACAGACGTGAGAGGAGCAGTAGCTTCCCACTGTCCCAGTGTTTCATACATATTGATAAAGCAGGGCATGCTAAAGCAGCCTCTGCTCCAAGGAGATCAATTACAGTAAAAAAAAAAAGGCAGATGTAAAGCATACATGTGTATGTTTTTAGTGTTAGTCCATTTTAATTTTATTTTTTTAATTAACAGGTCAGGGATGTTCAAGGAGCAACCTGTTGGTGCTTTCTTAACATGTTTTGCACTGTGAATTTGCACTGTCACTTCTGTTTTTGAAAAAAGGGTTGGAAATTAATGCTTTTTTGCTTTTTTATCCGATTCATCGATTAATCGAAAAAATAATCAACCGATTAATCGATTATTAAAATAATCGTTAGTTGCAGCCCTAAGGCTCACCTAAGAATGCTCTGTAGCATCGTCCGTTGTCATGGTAATCAATGTCCAAATCCCCCCTCAAAAGTACCAAATAGCCCATCAAATAAGGAATAATAATACCAAATAAGGCATGCACTTTAATTATTACGAGGTAGCACTGTTTGTTGTGTTTAGAAGGTGTGTGTGTGTGTGTGTGTGTGTGTGTGTGTGTGTGTGTGTGTGTGTGTGTGTGTGTGTGTGTGTGTGTGTTATTGCGGCGCTGTCCCGGGTGCTGAAACAGAGTTTATCAATCGACAGACGGTCTTCAAAAAGCAAATTTATCTTATCATTATAGGCCTACAAATAAGCAAATGTGATTTTACGGGCTGTCACTGTAATTTATTTGACATGATTATTTGTCGTTTTTTGTCGTCGTATCAGACATTAACAGCAAAGTACAATATAAGTAAATAATGACTGCAAGCTTGAGGAAGGTTTTTTTTTCTTTCGTGAAGGAAAGGAAACAAAGACATATGATTGGTTGATGTTTTGCCGCGTCATTTGAGGGCTTTTTGATACGCGTTGACAGCTTTTAACGAAAATGACTTGTAGCCTGCCGCCTTGCCTCTCGTCGTGTGGATACAGCATTAGGAACAGATGAGTAAACCAGATATACAAAGTATGAAATGTTCATGGTTGTCTTAAAGAAATAGTTCAACGTTTAAGGAGACACCTTGTTACCGAGAGCGAGAGAATGTGGATACCGGTCTCATGTTCACGTGTTAAGAATGGCGCTGGAGCTAGCCTGGCTTAGGATGAAGACTGACGAACAATGCTTTATTCATCCGCTCAGCATTTATGCGTAGCACTAGTTGCCAGACTCAGTTGGAAAAGGTATCTTTTGAAGACACCATGGTACCAAACATGACAACCTGACTTTTCCACCAGGCTGTTGAATCAAGAAACAGTGTGAGCATGTGACTCCTAAAATCCCAAACTAGTTATGAAAATCTTTCTATTTTTGTTTGTAAATAGCTGAAACGAACCCAAAAAAATATTTGACAAGATTATTTTTGAACACATCGTGATACCATTATAGTGTATAGCCCAATGCAGTTTTTTACCTAATAGACCGTGAAGGCATCAAAATGTAATTCGATGCAAACCCACTTACGTTAGCTAACAGCTGAGGGACCATTTAATTTGACTTTTGATTTAAAGGTCTTGAATGGATTTTTTAAAATTATTTTCAGCACTGACCTCAATTTAAGACTTTGTTGCTGCCGCCTATCAACACGTTTATAACATAAACATCACATGATTTTACAGTTCTGTTGTGTCTTCGTCACCAGGCAAGCGGTGAGTGACGCTGTGCCGTCTTTGATGTGTGTTGGGTGAAGTCAAGAAAGAGTTGGGTGAAGAGAAGGCAAAAAATTATCCTGGGAGAATTGCCGATTCTGCTTTTGACTTTTGAAGGTCGAAAGAGAAAGCTAACATTTTTGATTTGGAAACCAAACTTCTGTCGCCCTTACACACTTAACAGCTAACATGAACAGTTATAATACCCAATTGGAGCATTGTCAGACCTGTGTTTCTTGTTTGTGTCAACGCTGATCTTTGACACCTCCTGCGTGCCGCCATCTGTCAGTAACAGCGAGAGAGGATGAGACAGCAAACAGGTCGGTGGGGGGAAAGGGGTGCAGACACCATGAGCTGCAATGCAGCGAGGATAAAGGCAGCCAGACAAACAAACTAGATAAAGAGCAAGTGATGAATGGGTATAAAACAAGCAGAAAAGAAGTGGGACAAGAGGGTGAATCCTCAGAGGGAGGTAAGCGGAGACATCCCGGCTACTGTAGCGCACCGGGAGCTAATGCGGCGCACCGGGAGCTACTGTCTGAAACAGCACCCGGCTACAAGACCACATACAGTTTTGTCTGTTGCACCTCAACCTCTACCGCTGCGTCTTTCATTTCTCACTCCCTCACATATACACACATATACACACATGATCACACGGCCTGTCCTGTCAGATTCTTACTGACTTGGCAGAACTCGCACTTGAAATGTGTGTGTGTGCGTGTGCACGTGCGTGTGTGTGTGTGTGTGTGTGTGTGTGTGTGTGCGTGTGTGTGTGTATAGAGGGATCCCAGGCAAGCATACTTCTGTATCCTCCCCCTGGGGAGTAAACAGTATGCAAATCTAGGGCCAGGCTATTTGTAGTGAAGTCACCTTTACAAGGGCACACTGTGTGTGTATCTTTTCTGCAGTGGAAGAGAGGACATCCTGATTGCTGCGTCACTACAAGAGAGAATGTGATGGAAGTATCACTTTATATTCATTTCTCAGCCTGCAGTGGCATTTAGTTGTGGATACACACATGTGAATTCGTTCTACAGTCTACTGGATTTGGAATAATACGTCCCTATTAGTTTTATTACTAGTTATTATTAGTCATTTTATTCTCATCCAACTCAAACAGGACAATGCATCGTTTTGTAACTGCCCTCTAGAATGACACACAGAAGTGTTTTTATGATCAACTTGGTCAGTGCCCTCGGCGTCTAATACCGACCCACGTGGAAAGTGACACGGCGTCCATAACATGTCCAAGCTGTCATGGACGCAGCAGCATTTGACAAGTTGGGAGTGAGTCCACTGTTGTCAAAAATAAATAAAAACGTTTTGGGTTCAAGTTTTTTGGGGGGGTTTAAAGTTTGAGTTTAAGAATAGTCATGATTTAAACAAAAAAACAAGACTGAGTGTCAGGAAACACAACTGTTTCCTGTGTTACAGTCAGATGTTTTGACACAACGTTTTGTCAAAGATAAACCTGGTGATTTTTGGATGGGGTCCCTCGTGAATGAAAATTGGCTCGATGGGTACCCACGTGTCTCCCCTTTACAGACATGCCAACATTATAATAATCCCATGCAGTTGTTTACATGCAGTATAAATGTTTTTTTCTAAAAGTGATGCATTAGTACAAGGGAGGACGGCCTGCTATATTTTAATTGTCTTTGTTGAAGCAGTGAAAACATTGAATTTAGATTCTTGATTTGGGGATTACTTTCATAAATCTTGCAACATTGTCATAAAATGCGAATCCCAGTCTCGATGGTCAAAGCTCAGCGCCTACTGTCCACCCCAACCACCTTCCAATAAATGTCATGTGGTTGATCAAAGGTGCACTTTCAAAGCCGTAAAAAAACTTTGCCACGGAACATAAACAGTCTTTAATTTCAGAACATATTTAGCCATACAAATTGGTAGAATATAAACTTTAAAAATAATTGTAGGAGACTGCGTCAATGAGCCTCACAGTATATCCACCAGCTGGAGGTCACAGGTTATTTTCTCTCATCTATTGTACTACAACTTTCTCTTTCTGTAATTGTAATTGTACCCGTTACTCTTTTCTTTCTCTACCTCTCTCAACTAACATAAATGTCAGTGTAGGGTTAATGTGATGAGCTAAATGGCTTTAATTAGAACCGTTTGATCCTCTGTCCCATGCTCAGAGCACTTGTTTCTGGCCTCATCTTATTGCAATTGTTTCTCCTTATTTCTTTTCTTTTTGGAAAAAAATAAATTCCTTCAATCAGCCCCTCTTTCTTTAAATCCATTTTCTTGCTGATGTACGCACTTCCTTTTTGCTGTTTGACTTTATCCCTTCACTCTCATATTGACATTATTAGCTAAGTAGTTAGGTAATGAGTATTTCTGAGTCACCGGATGATGTTTTAGTGTTCCTTCCTTATATGCTAACACAAGCCAACTGTGTAAGAGCACTTAAATGCTTTTAAAGTGCTTGTATTATTTGTTGCTTTTTGCTCTAATTTTCAAGTTCAGCTAATAGCTGGATATTAAGATGTTTGGAAAATGTTTTCGTCTATAGGTGCATTAATTGACTTATGGCCACTATGGGCCACATAATATCAAAATATAGTTTACTTAAACTGTATAATTACACTAGTAAACACAGTGTAATATCATTAATGATTGTACGATACCTTTTAAAATATGCAGGTGTCAGACTAAATGGCAAACTGCCTCAATAATGTTCAGAGTCTTCAGCATCTCAGGGAAAATCTCATCCAACTGTGATGCCTTGCCATCTATGCCTCCTCCATGGAGGATGTGTTGGTCTGGAGTTCCTCAGTCAGTGCTCAGACATTATCCCCAGTCTGGGTTCACAGTTTTTCTCCCCTGCTGAACACAGCCTGAGCCAAGCCCTGATTTCTGAGTCATCTAGCAGTTTGCCAGAACTTCCTTGAGGCCAACCAAAAGTTCTTCTCCTTAGTTTTCCTGAACTCTGGCCAATCTATGACTAGCACAGAAAAACAAAGCACCCTTGGGATCAGATCAGGAAGACAGTTCCTCCTAATCACCCCCTCTAGGTTTTACCATTGTTACCCGCTTGAGCGTTGAAGTCCCCTAGCAGAACTATTTGGCGCCCTTTCACGGAGATTTCAAGTCCCTCGAGCCTGTCTGCGATGCCGGGGGTCTGCACGCCTAGGTTCCCAGTTTTGCCTGCCGCCTGGCTCACAATGCACCTATGCCCAACTTCAATGCTTATCCCTGCGAGTGGAAGGCCCCTACAGAGACAATCCCAGACAAACCGAGGAATCTGGTCACCGTAATCTAAATGTTCCACTGTGTTCAGCGAATTGCTAACATTGTCTGTTCAGTGTTTGGTGCTATAGACAGCTTTTCTGCTGAAAACAAGGATTAAACGAGGAGAGATCTACCAGTGGCGGCCGGCCAATAGAGGGCCATTCTCAGTTGGCCCTGCGGTGCAGGTTCCCGTCTCGCTATCCCGTCAGGTCTAGTCTCTTGAGGCACTATTTTGACAACATGACAATGGCGAGTGCGACCACGAGACCTGCTCTTCAAAGAAGACCAAACGCTAACTCTCTAAAATCTCTCCTCCAACACCCGTTTGAGAGAAGAACTTTGGCGGAGAAACTACAGGTAAAACAACTGGTCCCAGATCAACCGGACTTCACCATAAGACAACAGACTGGCGTGAAAGGGAAGCAGCTTCTGTAGAGACGGCTACACCAGGACGGTTTGGCTAAGCTAGCGGCTGGATGTAGTCATGCTAACGCCGTATTTTGCTTTCCATGCTTGCTATTTAAATCAACAGGGACCGATCCAGCATGGACAGATACGGGAGTAAGGGACATGAAGCACTTGTCGGAAAAATTAAGAAAACATGAGAACACGACACACATGGGTAACTCCGTCAAGCTAGCATATCTAGCTGCCCCGCTGGATGACGGTCACAGGACTGCGGTGAAGAAACACAATGAGTTGGATAAAAACGGGCACATTTAATCCAAAATAATTGATTGTGTGAAGTTTTGTGGGGCTTTTGAGTTGGCCTTGCATGACAAGACTGACTCCTCGGAGTGCTGACGGAGCACCGTAAGACAGCCAGCATTTTTAAATGCACGTCAAATAAGGCACAAAACGAGCTGTTTGACGGCATGCTGGCGGTTATTATATGATATGTAAGTAACCCAATTCGTATTCTGGCTTTAGAAACTGTTTGTCAATCAATGTTGTTGTTTTTGTTGCAGGTATTTTACCTACATGTGTCAAGCTACATTTATCTGCTTTCATGTTCAAGATGAGATGCTTTTATTTTGAAGGCGGCTCGCAAAGTTAAAAAGGAAGTCACATTGTATGTCAAAAGCTACGGAAAATATGGTCTTTTTTTATACAAATTAGAAACAGTTAGCACTCCGCGGAAGAGGCACACGGTTAGTTAAAGTTGTACTAAATGTAATAACTGTATGTTTTAAGGAAAGTAACGTGAGTGTTGGCTCTGTGTGTGTGTGTGTGTGTGTGTGTGTGTGTGTGTGTGTGTGTGTGTGTGTGTGTGTGTGTGTGTGTTAATGCAAACGAGGAGTAAGCAAACATAATTATCGTTTTTGTGCCTTTGTACACAGCTCTTACGTTGGTTTGGGGAATTTATCAATACATTTGAAATTATCAGTCAAGTGCAGGACTTTCTTTCGGAGGGGTATGCAACATGATATATATATATATATATATATATATATATATATATATACTGTGTGTATATATATATATATATATATATATATATATATATATATATATATATATATATATATATATATATATACTGAATTGTAAGAATAAGATGTCCTTATTATGTCAAAGTGTTGGAATAAAATATTTATATTAAATATTTAACTGCACAGTAGTAATGCGTGATACCTTTTTTTGCATTGAATCACACAGGGATGTTTGCTGAAATTGATTAGATGGCGCTACCAAAAAGAATTGCCACCAGCCGCCACTGGATCTAACGATAGAGACGACAGAAAAGGAAGAACACATATGAAGGAGAAAGGTATAAAAAAGACTGACAGAAATAGAGGAGAAATAGCAGAGACAGGAGGGACAGCAGTAGTCAGTTATGAAGAAGATAAAGAGAGAAAGCTAAAGAAAGAGAGGAGATTGTCCAGAGGAGGAATAAGGAAAGAGATTTAGGTCATTTGGTATGAGTGACAGAAGCAAGGGAATGTGAGAGGACAGAGCAGGGAGGTATCAAGGAAAGTAGGAAGAGGGAAAAAGAGAAAGACTAGAATGAACTATTTTGTCTTGTAGGTTGAACAACGCTTAGAATGTAGATGTAGTGTTTTATTTATTTTTCATTTGACTTTTTTGAATTTTTATACTCCATGTTTCACATTTTTTTAGCCTTCTTTTAAAATCATTCAGTGGTAATTGTGGTTTGGATGATATCAGGAAAATTATATATTTAGTTGCGAAGTTCTTATACACAGCACTTGTCTTTAAAATATAATTATTAAATAGAAGGAAATGTATTCTACATGTATATGTACTATATAGTTGCAACCGATTTCATGCTGCAAACAGTGCAAGTATTTTTCCACGCAACAGCATGTCATGAAGATGGTTAGATTGCTGAGGTGTCTTCACCAAAGAAAAAGGTTTAGCATTTTAGATGAACGCTGGCTGTCAGCACTAACCATGACAACAAATACATTGTGTTTCCTGTAACAATTCACAATTCACAAAGTCAGGCAAGTTGGGCCAATTGAATGTTATAGCTATTGTTGACAAAATGCTGATCATAACTATTATGAGTCATTAAATAACTGATGACTTTAACCAAAAGTGGACGAATGGCTTTGCAAAAAAGCACATCTCAATCACTAGCACCGTGCATGTGCCAGATCCGTTTATCTCAAGAAAGACAGGTTTAATAAGCAGTTTAGCCACTCACTGATTAAAGATATAAATGAGTGACATACAATTTAGTCAATCAGCGCCCTAAAAAAGATTCACCGCAGGTCCATTCTCAGTTGGCCCTGCGGTGCACGTTCCCGTCTCGCGTTCCCGTCAGGTCTAGTCTCTCGCGGCGCCATTTTAACAACATGACAATGGCGAGTGCGACCACGAGACCTGCTCTTCAAAGAAGACCAAACGCTAACTCGGTAAAATCTCTCCTCCAACACCCGTTTGAGAGAAGAACTTTGGCGGACAAACTACAGGTAAAACAACTGGTCCCAGATCAACCGGACCTCACCCTAAGACAACAGACTGGCGTGAAAGGGAAGCAGCTTCTGTAGAGACGGCTACACCAGGACGGTTTGGCTAAGCTAGCGGCTGGATGTAGTCATGCTAACGCCGTATTTTGCTTTCCATGCTTGCTTTTTCAATCGACGGGGACCGATCCAGCATGGACAGATACAGGAGTAAGGGATATGAAGCACTTGTCGGAAAAATTAAGAAAACATGAGAACACGACACACATGGATAACTCCGTCAAGCTAGCATAGCCAGCTGCCCAGCTGGACGACGGTCACAAGACTGCGGTGAAGACACACAATGAGTTGTATAAAAATGGCCACATTTAATCCAAAATAATTGATTGTGTGAACGAAGGGACGAATGGCTCTGCAAAAAAGCACATCTCAATCGTTGGCATGAATATTATAGAAAGCAAAATGATTCTCTTGATCTATGAAAATGTTCCTGCTGCTCTTTATTTTTCATCACGAAGGATAATGACTCAATTCGATAGCTGATTGGTCTTGCTTTGTAATACAGACGTTTGATTGAGATACAAGTGTTTATTTCATTCTGGTTGTAAAATAGTATTAGTGGTGCATCATATTCACTGGGTAAATCCATGTGTCAATCTTCATGTGCAAAACTACTTAGTCTTTTAACCTTCTTCTGGCCACAGTGGTAGCCAAGGCCCACCAGTTAGACAATGACATTATTATGCAAACCGACTATGACCCCAAATGATGGCTTATTAACTCCAAAGTTTTTTCTCGTCAAACATAGCACATCAAAGATGTTAAATAAAACGTAAATGGAACCAAATATACAGTATGTGCAGGAGCTATCAACATTCAAGTCTGATTGTCCAGTGGACATTCTGATTAAGGTTATTTGCCCTCTCTGAATACCCAACAAAGCACATTTAATCCTTAAAGAGATAAGAAGATGTATTTCTAGTCATGTAAACAGCATGGCTCTAGAAATTATAAAATTATTCAGTTTGTTGTTCGATCAGTTCATCACACTGAAATATCTCAAGAACAGATCAGGTGGATTTCCATATCATTCTGTATAGATATCAACTTGATGTTCCTCACCACCTTGCGATGGACAGTTAGGGTATTAAGTGAAGAATCATGAGAACTATTGAATGGATTGCCATACAATCTTTCTTATGGTTTCAGTTTCAGTGTCTATATAATATGTCATAGACATTAACAAATACAACTATTTACTCTTACCTCAACACTGCCTGTTTCCATTTAAAATGAAAAGCACTCTAGCTTTTCTGTGTTGGGAATCCTTTCTTTTTTTAACACTTTTATTGTGAAATATTTGTAAGATCTGTTGAAAAATGCATTGACTTCCATGGCTAATTAGTGGATTGCCAGCTATTTATTGTCAAAATGCGGTATTGAGAATAGCAACCCCAGATAGGGTTTGTAACTTAAAAGAACATCACATGAAGTTTGAATGCACTTATTGTCAGCTAAATAAAATGTGATGTAATGAAGGGCGGTATTTGTCAGAAACACTCTATTTTTCGCAGAGCACATGCTTCTAATCTTTTACACACTAAAATGTATATAAATTACATTTTTAATGAAATTAAATGAAGCCTTCTAGTATTGTCACCCTCCTAAAATAATGGCCTAAGTCATTTTTTGAAAAAAATGATTTTCTTGCCTAAATAATCTCCTGGCCACCTGGTCACCTTTGGTAAAATTTCCTACATCCTCAGTTGAACAGATCATGTGATTCTACCCCTATAGTATAATGGCCTATGTCAAGAGTGTGACTTAGGTCATTTTATTCTGCCTAAGTCAAAAGACAATCTGACTCAGGCAATTTTATAAGCTTTTGAATATGGCATTTTGAAGCTAGCATTTAAATTAGCAATGTAGTTAGCATTTTTGCGAGTATTTTTGTCAATGAAAATCTCACTCGAACATAATATTAGTAATCATAACATAATTTGACCATTATTACAGTATGTCTGTTGTGCAGTGTCTAGAGCAGTGGTTCTGAAACTGTGGGGCGCGGAGGTATTACAGGTGGGGCGTGGGGGGTGATGCAGGTTACGCTGCGTATGGACGACTCGACGATTCTCAACAGCGCCGTCTGCTTGTCTGCATTGAGATTTCTTTTATAATCCAGTATCCAACTAAAGAAATAGCTTGCCAAGGAAATTCATCAAATTAAACGAGGGGTTGTTTATGCTGTGTTTCCATATTTATCTGCTTTTAATAACGTCCAGAACCCTGACAATGCTCAAGAACGTGTGTGTGTGTGTGATGTGTGTTTGTGTGTATCGAGGGCAGCTCTAGATAGCAGTGTTAAATTAGACCATGATAATAAGCTGTGGGACTCGATGAGTTCCCTGAGGATTAGAGAAATACTTCATCTGTCTGTCTTCATCACTGACCTGACACACACACGCACATGCACACACACACAACACACACACACACACACACACCCCCCCCACACACACACACACACACACACACACACACACACACACACACACACACACACACACACACACACACACACAAACTTGAAGGCATATTTACACATGCACACTTTACTGATTTTACATCGTCTTAAGTGGGTTGCTGAGCTTGGGTGTAACTACGGTGTAATTAATAATATCAATAGATATTATTAAGAGCCATCATTAATAATCTTAGTTACATCCATTATTTTTCTTGCTATTACAAAATGTCCAATTTATCATGTCAATTCTCACTGTAAATACTCCCACTTGGTCAAACCTAGTATGACATGTCATAGCTATGCAGACAACACACATTTTTATTTATCTTCATAGATCACAGGTTGAATTAAATAAGGACAATTGCTGTGTCATTGAGACCACTGTTTTTCTATCAAAGTCTAGCGCCAGCTGGCACTTCATTCAGCCGCTATGAGATCAGCTTTTCTGCTGTTGCATCTCTCAAAACAAAATACAGATCTAAACTCAACATTGAGCATGAATTGAGAGTGGCCGTATCAAGCCTGCAACCCCGTTTAAAAACAATTTATAGTGGAAAGCAGGCTCATTGCAGCAACTAATACTGATAAAACTTGATGGCTCAAACATATCTGCACTAATTCTGTTTTGTTTTGCACTTGCACATTAATGTTGTTTTAAAAATATATGCAGTGTAAAACTCTTTATTGCCAAATATTTGAACTTGTTTTGTTTAGTTTTTCACACTTTATTGTTATTATCTTGAAAATATATTCAGTGCAAAACAGGTTAATTGAAGCCACAAAAGCTATTATTTTTCCAAATATTAGTTTTTTTTGCACAAATAGAACTTTATTTGCATTGTTTTAACAAAATGCTTGCACATTTTATTTGTTTTTGTCTGATGATTTTCTTTATTCTATTATTTGAAAAAGCACAGATGGAGGCCACAAATTCTCCTACATGGAGGTCACAAAACGTTGTTATTTCAATAATAATGCACATTTTTTGGGTGTGACAGAAAAAGTTTGAGAGTTAAAGGGATGCACTATCCCTTTAACCCAGGTGGTTGTATCTAGCGCTGTGGTTGCAGTTTGCAACCAACTGAATACCCCTTCGCTCACTCCCTCCCTGTTTACACCAGGTGCTGAGTGCAAAGCCATTCGCCTCGCTCAGAAGCTATCCATGCCATTTAACTGCCTCAGGAGCAATGGAAGTCAGGCGACAGCCAGCGGTAAAACGGTTTTGCACACTTCAACTCACGTTACTGCAGTTTAAAAAGTGTGTCGGCCGAGGTAGGGAAGCATTCAGGTAACATAAAAACTTGAATGTCTATTGCCAGAGCCAATTCAATTAAATTCTGTTTCTTTTGCATAGCCCAGAATCACAAATACAAGTTTGCCTCGGAGGGCTTTACAATCTGTACACATGACATCCCTATCCCGGGACCTCACATCGGATCAGGAAAAACTCCCCCAATAAAGATTGTAAAAACCCTTTCACAGGGAAAAAAAGGGGAAGAAACCTGAGGGAGAGCAACAGAGGAGGATCCCTCTCCCCGGATGGACAGAAGCAATAGATGTCATGTGGCCAGAATAAATAACGTAACGGAGTTACAGCACATTCAATGAATGTGACAGCAATTATTCATATAATGAGTAGTATGCATGGTCCATGATCCAGATAGCCACGATCCATTAAGCAGAAGGAGGTAGAGAGGAGGGGCATCCCAGGGGCAGTGGGAGGAGAAAGCAGGGCCATGGCAGCTGGCAGGACAGGCTCCAGGCCAGTTGCATCAGCAGGGCCAGGTTCCAGGCAGCCACGAATCCATGGAAAAAGAAAGTAGAGTTAGTAATATGCATTGAAGAGACAATAATTTATCCAGAAGGAGAGAAAGAAGAGGTGAAGAGGAGAGGAGGAGAGGAGGAGCGAAAGAGGAAGAGAAGGAGAGGAGGAGCGAAAGAGGAAGAGAAGGAGAGGAGGAGCTCAGTGTATCCTAAGATGTCCCCCAGCAGTCTAGGCCTATAGTAGCATATCTAGGGGCTGGACCAGGGCAAACCTGAGCCTGCCCTAACTATAAGCCTGAAACAGCCCTAACTATAAGCCTGAAACAGCCCTAACTATAAGCGCTATCAATCTGTACACATACAACATCCCTTGATAACTGAATGCTCTGGCTCCCATCCTACTTTTTAAGACTATGAACCACACTTAGCCCCGCATTCAGTGAGTGCAGCTCTCTAGTGGAGTAATTTGGCACTATAATATCCCTAAGATATGATGGTGCATCATTTGACTTAGTAGGTGAGGAGAAGGATTTTATATTTGATTCTTGATCTTACAGGGAGCCAGTGCAGAGCAGCTAATAAAGGAGTAATGTGATCTGTTTTCTTAGTTTTTGTTAGTACACGAGCTGCAGCATTCTGGATCAACTGGAGAGATTTAAGAGACTTATTAGAGCATCCTGATAATAAGGAGTTACAGCAATCTAGTCTAGAAGTAACACATGCGTGAATCAATTTTTCTGCATCGCTTTGAAACAAGATCTGCCTGATATTTTAAATGTTATGTAGGTGAAAAAAGGCAGTCCTTGAGATTTGTTTTACCTGGGAGTTAAAGGACAAGTTCTGATCAAAGATAACTCAGAGATTATTTACAGTGGTGCTGGATGCCAGAGCAATGCCATCAAGATAACACTATATCATTAGATAATGGATTTCTGAGGTGTCCTCGGCTTTGAAAAATAACTTCAACATCAGGAAGTTGCAGTTCATCCAAGTTGTTATGTCTTTAAGACATGCTTGAAGTTTAGCGAGCTGGTTGGTTTCATCTGGCTTGATCAATACATATCATTTAGTATCATCTGCATAACAATTAAAGTTTATGGAGTGTTTTCTGAAAATATTGCCTAAAGGAAACCTATAAGGTGAATAAAATTGGTCCAAGCACAGAACCTTGTGGAACTCTATGACTAATGTTGGTGGTCATTGAGGCTTCATCGTTTACATATACAAACTGAGATTGATCTGATGAATAGGATTTAAACCAGCTTAGTGCAGTACCTTTAATGCCAATCAACTGATCTAGTCTCTGTAATAAGCTGTGATGGTAAATGGTGTTGAATGCAGCACTAAGGTCTAACAAGACAAGAACAGAGACAAGTCCTTTATCTGATGCAATTAGAAGGTCATTAGTAATTGTCACCAGTGCTGTCTCTGTGCAATAATGCTTACTGAAAGTCCTCAAATGAACTATTGTTGTGGAGAAAGTCACACAACTGATTTGCGACTACTTTCTCAAGGACCTTAGAGAGGAAGGGAAGGTTAGATATCGGTCTAATAGTTAGCCAACACCTCTGGATCAAGAGTGGACTTCTAAAGAAGAGGTTTAGTTACAGCTACCCTTTATCAGCCGCATCTACTAAATACAAAATAAAAAAAGTTGTATTTAATCATAAACAAGCCGCAAACAATTCAGTTTGATTTGATTTGATTTAAGTATGCTTAAACGACACTTTTTCACGTCTCGCGGAAAGTTTCCAAACAGGTGTTATTTGGATAAACTAACCAGACATTAGGAATCTAAATGGTCACTTTCTGATCTTAAAACATATTTAAACAAAACTTTAAAAAAACAGAAGTAACTTATTAACAGATTTGATTCAAGCTCAAAAAGACTGACTTAAGGAACTTAAAAAGCAACTCTCACTTCTCTGAAAAACATTGCAGACATTATTATTATTATTATTATTATAAAAAAAGACCACACATTGGCAATGTAAATGGAAACTCTTTCGTCTGTGCCTGGCGCAAAAAATCTCACAAGAATGATGGCTGGTCTCAAGGCGCCTTAAGCAGCCATAGCGTTCGCGCATGGGAGTAAAATGGCAGCTAATGTTATTGTTCCCTCGATGAGCTGGCGGGATCGTACTTAAATAGTTTCAGGCAATTTCAGCAAGCTTAAAATGTCAGCATCGCGGGGAGTTGATGTGCATGCTAGCAAGCGCATACTCAAAAGTTCTTGCTAACGTAGTGTGCATCAGGGCATTTCTTGCATACTCAAAACTCCACAGTCTATGTAGTTTGAACGCACTAATCAATCATGTTTACTTCATACATAGTATTGAAAACTATGGTAGTGTGAGATTTTGAACACAGCCTGTGTCTGCTGGATGTGTAATAGACAACTGAAGACATGTTAGCCACATGGACTTTATAAGGATGTAATGTGTCGCGCTTGTGTTCTACTGCATGTTTTTTCATGAATATGCATCTGTGCTACGATATCACAGATGGCCCTTCTATCGGCTGCTTCTTGTCACATCTGATCAACCTTTCCTCTGAAGTTTCAGAAGATGCTAAATATGTACCAACAGTGAATTATAGATGTGGTCAGTATCCAGGCAGCTCAGCATACTGCAGCTCAGTATCCAGGCAGCTCAGCATCTGCACGGTTGTGAGGTTGGGGAAAACCAACGTCAGGGTTAAAAAAGGAAGGAAAGGGGTTTAGAAAACGAGCCGCAATGATGTTGCGAGTCCTTGACGGACAACCTAGCGTTTATAAAGACGACGGCTGCTCCGCACACACTGGGAGGACCCCACGACACATCCAGGCAGCCCACTGCATAGAGCACAAGGAGAGGGAGAGAGAGAAGGATAGGAAGGTGGAGGGGGGAGAGAGACAGAGAGAGAGAGAGAGAGAGAGAGAGATGGGAGGGCAATGAAGAGTAGGGGGCAGGGGGATGCTGCGGAGAAAAGGAAATCTCATTACACATGCGTGAGCACTGTACAGAAAAAACTACATAATAATAATGATTCGCCAGTTGCACGGTTAACGAAGTGTGTGTTTGTGTGTGTGTCTCTGTATCGTTGGTCTACGACAAATAATCATTGATCATATGCTGATAGAAAAACAAGTGGCGGAGCTACATGCGTTCTACGATACACGTGCGCTTTCATAACGGTGCTCACAGTAATGCATTCATCTCCTTAATCCCCCGTTGTTTATGTATTCACTTATTTTCTCTTAACATATTTACTTCTTCACTTTCTCTCTTTCACAGAATGCACACACACACACACACACACACACACACACACACACACACACACACACACACACACACACACAGCTCTGGGTGTGTGTGGGACCCTGTGTACCTCATTACTTTTACACTCTCCATCCATCATCCCCCCCTCCCCCCTCTATGTCTTGGACTGTGCTGTTATCAATGGGATTGCAGCAGTCAGGGCATTTGCAGTGAATTAACAACATTTCTCCCCTCTCCTCAGTGTGTTGTTGGTGCCCTCTGTCTGCAGCCCATTGGCATAACCACTGCTTTGCACATACCGCAATGGCCCAACCCCTCTCCCCCACACGCAATCACAAGAATACCAAAGTACTAAGCTACTGATGTGACAGCTTCTCATACTGCAACTTGAATAAAAGGAGAGGATGTATGCTTGATGTGCAAACTGTAAACAAAATGTTTACCCCTCCATTCTGTTTCTCTCTCTGCAGTATGTGGCGTTTGGCTCGCTCTTCTTCATCCTTCTCTCCATTTCCACCTTCTGCCTGGAGACCCACGAAGCCTTCAACACCATCTACAACAAAACAGAGAACGTCACTGTCGGCAACGTGACGCATGAGGAGGTACGGTGAAGTTTAAGTGAAGTATTCTCTATAGTGTTAGAGACATTAATGTGACTATAATAGAGACACTGCTTTCCTGTTTTATAATGTTGGGAGATTCGAGAGGCACAGATTCAAGAATGAATTACAAAAAAATTAAGCAGGGTATGAGGTATCAAGATATTTTTTTTTATTTCTTCTGTTTTTCATCACCCTCTCTCTGCTTCGCTTGCCGCCTGGGTTTAGCGCACACTAACTCAAAGTTAGGCTTTGCTCAAAGCAGCAAAACGCCACCGTGGTGCGGAACGAGCCGTTAGAAGTGATGGGTCTCAGAACTCAGTGGCAAGCAGAAAAAATAACTCCCCTTTTGAAGTCTTAAGGTTGGCAAGTATGAGCATCCCTTTCCATGGACTTGTTGTCTACAAGCTCAAACCCTAACGGCAACGCCATTGTTTTGTTTTTTCTCAGACGTGGTTTCACAGGCTGCTCATAATTAGTAAACTGACATTTATCTGTAAAATCGTTAATAAAACATACCTTTGTTGTTAGAAGGTCACTCAGGTGATAGAGAAGGTCACTACCACCAGGTAGTAATGACCTAATCTGGGAAGGGAATTACCCATTGAGTTAATTATTTGGTTTAGCAGTACATGATGAATAACATGAGAATGTCGCTTTTTTATGAACGATATTTAAGGGTTTAAATTGTCTTTTGTTTCTCAGGATTTTGTGGCTGGACTTAATATTGAAATAGGCAAGAACGGAATTGTTGCTGCTTTTAGTGTTATGTAGATATGAAGGTCATTTTACAGGTGATCTGTGCCGGAAGGGGGTTGGCTAGAGGTTAGTCCGGATCACCCTAACATGAGTTATATGTTTCCTCTTTTTCTATACACCCACATGTATAGTTACAGGGAAGATGAATTGCTCGGGAATCTTCAACTTTTGGGGAACATGGCGTCTTGCCTCTGGGTATATACTGTGTAATGAATGAATAAATGAATGAGTAAAGTCTTTATAGAATCAACTAACCCTTGATTTTTTCTTTTCTTCTACCTTGCAGATAGTGTATGAGGTAGTCACAGATGGCTGGCTGACATATGTGGAGGGCGTCTGCGTCATTTGGTTCACCATTGAGGTGATGGCGCGTGTCGTCTTCTGCCCTGACAAAGCAGAATTCTTCCGCTGCACCCTCAACATCATAGACTTTGTGGCCATCGTGCCCTTTTACCTGGAGGTGGCGCTGAGCGGCCTCTCCTCCAAAACAGCCAAAGACGCGCTGAGCTTCCTGCGCGTGGTGCGCTTTGTCCGTATTCTGCGTATATTCAAGCTGACCCGCCACTTTGTCGGTTTACGGGTCCTGGGCCACACTCTGCGGGCAAGCACCAACGAGTTCCTGCTGCTCATCATCTTCCTGGCGCTGGGCGTCCTCATCTTTGCTACCATGATCTATTATGCTGAACGCATCGGTGCCGACCCTGACGATCCAACAGCTGCAAAACACACCAACTTCAAGAATATCCCCATCGGGTTCTGGTGGGCTGTGGTGACCATGACCACGCTGGGCTACGGGGACATGTACCCTGAGACATGGTCAGGAATGCTGGTGGGTGCCCTCTGCGCCTTGGCCGGTGTGCTGACCATCGCCATGCCTGTGCCCGTCATCGTCAACAACTTCGGCATGTACTACTCCCTGGCCATGGCCAAGCAGAAGCTCCCCAAGAAGAGGAACAAGCACATCCCCCGAGCGCCGCAGCCCGGCAGCCCCAACTACTGCAAGCCAGATGCCCTGGCTATGGCAACCGCCTCACCACACAGGCTGATGGGCAATGTGCTTGGGCCGGGCATGGTGGGATCTGGCAGCATGATGGGCACTGGAGACTGCCCACTGGCACAGGAGGAGATCATCGAAATCAACAGGGCAGGTGAGTGATTGACCTGAACTGAGATCATGTTTTCATGTGAGATGTAAGTAAATCCTCAACATTCGAGAAGCTGGAAACCATTAAAGACAGATGCTTTTTGCTATATAATTGACTTAATCAACTTATTGACTATAAATTATCAACATAGTTGCCTCTTTTTAATCAACTAATCTGTTAATTAGATAATTGATTAAACACTTATTTAAAGGCCTTTGAATCATGTATGTAATGTGAACCAATATCACATCTTGCCCCTAAACACTTAGATTTGTGCTACATTTAGAGTGATGGTTTCACTTTCACTGGGAAAGTGATTAAGAAGGCTTGAATTTGATTAGAGAGGGTTGAAACGCTGTGGTTGAGCAATGGAGGACATGGGACGTGTTTGTGTGTTTGCAGCTTGGATGTTGTTTTGCACATGGTGTGCCTTGGAAGAGAAAAGATTTGTTTCTCTATCAGACATGTGTCGTAGTTCCCTCTTCAGTTCACTACTTATAGAGTTCCAAATACTCAAGTTAATCACTCGAGTGGTCTTGAGAAGAAGAATTATATAAAACCGTGTAAAGAGTTTCCGATTTTCTCATCAAACTGATGACCAGAGGTCAGATTTCAAGCACTGAATTGATGGGAGAAGTGCGTATCTAACAGGTTTTGAAGCTGTAAATAACTTGCTGATGTCCTCGTTCTTCCTAGAGAGTAGGACACTAAAATAGATTTTAATTTACGATGGTACGAGAAAGGCGAAGAAAAACGTATGACTTTCACTTGACAAATCCATCTTTTCCCTCTCACGGCCAGATGTTTTTACCATCGAAGCTGACATGTTCAGATTATCCTAGAATGGATATACAGTATTTTCTGCCTGCCGAAAACATTGATCCGGGTCATCTCATCTCTGCTGGGCTGTTTTAATTGACATGTCCATCATCTGAGACAATACACAAACACAGCTGTGTGTGTGTGTGTGTGTGTGTGTGTGTGTGTGTGTGTGTGTGTGTGTGTGTGTGTGTGTGTGTGTGTGTGTGTGATGCAGATTTGCGCCTGTGGTGGAGTTGCAATGTGTCCCTTTACTGGATTTGAGGTTTACAAGTTTGAAAAGCCTTGAGATTGGCTTGCCAAACTGACATGTAATCAGTATCCCATACCAATCAGGCATATCCGACTTTCCTTCTTTTCAGTTTTGCACATCTTTAGAGATTAGCACAAAAAAGTGCAAAATTAAGGCAATTAAGCCCATGAAAGGTCCAGTGTGTAGGATTTTACGGAAGCTAACGGGGAGGTTGCAGATTGCAACCAACTAAACCCTCTCCCCGTGTGCTGAGTGTGTCGGCAACACGTTCTCATTCCAACTCATTATTCTGCTTTGTCAGAACCCTTGAGGTCACTTTCTAATGCAGTAGCCCAGCGCACAGCCCTCGCAGATAATCATAGACTGTATATAAGAAGTGGACAAAGTCATGGTGATGTCACCCCTTGATTTGTGGATTGATGTTCTGAAGCTTCGGGTTTGTCTACTTTGACATCGCCCTCTTGGATTAAGGTAGTCGCCATGTTGTTTTTTTCACAACCGATGAATAGAAGGTACCATATTTGGAGGGGCGATGTAGAGATGGTCAATTTGACTCTAAAAAGACCATAATTTACTAAATGAACATCGTGCTATATTCAAGAAGACTTGAAACCAGAGATTGAGAACATGAACTAATGTTTACAATTTTTACCGAGGGAATGAATCAAGAGAGAAGTAAAGTCAGACTTCTATACCATCTAGTTGGGCTATCATGTATTTATTTTACTTAGTTTGTCCCCCATGAGCACCAAACAGATGGGTGCATCATGGGGGACATGTGGCATGGGAAATAAACTGGGTTTGTTTCTCATGTCACAAACATCACTAACCTAATGTAGAAAATTACTCAACAACACTTTGGGACACGAACGCTGGTCCCCTGGTTAAAAGTCCTGTGTTTCTGTCTTCATGATGGTCACATGACAACCGCAAACGGCGTTTTTTTTTTTAAAGAGGCTCATTCTAAGCTGAGTCAATTCATATTTTCAGGTGATTATGTATTAAAGAAAAACATAGTTATGTTATTTGACATTTCTGACAATAGGTCCCCTCCTCTTGCAGTAAATGCTACACACTTGTCCCTTAAGTCTCTCTGAACAGCATCAGTGGCACAACAAAAAATGTAATAAAAAAATTGTATTTCCTCACTCGTTGCTCAACTTTTGTGAACTCCCACTCTGAATCTGAATCGGTGTCGGGGAATCGGTGCGCAGAGCTGGAGGAGTTCAAAACCAGCCACATATTTATTTTCTCGTCCTAATGACCGGATGCTTTTTCACTGCGTCCGTTCAGAACAAATTAACCAAACCCTCTTCTGTTGTGGACAACACGTCATACGTGCTGGCTCGTTTTGTGTGGAGACATTTGTGTGTCTGTGTGTGTGTCCATTTCTCTGGCTTGTATCTGTAACTGTTGGGCAGGAAATCATATCAAATTAGATTTGACAGCTGTGTTGAAGGCTACAGCATCTCCTCTTTAGTGTGTTTGTGTGTGTGTGTGTGTGTGTGTGTGTGTGTGTGTGTGTGTGTGTGTGTGTGTGTGTGTGTGCGCGCAGTATATATTTTGTCCCACTCCTTTGTTTAGTCTCTCTTATTCAGTGCTGTTAAATGCTGTGAGTGTGTGTGTGTGTCTGCTGCCTGCTCTTGCTGCAGTGTGTTGGTCATGTGATCAGGATAGCTATCACAAGGCACTAATGTTCCTTTACACCCTCCCTCCTCTCTCCCCCTCTCTCCTCTGTCGTCTCTCCATTCTCTCTTCACCCTCTTCCGTTCTCTTTTTGTCTCCTCATCGGGTTTTATTGTTCTCTTTCTTTTTCTCAACACTCCCGCCATTTCCTGTTTTTTACCCGCTTCTGTTACTTATCTCCAAATCCTTCCTCCTCGTCCTCCTTGTCCTCCTTGTCCTCCTCGTCCTCCTCGTCCTCTACGTTATTTATCTCCCTTTTCCATTTGTATTGCTTTTATGCTCTCAACCTTATACCTACCCTGTTTCTCTCAATGGGTTCACCCCCTTCATACTTCTCATCCTCCTCCTCATCCTCTCCGGACCATTAATCTTCTCTTCTGTTCCTATTTCCTATACATCCCCTCCTCCTCCTCACCCCTCCATCCCTCCCTCCCTCCCCCCACCCACACACACACACACACACTTTTCTTCCACATCTCTTTCACACCTCCTCTCCTGTTTTCCCCTCTTTTCCTGCCATCTTTCCTCCTTTCTTGTCCTCTCCATGTTTACTCTCCTCTCACCACGGCTTTCCCTGCACCACACTCAATATCCCTTTCTTTCCTCTTCTGTCACCTCCTCTCTTCTCAACTTTCTACCACTCCCCCCATCTCTCTGCCCCCCTTATCCCAGATTCCAAGCAGAACGGCGACGCCGCAGCCAACGCTGCCCTGGCCAACGAGGACTGCCCCACCATCGACCAGGTCCTCGGGGACGATCGCAGCCCGGCCACGGGGGGCCTTGGCTCCACCACCAGCCGCGAGCGCTACCCGCATGACCGGGCCTGCTTCCTGCTGAGCGCTGGGGAGTTCCAGCGCACGACGGATGGGAACGTCCGGAAAGGTACGAGGGTGGAGGGAGGTAGGCGGAGGATTGGAGGAGGAGGAAGAGGAGGAGGAGGAGGAGGTAGAGGAGGAGTAAGAGGAGGAGGAGGAGGAGTAGGAGGAGGAGGAGGAGGAGGAGCAACGGGACTAGGGTGGTACCTCAGTGACAGCAGTGGGCTGTCGGTCGATGCATGGTCCTGACTGATATATTCTGACAGTGTGTGTGCTGTGCACAAAAAAATTAAAAAGCATTTAAAAAACGCGCACATGTAACAAACAGACACATATTTCCCAAGCACACACATATCCAAGTACACACATACATACAGGCAGTGGACTAAACAATGAGAACAGCTAACAATATAAAGTTCATGATATTTAGTCGCCCCCCCCGTGTAAAGATGCACACACCACCATACAGACAAAATACGAATAGCGTACTGTATTTTCAAAATAATAGTCAGCCCTGAGAGCTAACTGAGACTCAACATACACAAACACATTACTTGTTACATTTCACCATCCATCATTTTGTGTGACGGCTCAGCAATCTCCACAACGCTCGCTCCCTACAGATCGTTCAGCACGAAGAGCACCAATCACAAATATCAATGCCTAATGAATGGCATTGATATTTAATCCAATGATTCCTCTCACTAACACCGTCAAACTACGAGTGGAGGATGTCCCCTCCGGGTACTCGTCCCACTTCTGTACTGCAGAGGTCCTGCAGAGGCTGCTGCAGCACTCCCATGTGCGCTGATGTTGGAATGACTGACTTTACTCGACTGGAACCGTTCTTGACAAGCATTCTCTTCTCTTGTGAATTCTGGTAAGAACAAAAATGCAATTAATCAGATTCTGCAGGTGATTTCTCACTGAGGTGGGTCCACAGTCACTCAACAACGCGGCATGCAGGAGAACGTCGGCCCTCTGCGTACGCTGTGTTCATCATCGCTGATACAGTTCTGTGTGTTTTACTGTGTGCATTTAGCTGAACCGTTTCATTTCAAAACACTGTCTTTTTTCTTTAGATTTTAAGTTTCATAAAAAGGGGTATAACAACACAGATCAAATTGGTGTTATTCTATTTTTGGTAGCACTTTATAATAACTACACACTATTTAGCATTAGTAAAGCATGAGTAAACACTTAATTAATCATTTATAAAGCATTGTTGACACTCATTAGTAATTCATTAGTATGCAATTCATAAACACAGTTATACATGTTTTATCCATCATTTATAAAGTATGACAACCCAATCATGAAACACATAATAGTCAAGTTTATTAATCAAGAATAAAACATGTATAACTGTGTTTATGAATTGGATACTATTGAGTTACTAATGAGTGTTCATATTATTACTATAATTTGGGTCTTTTCATGGGATTAAAAATACGAAACGTCTCCAGCCTCATCGCTCGCTAACATCACACGCTGACTGGAACTTTCTTGCATCAGTTAATGTCACGAAATCTGCTTCGGGATGCCTTGTTTTGAAATGAAACTCTTCAAGTGTCAATGTGCGGTGCTTTGAATCCGATCTGGCAGGGCAGCCAGATCGGATGAGCGTCATTTCTGTTCTCATGTCATAACATCAGGCTCCTTCATTGTTCTGCTCTGTCTGTCTATCTGTCTCAGTCTATCATTCTCTCTGTCCACTCCATAGCTTCTTTTTTCTCACTTTTCCATGCTGTGATTCATTAACTCTTCCTTTCTCGCTCTCTTCTCCTCACACTCATTCTCTCACCCCATTCTCCTCCTGCCTCTTCCTCCCCTCCCCCTTCTGTTTCATTTCTCTGCTCCCTCATCTTCCATTCATTTTTCACCCCCCATTTTCCTGCCATCATCTTGCCTACTACCACCTTGTTTGTTAACACTAAAATATCTCGATGTTTTTTTTTAAATTTGAACCCCCGACCTTTCACCTGAAACACTCTATACACTCCATGTGCTATTCCCCCCGACTTGCACACACAAACACACAATACACACACACACAGACGGCTCAGAGTCCAGCAGTGTGCCGTCCTCCCTGGGAGAGGAGTGGTTCAAGTCGGAGGGGCCTCTGCTCAAGCAGGAGCTCAGTGTTCCACTCAACTCCACCTCCTCCTGGATCAAACCGTAGAAACACCGAGGTAACACCGCCAAACAGGAGTCGGGCATCCTACCTTAACTCACTGGGAAACTTTACTGAACTGAAAAACTGTCTGTGCACATTCAATTTGATTAGAAATGCGTTCAACTAGACTAGCGCAATATTACATTATACTAGTCTAGAATAATTAATAGACTCCATTAGATCATATTGCATTCAACTAGATTAGATCATATTGCATTCAACTAGATTAGAACATATTGCATTCAACTAGACTAGATTGAGTAAAACCAGACTTAACTAAATTATATTAGATACATTTCAATCAGATCTTGATCAGATTAAACTAGATGGGCATTGATTAGATTTAATATGAATACTTTTTTATAGACCTAGACTTGAGTCCATATTCTTCGCCTAGACGGCACTAAAATAGGTCAAATTAAACTAAACTAGATTAGATCTAGGCCAGATAAGATTAAATTAGACTAGAGCAGACTAAACTGGAGTATAGATAAAACTAGACTATACAAGATTAGATCAAAATACATTATAAAAGTCTACATTTAAGGAGATATCAGATTAGATTAGCTCAGACCTTTTTAGATGAGCAGAAGAGCTAGCACTAGACTACACTTGATTTGATCCAACTAAACTGGACTAGACTAGAAAAAAAGATATCATGCAATGCAGCCATTTAATAATTTTGACCTTGGTCCGGGTTAAATTAACCCAACTACATGTGTGAAAGCTCCCTGAGATGTGGCAGTAAAGTGAAGTAGTTTAGAGTATTCAAGAACATCAAGATCGGGACAGACAATATGACAGGCACACACACACACACACACACACACACACACACACACACACACACACACACACACACACACACACACACACACACACACACACAGGTTGAATGTATACAGGTGCATGCAGGTTGCTTGTAAAGCTTCTAAATGCCATAAAACAAAAGAATAATAATGGTGTGTCGGGTGGGTGGATGGTTTGGAAAGAGGGGGGGGGGGCATATGCATGGTGTGTCTGTTTGTCCTTTTTATTTGGTCCCAATAATATCGACTGTATGTAGGATATATTGTCACTACTTATTATCAATGGTATTCCTCGTATTAGCTCACTTGCTGCTGCTGCGTTTCATTAATTACATCTTGTCAAATGAATAAAGCATAAAGCTGATCATAGGAACAATACATACCACAATACAGATGATAAAACGTTACATATCCATACAGCTTTACATGGAGTTGCATTTGTGCTTCATTTTTGGGTATGCAATGGGATATTTCAGAACGTCAGAACAATATTGTTGTTTTTAGTCCAAAAATTATCATCACTTGTTCATCATTATTATTAAATAACAATAATTATTCATACAAACAATTACAGGACTTTCAACCAGCGTTGACTTATTTTACCGTACTTTTGTTACATAGTTACGTAGACTTTCTAACCCCAACCACAATCTTTTCGGAAGCCTAACCAAATGGGTTTTTTGCACAAGTAAACTTAAACTTTTTATTTACCTAGATAGTCGGAACTAGTTGACGAAATGTGAGCGAGAATGTGTTGTGCGGGCTAATATCTAAAAATAATAATAAGAATGCTATCACTTAAGTTTATTGTGCATTTTGTCTTTTTTTTTGGCAAATTAATTATACTCAAAATGCAAGATTAATTACGTCTAGAGATTATTTAAACACTATTATCAATAACACAACATCCATATTTCATTTTGTAGAGATACTACAATACAGGTGTATTGCACCAACCCTAATGTGAATAACAGCCAACATGCAAATGCACACATTAGCATGGAAGGGAGGTTGTTTTGTTGTTGTTCACATTCACTTATTCTTTGCGTGGTGATTTTTCTCAAATATGTGCTTGAGGAAATTCAAATTTCTGTGCTCTTGTCCCATCTCGTGCTCAGAAATGTGACACAAATAAACTGCCATAGGTACACATCGCATTCCATGTAAAGACACAATGTTGCTGAAGTTAATATTCAATAGTGTTTGAGTGTCTGCGAGTGTTCTAGCATGACTGTGATCAAACGCACGGCTCTATGTTCCGTGCATTAGGGCTGCTTGTGTGTGTGAAAGAGATATGCTTTTCCTCCTTAGACCCACAGTGTGTCATAACCACCGGGGAGAGCGGGTCACGGGGTCAGAGCGGGGTGTAAAGGTCAAAGTTCACAGTGTGTGGTCCTGTTGTTGTTATTTCCTTGTTGTTGTTGTTGCCACTGTCTCCTTCCCCAGGTTGTGTCAGGTCATGCGTTTTTACGTTGGCTCTTGTCGGTCTGTGTCACACTATCCATCTGTCTGTTTGTCTGTCTGTGTTTCTCTATTTCTTTTTTTGTCTTTCTTTTGTCTGTCTCTGTCCGTGTGTCTGTCCTTTTTATGTGTGTGTGTGTGTGTGTGTGTGTGTGTGTGTGTCCGTCCGTATCCCGTGTGTAGCTGTCTTCCCCTCCTCCTGCTCCTCCTCCTCCTCCTCCTTCTCCTCCTCTCACCCGGTCTCTTCTCACTCTGGTACTTACAGATAGGGGGGGGTCGTCATGTTTCCTCACACTTGACAGTAAAGTTAGGACTTATTGTCACATTGAGATCAATATTGTATTATTGGAAATCAAAACCAAAATGTAAAAAAAAATGTTTTTCACCCAAAAATATATATAACCAAAGTATAAAAAAAACAGAGGAAGGAAATAATTGGTCAGTCAATGTGACGTGCTTTGGGATGGGTGCCAGAGTGAACGTGGCCGCTGCGCACCGGTTGGCCTCGTTGCCCGGCCTGGCCGGTGAGAGCTGGTTGCTGATTGGTTGGTTGGTTTTCCTCAGTCTTCTTCTCTGGAACTGAGCTCAGGTCAGTTTTTCACAACTCAGCCGGCAGAGAGCACCATTCAGGATTGTCAGCAGACTTTTGGTTCCAAACCATCGTGTCAAGGCTTCTGGCTAATTGGATCTTTTCATAAAACTGATCAACAAAAAAAAAGACTTGAGAAAAGTTCTTCCAAAAAAAGCAAACATGTGTTTTGTGGCTGAGCCGTGTTCGACTCTGCGCCAGGCTGGGTTGGAACGCTGACTAGTAGTGCTGTAGTGCTTCGAAGATCTACATTAGCCAACGAATGTTTGCTAATCCCCCAAAAACACAAGAAATCTAGCAGGCTGTTTGACAGTAAAGCCGATAGAGGGACAGGGAGACAGACAAAACACACACACACACACACACACACACACACACACACACACGCAATCAGGTAAGTTTCGGCACAACTCTAAGGGCTGTGGTGACGAGCATAGCGGTGGCACTTTGCTCTGCTGTGATGGCCTCTTAGCTTTCTCTCTGTGCGCTCTAAAAGCTTCAAAGGCTCTGGGAAAAACTTTTAGCGGACTACCTCAGGGAAACAAAAAAAAGAAAATCGTCATTGAAGTTATCTTCCCTTTTGCGGCTGGTTAAAGATAAATCAAGCACACCTCAAGAACTCGCAACCGTGCACGTTTCGCAACAGCCGGCGGGCTTTTGCTTTAAAAGTGCCCCCACCCCCTTCTGACCCCTCTTTACTTCCTTCCTCTCGCTGACATGATCACAGATTGTACTTCGATGGGATGGGATTAATTACAGACTCTATAGCAAGTCTACGGTGGCGGCGGGCGAGACGAACTAACGAAAGACTTGAGCGCTTTGGAGGCGTTCCGAAAGGGCAAGCATCGCATCGTATCGCTCCTTTCCCACTTAGTTTTTTGCTCCTCTACTTCTTCTGCTGCTTTTATTTGTTTTTATTATCTCAGCTCTTATTCCTTTGAATGAGCAAGCAAATAATCGGGGGGGGGAGGATAAAAGTGAAAGTAAAAAGAAAAATGTAATAAAAAATCCATATCAATGCAAATCTCTCATCTTCGCCACTGCCAGAGGGATTCCTGTGGCGTCATAGTTTTATTCTATGAATCTATCTATCTATCTATCTATCTATCTATCTTAGTATTGGAAATGTGCTGATGTGTTTTGAATTCTTTTTTCACCTCATTGATATCATTGATAGTTATTTTATGTTGTATTTGATCTTTTATGTTTCTCCATCATTATTGTATCAGTCCGTCTTACTTTCCCATGCTTTGATCTTTATCATTTCTCTCTCTCTCTCTCTCTCTCTCTCTCTCTCTCTCTCTCTCTCTCTGTTGCTACGGAAACAGTGGACAGGGGGATTCTGGGACATGGTGCAGCAAAGCATTTTGGGTCAGGGCTTAGTGTTTGATTGCATTATTGATTAATATTGATACAGTTGCCTTCATTTTACTAACCACGCAGCAAGGTCAAGGGAAACCGCTGTTGAGACCTTTTGTGAGGTAAAGGCTGTACTGTGATCCAGATGTAGTGTTGGTGCGAAACTTGAATAAATCCAGTTGTTTTAAGGAGATGTTAGAGATAAATTATGAGCCATTTACGCTAAGGAAATTATAATATATAATTCAAACTACTAATTACAATTTACAATTGTAAAAATAAAATCTTTATTTTCTCATCATCTGAATTGTGTGTTTTTATGAAGAAGAAAAAATCACTGTCGATGACTATTACAAAGTAAAAGGATAACATTTAGAATTTTTTAGGACTTCAGAGCGTTTGAAGTGATTTTCGGGACACACCAGCTCCTATTCTAAAACAACAAAGGGATCTGTATTTGCCCCAATGATTATCAATAAGTATCAGCGGCAAAAACAAAATGTACTTTAAGATTTCATGATCCGCTCAGCCACTAGAAAATGCACCTGATGGTATTCTGATTATTAACTTTTTGTGTAGCCCAAACAAACCGTTGGTTGTACACATTATACTTCTGCTAGATATTTTTTGTGAAACCCAAACCTTAAAGTTTAAAATACGCCTTTGTCTGGCAGTGTGGCCATTTAATAGAAAAAGGCTTTATTTTCTCATCATTTTAATTGTGTGTTTTCATGAAGAAGAAACAAACACTGTCAATGACTATAACAAATAAAATGATAACATCATCCTTTTACTGTTCCCTTTTAGTCACCATACTATCCTGCTAGAACCCAAAAAAGAATCCCATCTGTCTTCTATGACGCTGCAACTTGTTAAGGTTGCAGAGTCACAGTCTTGGTACAAAAATAGGATAAATGATCGGAGAGCAGGGCACCCTGCCAGCTAGAATGCAAAGAGGACAACGCTGCCTGCACTCTTTTAGAAAAAAAAGAGAAAAACCTGCAGAGAGGTAGCTCTGGAGCGAATGTTGATGCAGTGCCGCTAGCACCTCGCAAAGGCCAAGACTGCGTATGGCACTCTCATCCCGACTGCATTACATTGAAGACAGCAGACGCACTCTGCATTAGGATACTGTACACGTCTATCTCCCCCTATCATTGGGAAACTTAATCAGTGAGTGGGTGGAGGTCGAATAGAATAATGAAATGTTGCATTAATATCTCCGTTGCTTTGTATTTCATGCTCCCTCTCCGACTGTCTCTTGTTTTTTTTCTTTTTTTCTTTCTCTGTCTCTTCTCTCCTCGTCTTCCTCCACCTTGTTCTCAGTAGAAAGAAATATTGATCCTCCTCATTGACAGACAGATATCGTTGGCCTGAACTGACTCTTGATTTTTACTTAGAGGCACACTGATGTAAGGAGATATGCCTTCAAGAGAGAGGGATGTTTCTCAATCCCACTCTCTTGAGTTCTTCCGCCAACGTGCAATTTCATATACCAATTTAAATATAATCTCTTTCCACCAGCTTTCATTGTGTTCATTCTCATTAACACGCGGCCTGTTTTTCTTTCACTTTCCTTTCCACAAGCGGTTATCAATGGCCTTCGGGCGAGTATTTAATCACTACTTCTGCTCAGAATCCCCCGAGGCCTCTTGGATTGCATTCACATTATTTTATTTCCTGAGCACAGTTGAGCCACAGTGGTGTCCAGAGAAGAATCATGTTGACCCAGGAAAGTGTGGACTCATTGATTATATTGATTCTGATTGTAGAGCGGCAATTGGGAATTTAAAACCCTGTAAGTAAGAATCTGCATTTCGATGGAACCGGAGAATTGTCCTCAGGAATATTGTGATGGTCTGAATTAGTGTTGGATATATTGCTTAACTTGAACCTATCACAAAGCTGTAATCTAGGAGGTTTATGCAAAAATCCTCACATGTTAGAAGGAGCCTTTTTTACTGTTGCTGTGCGACTTGAGGAAACACGCACAAGTAGACGAATGAGATGGAAAAAAACAAGCAATTAAGGAGCACATTCGTCACTTTGATAAAGCACACTCGCTGGATAATAACACAAGCAAGTACAGAAGCACTGCAATTCGTACAATACACAACGGAGGTTTCTGGCGTACAATTAAAAACTATTAGATAGGGCTGCAACTAACGATTATTTTAATAATCGATTAATCGGTTCATTATTTTTTCGATTAATCGATGAATCGGATAAAAAAATGTTTTTTATCAAAAAAGCGTTCATTTCCAACCCTTTATTCAAAAACAGAAGTGACAGTGCAAAACATCTTCAGAAAGTGCACCAACAGGTTGCTCCTTGAACATCCCTGAGCTGTTAATTAAAACAACAAAATGGACTAACACTAAAAACATACACATCTATGCTTTACATCTGCCAAATGTGAGCCCTTTTTACTGTAATTGATCCCTCCAGAGGCTGCATTTACATACCCTGCTTTATCAATATGTATGAAATACTGGGACAGAGCGAAGCTGTACTGCTCCATATAGAGCGTCCTCTTCCTTAAACTCTTTCATTCTGGGTCTCTTATGACCACGACGTCACGTTGTTGGCTAAGCCCAACTACGTGATTTGCTTCATTCTACTTTGAGTAAAAAAAAAAAAAAAACCTGCAGCCAGATCCGCCGGTGTGCCGGTTTAACGTTAACGAGTGACAGCGTGAACTGAACCAGACCGGGGGGTGACGGCATGTTTCATCACGTTACGTTTTTTTACAAGCAAGACTGAACTGTAACGGAACATAACGGAACTTTAACGACAATACACAACCCAAACACGTTAGCTAACGCGATAGCAAGCTGACTAGCTTCCATTAAAAACAAGTTTGAGGAACATGAAGACGCTGATTGGCCAAGACTCGACTTGTCAAAGATCTTCTATTTTTGAGAACATCACAACCTCAGCTTTTCTCGTGTCTCACTCCAATCTCAGAAACGCTGGCCGGCCAGTTGCTCTGCTCCGCTCTTTTTTTCTTATTGCCCGGCGTAATAATCGAATCGATACACACAACGAATCGATAATGAAATTCGTTGCCAACACTTTTGATCATCGATTTTTATCGATTTTATCGATTCGTTGTTGCAGCCCTACTATTAGACAAGCCCTGGCACAGTCCACACACGTAGTTGGCTAGCTAAGCAAAGTTGGCTTTTTTTTGTTTCCAGCTGTCTCATTTTTTAAAAGACATCGTTGTAAATAGTCTCTAAAATATGCAGTGTTTTTATACATACTCAAGATGAGGTGAAAGCTGTGTCCCAAACATTTTATTCAGTGAAATATTGTTCTGAGACTCACTCAAGTTCTTTGTTTGTGTAAAAAGGACCGTCACTTTTATATCATCCATATAATCTGTTCAAGTTCTACTACCGGCTCCCTCCTTAATAATTATCTGCATGTGCATCTCTCTCTTTATGTGACACAGCATATGTATACTTTCTTTTATTTCCTATGTTCTACTCCTGTGTGTATGTGTTTGTCCTCTTTGTCCTCTTTTTTACCTCAGTCATGAATGAGCTATGTCACATACATACATGATATATGTATGTATGTACTTTCTAACCCTGAGGTTCAATGCATTGGTAATGTCATAATGCATTTTATATATCTGTATTTGATGCATAGTATTATTACTATGCATCAAATACAGTATAGTATTTGCAATCTAAAATCCACATGTGGTTTTGTATGACGAAATGAAATTTCAGGTTCATATTTGTGTGTGACCAGTAAGTAAAAAAAAATCAGTTCCTATTTCCAAAAACCTGAAAGTAATGATCATTTTACTGTAAACTGAAACACATGTTGATACTGTATATATGATTTTGCATGCGGATTGTTGTCAGAATAATATTTGCCCCAGTTGTTCACTTATGTGTACCTTTCCTCACCCCTTCCCCTTTATTCCCCCCACTCTTCCCTTTCCCGCCTTCCTACTTGGCCTCCCCAAACTCCTCTTCCACCACCACCCTTTCATCTTTCTCTCCGTTTCCACATGCTCTCCTTTTCTCCCCCTTTGCTTGGAGGAATAAAGAGATCAGACACAATTCTGCATTATATCAATTAATAATTGGCATTTTTGGAAGTAAAATTATTGTTTACACTGCTGGTAAACATGGCAGTTAGAAAAACCGACAAATATAGACTGTATGTGGTTTGTTTTGTTGTGTTTATAAGTGAGTCTTCCCATAGTCTGAATAATTATCACATTTAAAAAGTTTGTGAAAATTCTATATATTTTTTTATTGTCAACAAATCCCAAACCAACAATGAACTGGTCCTATTAACAAGCAGCGTGTGTGTGAGGCCGGATATACGTCATTCCACGATGCAATAGAGCTGAACTAGCTACTTACAACTTACTTACTTAACTACTACCATGGTAGCAAAACGGTAACTTGTTTTTTCTCAAAACCTTTTTAGTTATGTATTTCATGTAATCTGGTTAAAAGTTACAGTTAGCATATTGTGTAAAATGAAAATACATTACTTTAATATGAATTGCAGCAATTCAAGTTAACATTATTTATATTATAATCATATGCTGAAACCTCAAATCATTTTGACCCCAATATGAAATGACGAAACAGTCATTGAAACTCCAACAGCAATCTTATTTCTCTTTCCGTATGAAAGTAGATGTAGAGACTCTTCTTCCTATTATGGGCACTTTATCAGTCATGTGTATACACTGGTAGAGTGTGATACTGACCCATGGCAAACATGAACAAATAGTTCCATTTCTTAAAGCTGCATAATACCATGATTATACCATGATGATACTTTGGACTGAGGCCCTCCAGGACCCCAATACACACAACAGAGGGATAACACAAATATATGAAGTCATTACTCAAAGTACATTTCTGGGCCCCAGTTGTTAGGATGAGGTTTAATAAAAACACGCCAATGAGCCAGACTTGGTCCTTCATTACCATGCACACATTGTAGTTTCTTCTCACTCAGTCCCACAGACACTGTCCTGCCCCAAATACTCACTAGACTAGAGCAACACATGTGGATTGTTAGTTCCAACTACTATAACAAAATGCTCTATTTCCTCCTGTCTGTGTAATGTTTGCTAGAAACTAGTGTGGCCAGCTGTTTCAGGAAATTACTCTGTGAAACTGTACTTAGGCACGGCAGGGTCCTGCGCTGAATGATATCCATGCATCAGTGTGTCACTGTTATTGTAAACCCTATACTGTACAGTTTTAATACAACAACTAACAATTACTGGTTAGATAGGTTGATATAGCAATTCTATTTGAATTGAATTGCATTTAATTAGAAAGCCCAATATCACAAATCACACCCTCTGTCCTTGGACCCTCTAAAAAATGAACTCATCCCATCCCATTCACTCTCCCCTCTGCTTCTACCTTCTCTCTCACTCCTCTTCCTCTTTTTCTACATCATCCCCCCCTGTGTCTCCCCATCCCATTCTAACACTGGTGTATCCATCCCATCCTCAGGCTATCCTCCTCAGTCTCTCCCCCTGCGTTGTGTTACTAAAGTCTGACTGAGTGGAGGTACGTACAACGAGCCAACCAATCGCAGCACAGCTTACAGATGCACCGCCACTCCGTTTAGCACTTGCATAGCTTCTTGCTTCAGGAATCAAAGCTGGACTTTGTAAAATACAGAACTGTTCAGAAATAATCTCATTGGTTGAGTGAATCAAGCTGTAAGTGTAATAGCTGTAGGGGTTTGAATTTAGCAATTGATACTAGAAGTATCAATTGCACTAGGTATGTACAATAACTCCCTCTTTTATTGCCATTTCCCACTGACCCTCATATTTAATTTCCTTGTATTTAATCCAGCCATCAGGTCTAACAGGGCCACACAGTAAGATCACAGCCGGTGAAAACAGTTGTACAAAGTCCTCCTGAATTAAAAGATAGCCTTAGTTACAAAATAAGAGGGGGGTGGGCGGGCTCTGGTGAAAGATGCAATTAAAATTGCATTATTGGAATTGTACGATCTAGCAGGATCTTATTGCAGCTTGACCAATTTGCCAAACGGAGTAGCCCTTTAACTCAACCAGTGAGGATATTTCTGCTTCCTTAATCGTCACAGCTAGATGTTATAGTCCACATACTATTCTGAATACGTCGGGGCTATACATGTGTATTGATATACTGAAATTCATATTTAGTACTCTTAACCTTAGGGTTAGGAAGTAATAGAGCAAATAGTACAGCTAACACTGTAGTATTTGTGCAGTAAATTACTAAATGAATAGTAAATAGTAAATGAAAGAAGACATTTGAATCAATCGATGCACAAGACGAAGCAGCTTCAAAGGCCCCGAGCACGGCGGATCATAGCTGAGGCTGCATCTGCTGCAGAGCAAACTGCAGTCAAACACTCATTATAGATGCTAAGCACTTTTCAACTCCACCTCGTATACAGTGAGAGCCACAGTGGAAGCAGTCCCTGCACTGAGATGCGTAAATGCTGATCGGTGGTGCCTTTTGCCTTTCTCGATTAGATGTTGATCAGGCAGATCTGCGCTCTATAATCAGAATCATATTCACAAGATCGCTGACAGGGATTACAGGTCTATACGAATTGCTGCCGCTGTGTTAGAAACTGTAGGTTATTGATAATCTGACACTGCTGCTGCTCCGCCAGTGTTTGTGTACGTGTCCCAATCAGTAAAGAGCCGCAGTGCTGCTGATTTATTCCTGTGGTTACAGGACTTGACGTCGCAAACACGGCTATTTAAACAGAGTGTGTGCTGTCACACAGTGAACATGCACAGATACACACGCACAAACACACAGTTTATATGAAGCTGTAGTAGACACAAAAGCATTGGCCAATCATTTCAGAAGGGTATTCTAGAACACATGCATGTGCTGTGCCATACTAATGTATATACCGAGGCCATGGCTGGAGACTGCACCAGTAAATCGGCTCGTGCCTATTATCAAACTGATCATTAAACATATTCAGGGGGATTTTCAGAACTGCCATTTTGCATCCTAAAATTGAACTGAACCAGGTGCTTTGGGGGACAAAAACGACACAGTTGAAAGTCACCCTGAAAATGTTGGCGGCCCACTGTCCTTATAAAATGATGAACATTTTCTGCGGGATTTCTAGGCATGGCACTTTGAATCCTCAAGCAAGCTAGAGCTGGAGCTCGGGGGATTCAAATGGCTTGATTCTCACAGAAAGAAATGCTCACAATCTTTGTTTTTTTAGCAGCTATAGGAGACGAGTCATTTTCATGACTGAATTGTCTTTTCAGAATTGATACTGTTGACGTTCTGCCATCCCGCGGGCGTCCTTTTTTTTATTTATAGTTCGGTACGAGTTCGGTACGAGTGCCATATATTTCCAATAAAAATAAATCCCATACAAGATTTAGTCCAAAACACGTGATTACATCCATAAATATCCACCAACTGGCGTTGCATCATTTCATATCACCTGGAAGATATGAAAGAAAGCAGTTTTGTTTTTAGCAGAAAGGCAAGTTTGCATGAGAGCACAGCTACAAACTCGGTATCAAAATGTCCGCCAAAATCTAAGCTTTCTATTGGATCCCTTGAACCAATAGGAGCTTCATGTCCTAACGGGCAGGCTACATTACCCAACCAGAAGCTACATTGAAGAACAGTCAACCCCTGTCTCCTTACGTGGCTCAAGCCTGGCACGTCGTACGACAGGCGTTTCGTACAATGAAATTGCCTAAAAAACGAGTACCAGGAAGAGGGAGGGGGGCAAATAATCCCAACAGCCTTCAATTTGATGAGAAGAGACAGCTGCTGATAGAGCTCCAGTCTGTCATTGAATTAGCATAAAAATGCATTTATACTTCATTTTCTCTGTGTCAGCAATATTGGTAGTAAATATGAATAGTACCTCTATAAGTTTGCAAGACTATAAGCCTTTTAAATAGGTATATATATATATATATATATATATATATATATATATATATATATATATATATATATATATATATATATATATATCAGGAATATTTTCAGTCTCAAAATGGAAAAAGGCCGAGACATTTCATTAGAAAAACATGTGTAAAATATTCATTTTCTGTGATATTGTTACCTGCTTTTTACTTAGACTAGAAAAGGCTTCAGGCTATGGTCCCATTGTGTTTTCCAGTCCATAAGTCCCATTTATAGTCATCTACAGGCATCTATTTACAAAGAAATGTTCAGGCGGAAATAAAAACCTTATACTTTAGTGTATTCAAACTCATATAAGTCAGTGTCAGCAGCACTTAAAGTGATTCTGACTATTGAGGGGAAAAAGCTTCAGATCGTTACCTTTCAAAAGAAACCAAGACCATGCATTTACTCCAAGTAGTTCAAGCACAGCTTCCAATTTACTTTGGGTATACCTGGATAGGCGTTTTTCGTCAAATTTTACAGGAACTAAGAGGTTAATGAATCAAGCCCATCTCCCATTCTAATTCAACCCGGCAGTTTATTTTCTCTGAAGCAAGGTGTTAAAGGTGGTTAGTTATTCTGTGAGTCAAATTAGTTTAAAGGAGGCGTTGTCAGCGGAAAACACTTTATGGGTGCAGTGCAGAGATTTTAATTTACACTTAAAACCTTAATCTTCCCCCTACAAGAATCACGGTCTGTAGTCCTAGTGTCCTAGAGCCATTTAGGGACCTTCCTTTTCTGCTTTATTGTTTCAGACTAACTGAAAATAAACAATGAAACCAGCTGTGCTTTAAAAAACTCAGGTGTGGCCACATACATACAAAAAAAGTCTTGTTGATTTCCAAATTTTGGTTAACCTCCCAGTCCGAGACAGAACATATACAATAAGGGATACTCCATCCCAAAAATAGTTTTTGTATCAAATCACCACCATCCATAGACTTAATTTCTTCAACCATTACAACTTGACCATCTGGAATTGGCTCATAATCCCGACGACATGCAAGGATCATGTCACAAGACATCAGTAAAATGCTTTTTGGTAATTGGCAGAATGGTCCCACCCCAAGGTCAATTACTAGCTGTTCTGGAACTTTTGGTCTTTGTTGTATTTGCATTACAGCTGTTCAAATTTAAAAGTTGAGATTGAAATTCTTGAATTTACAAAAAGCAAAAACAATCTCACTACAAGGACAACTACAGGCCAGTAGTACAATAACTTTCCAATAGCTTTGCTAACTTTAAAAGCGTGGATTCTTGGGGGTAGACTTGTACACAAAATTCACAGATCGGTATGTATTTTGGTTTTGGGGTCATGGTATGGTTAGTTTTTGGTACAGCAGGGAAAACAAAGACTCTGACCTGTTGATAATACCTAAACTGGGCTGCAGCTTGCACTCATTAATACAGGGCAGGCCCAACAGACTGACTAATATGCACATGTGAAGGCTAGCGGGTCTCAAGCACTTTGATAATATGCATTGATTTGGTATATTCTATGATAGGGTGTGTGGTTGCACATACGTTGTGATAAACACTATTATAGCATGCGGAAAAACCTACAGCTCAATGTCAGCAAAATCAAGAAGCTGATTGTGGACTTTAGAAAAAAGGATGCGAAGACAGACAGCGATGTTTCCATCAATGAAGCCGAGAGGACGTGAACATGTTAGGCTCCTGGGAACCGGCATCACAGAGTACCTGACATGGTCATCAGACATCTCCGACCTGTATAGAAAGCTCAGGAACAGTTGTATAGCTTTTGGAATCATAAAAGGGATTCTGCAGCGGGTGATTAAAAGAACTGCACAGCCTGGCCTTACAGGAGCATATAAGTCCATTGTACATGTTTATAACACAATTCAACCATAAATGTTAACATCAACCATAAATATGACTCGAGAGGACTCAAAAGTGACTCGAGAGAGCTTCCTAAGTTATGAAAATATAAATGTTCATATTCCTAGCCACACATGAATGGCGCACCTTTCGGGAAAGCTTACGGCCTACAAATCCTTTGTCAGATAAAGCCTCAGCAAGATATCAACCACATTACAGCCAAAAAACTGAAATATGACTTACCTATGGATGAAACGATATTCCACATGGCCTTGCTTGGTATGTGTTGATGCATCTGCTTGAGCAGAGCCCCTCTGTTGGGGACCAGAGGCGTCCAAGGTCCAGGAAGAAAGTTAGGGCATTTTAGCTTTCAGCGGATCTAAAACTACGGTTCACGAAATGTGCACTAAATGAATTACTAAAAATATTTAACTTCACTTTATCAAAGTCAAACTTTTTAGAGATGCTGTTAACACATAGTGCTATTTTATAGTAGAAAAAAAGCGACCATATGCATAATTAAAAAGAGGAAATTCTGAATTTTTCTTTTCTTTCCTGTGTTCTATAATCAACCAATAAACCAGTAACACATGTACTGCTATATGAATCTCTTAACTAGTCTCACAAGTATGTTCTGTATATTATACCATTTGAAATTATTCAAATAGCCATTGTGGTTAAGGAGATAATCTGAATTTAGTATGGGTATGCAAACCATTCACACTTCTTTAGAAAACACGGCTCATGTTTAAAAGGTTTTAAAAGACAATACCAACCCCAGTAACAGCCTCTTCACCCTTCTGCCGTCTGGCAAGAGATACAGAAGTATCTGCTGTTGTACAACCAGACTACAAGGTAGCTAAGTAGCAGCCGTTTCTATGCTGATTTTAGAGAATTGTTCATTAATTCAAAATATATTTAGCTGATTTAGCAAATTTGGATAGTGCATACATGATGGTTTCACAGTTAACAGTATTATTAATATGCTGATATTTATACCAAAATAGGCTATATATTTGGGCAACTAATTATTTGTAAAAACAGACATTCAACAACCCCATATTGTCAGAATTGGAAGATCTTTGTTTTATAACCACATTTCTTCACCACTGCGACGATTCGACAGTCCAATCAGGCCCCTCTATCGAATCGTTGAATAGACAGCAACTTTGAATCACCCTTAAAATGTACCTTGAACCTTGAATCCATTGTAACTGATTCTCAAGATAACCACAGACACTGTTCTCCATGAACTGACACCTTCATACAACCATCTTTCAGGCCTAAAGGAGGTGATATTTGATGCCTAAAATATAGATTTTGGGGTAGTACATCAACAAAAAGCACAACAGAAGACCATCTTCTAAACCAGGGGTGCCCATTACATCGATCACGAAGGTAGTGCGGGTAAATGGCATGCCTACCCTTTCAAAAACTTTATCGACAAAACACAGCTCCCGGTGTGCAAATGAATAGGCTCGTTCGAAAGAGCTGTGCCTCGCCTGGAATCCAGACGAGAGCAGGCGGGAGCAGCAAGGGGGAGTCAAAAAACTGCAGTCAAGTCGGACAGTTTTCAGCTGCCTTCAAAATATACACAGGAAGTCACAGAAAAAATGTTTGTTCTGAACTTTAGGCTTGTTGTAGTTTACAGATCACGTTTGGATTTATTCATATGTGTTTATAAATATATATTTATGTATTAATGTGTGTGTAGCTGCATCCTTTGTTCTTTGTATGTCTGCCTGTGAAATACATTACTACTGGTTTTATGTGTGTTATATACATAAACTTTATTATTATCAACCACACAAGATATGTTTTTAGATTAAACCTGAGACCAATAGTCAACAATCCAGCGTTAAGTATTACAACTACACATACAATAAGGATTTTCTACAACACGTGGTGTTTGCTGTCAGATCTAAGAGCCAATCAGCTCTCTGATGTGGTGACAGCCAGGCGTTTCCCATCATGCACTGGGCTACGTAGTCGGGGGAGAGCTACCGCGGCGTCTGACCCTGAAACCTTAGGCCGCCTCGCTCTTGTGAGATTATCATTGACCACGTGTGCATGACGTCAGAGCAAATCGGGATCAAGTCGGACACAAATCCAACCAGCATGCTTTGCGCGCCGATCGCCGGCGATCGATTCTGCGCAGAACTGGCTCATCTCCAACGAGCCTATTATTGTCATCACCACGGACGGTGCGCCCGCAATGGTTGGCAGCTTGAATGGATTTATTGCCAAGTGCAGGGAGGACGATGTTTTCCACGACTTCCTTAATTACCACTGCATAATACACCAACAAGCATTATGTGCTACAATGCTAAACGTGAAAGAGATCATGGATGTGGCAACGAAGATCGTCTGTTATGTTCAAGCGAAAGCTCTTCAAAGACAGCTGTTCCGTGCGCATCTGGAGAAGGTTGACTGTATAATAATATTATAAAAATATTAAGTCCAAACACCATTCCACCATGACTGATGACCATTTGGAAATCGGCTGGCTACCAGCAGCTACTGTCCGGACTATGCAACCCTGCTGGTTCCTTTCAGTGCAAGTCATCAGAGTTAAATGTAATGACTCATATTATATATATAATTTACATATATATAAATAAATAGGTACCAATCCTATTCCAGAAAGGTCTCTAAGCGGGACATTTTACAAAGGCTGAGTTTGTCCTTGCATGCTGGTCTCAGATGAGGGCCTTGCTTCCTCTTTATGCAACATCCAACTGATGTGATCCCAGAAACTGATCCCACATTAACATCACAAGGACAAATCATTCCATAGAGGTGTTGATGAGTAATTACAAATTCTGCTGTATCGCGATTGGTGGGTTATGTAGGTATCGTTTCCCGTATCCCCGTATCAAGGATTCAAGGATTAAACACTAAAGATTCTTCTAAATAAATAGATCAATTTTCCCACTCTCCTGTGGGAGCCTAAACTCTGCATTTTTTGTATTGGTATTTGCTCTGATTTGTCCTAGATAGCAAACTGACTCCGTTCCGTATCCGCCCAGGAGGTATCATAGGCTCCGGAACGGATCCGCAAAACGGGTCCGGATCGGAGGCTTCGGCACAGATCCGGAACATCTACGGGTCAAAGATCCGGCCCGTATCCGGAACGGCTCCGGGTCAAAGATTCAGACCAGATACGGCCCGTATCCGCTCATATTCAATTTGGACCCGTTCATAAAGCGGCTCATTTGGCCCGGATCCTCCATTACTCAAAATAACTACAGAAAAATCTCATAGCTAACCAACATATATTTAAAATGCATCAATGGAAAAAAGAAATGCAACCATAAATGATATCAAAAACAGTTTTTTATTAAAGGACAAACAATTATTTTTCGACGTACAGTTATCAACTAATAATGATTATGAGACAACTAGTTCTTGAAAGGTTTCATGTTTTATGTACAGATATTACCCATATAGAACAATTTGTACCTTTAATATAACCTAATAGAACTAACCTAACAGAACTTAATAGAACCCAGTGGACATGGTTACATGGTTAACAGCAATCGCTATTGGAGAACCAACACGTCTCTGTGTAACTGGTTGAAGATTATTATTCCATTCACAACAGTGAAAAAAAACAAGATTGGCGTCTGCAACTCGAAGAGCAGCAAGAATTAGCTGAAAATAATATGGGGTTTAGTTTAAACTTCACACGATTAATTTTCAGCCCAAAATGTGCATATCTTTCATTCTGAAAATATTCAACCTGACTGCACATACACATTAGGTTTGTTCAGTGGGGGGGATATTTCCAGCACGCCGGAGTCTTTGACACCATCTGGCTGAAGGACTTTTTCCCATTCACCCCTTTCCAATTGATGGTCTTCCCAACGTCATCGCTGAACATGCGGGCGAGGATGTTCCATGTCACCGTTTTGTATCATGTCCAATGGTTGCCAGGGAGGAAATCTAAAATGGATCAAAAAAGTGCTATTAATATCTGATACTTTACAGAATGTTTTCGAAAGCGAAAGGGTAATGACATACAATAGTTCAAATAAAAGATACATTTTAATCAGATTTGCTTGAGATGCTTAAAACAAAAAAAAAACACCATACTCTTCTTTAGCTGAAAGTTGGAGTGATCTTTGAAAAGGTCCACTTCCTCCACTGAGGTAAACAAACCGGGTCTCCAGTCACTTCGACTTCTTGGCCAGTTCAGTGTATGTTACTGGCGAGATTGTCAACTTTGACCATCAATTGGTCAAGCTGCTGCTTCATGTCATGATAAACTCATCATATGAACTTGAGCAGCTGTTAAAAAACACTAGAATAAGGTTAAAAAATTATTTGGACAACCGATTTCACTTAAAATATGGAAACATCAAGCTTTATACAATTACAGTAATGCAATCCTAATAATCATATTCGCTTGGATTCAATGTGGCACTGTGTATTGTAATATACGTGGTTTACAATTAACAATTGTTATTGTTTTAAAAAGTGAAATGATTAAATGTTCAATTTGAATCCCATAGCTGTTATTGCTCACCACAACAGGCAACGGTGTCTGATCCACACCTTCCCCCTCGCCAAGTTGGTCTGTACCCCTGGCTTGTAGGTGTTTGCTGTCCTGCTGGTGATGGCGTCTGTGGAAGAGGGGGAGGAGGGGCAACAGTTGGAGGGGCAACTGTGCTGCTCGTCGTTTGACCTCTGGATCTTTTTTTTTGAGGATTTTCCTCACTATCGTCATCCGAGTCCCCATAGAAATGGCTATAAAGGGGGTTAGAAAAATACTCATTCGTCATACTAACACTAAATGACACATGTATTTGTAATTTTTTTATTAAAAGGTAAAAAAACAATTTAGTTCATTTGAGCTATTGACAGATACAGTGTTAAAATATACTATTCTCAGAATATGTCTACTGCACTTCTTTGTACAAAAAAAAAAACTACAGCAACCTGAAAAATATAAGCACCAACATTTTTAGGTCAACTAACAACTAACATTAAATCTAGGGCTGCAACTAACGATTATTTTCGATTAATCGATGAATCGGATAGAAAAATCAAAAAAGCATTAATTTCATTCACATTATCTGATCAATATCTGGGCCTCTCATGACCACGACATCACGTTGTTGGCTAAGCCCAACTCCGTGATTTGATTCTACTTTGAGTAAAAAACAACAACCTGCAGCCAGGGCCCTATTTCTCGTAGCTGGCTTACTGAGTTAGCGGGCTAATTGTCAGGATAAGATGACGTAGGTCAGGCTTTCTCGGTTTCTCGAAGCAAGCTTAAATAAATCACCATAGCAACACATCCAAAAATTTAAACCTGCTCCCGGGCAGGCTTACTGAAATTTACTGGATAAGCTGGACACTCCCACTGACAAAAAAGGCAGCTCCCTTCCTCATTGATGAAGGAGCGATATTAGTTATATTAGTTTTATAGGGAGAGAGTTCTTTCAGATCGCCAGGATCCATCCTTTACATCATCATGACTTCCTGTACGCGGCGCTATAGATTTTGCCGGCAAGAAATAATTTATTTACGAGAGCTTCTCGAGCCGCGGACATTGATCACCACAGGCGCAGCTGATCGTCTCAGACAGAGACTATCACCCGCTGCATGCCGCTGTTCTTAAGTTTATTTAGCTCTTAAGAAACTTATGGATGTGTTGAAAGCACTCATAATTATATGACAGTGCAATTAGTACACCATACATATCATTATTGTAGAACATGATTAAGGTGATCGTGATGAGAATACAGAGAATCACACACAATTTATTTTCACTGCTTCAATTGATTGAATTTCTGATTATGAATAATACATATATACTGATCCGCCCATACACATATTCAAACTCATATACACATATATAGTACATGATTCATACGTGCATTCAGTACATATAGCCTCATAAGTATATATTTATTCGTATATATAATCTGATTGATTTGGGTGATGAAGCACTTCAAATTAGCCGATACATTTTCTCAACACTGACGCATTTAACTTGTCTGATATATTTGCGACGCTTATGTCTCGCAGCGGGGCCGCTGTTCAAGTTGCGTTCACGGCAACAATGTTGTAAAAACGTTGGAATATTCGCAACGCGTTTGCTGTGAATGACTACGGTCTTGACTTCCTCATATGCCTTCATGATTATCTCCTGCTTCTCAGTAGAGAAATAAAAAGAGGTTCCTCTGAGTCGATTTGCCATTGTACTGTTAGAACATCGTGGTGTCAGTGCTCCATTATTATCCCTTCTGAGGAGGAGCGGGCGCGCGCATTTATCCAGATGACTGACGTCTGGCTAGAATTAACGAGACCGTTTCAGCACGGATCAGCCGTGAAGAAACCCAGATAGCCTGATGTCAATCATCTCGCTAATTTAAGATGGAGATTAGGACATTTGCTTGACTTTGTTTAGCCAGGTACGAGAAACAGGGACCAGACTAGCTTCCATTCAAAACAAGTTTGAGGGAAATGAAGACGCTGGATACATCTTTACGCTGATTGGCCAAGACTCAACACAGTGTCCTGCTTCATCCTCCACAGCTGGTCAAAAAGCTTAGACACACCTTTATTGCTCCATGACATAAATTAAAGCTTGTGCAACGTGACGCTGAATCTGACGTCCTGCCGATTGAAAGCAGCTGCATCAGACGCAGCTCATGTCATGGAGAGGCTGAGCGGGCTACGGATATTATGAACCCAGATCCAGGGTGTTTGATGTTACGTTTGTGGGACTTCCACAACAGAAATAGCACTAACCACGCCCCCTATCCGGCACGTCTACAATAACCACAAATAGTCCAGCATAATCGACAGTTGCAACCAATATAATATCGAACACTTACCTAAAACGTTATAAAAACGTGTGGTGCAGCTGGCGTCAGATCAGAAAAGACAGGTGTGAAATGAGACACGAACGTCAGTTGGAAGTAGGGCGTAGACATACTTCATGATCATGATTGGTTGTTTGAGTTGTCATCTATCCTTTCTCCTTTTATGAATATATATTTAAATAAAAAATAAAATAGTTTGTTTGCTTCTAAATTATATATAAGTCTGTGTAATATATATATATATATATATATATATATATATATATATATATATATATATATATATATATATTACACAGACTTGTGCAATATAAATACACCAGCAGCTATTCTGCTTGTACTCAGTGAGAGGCGGCATCCGCCTGTTGTCCGCAGTTAATCCGCGGTCTGAAGGTGCGCGATCCGGAGGCGGGGTGTATCCGGTGCACATGGACAACTGAGTCTGACAGCAAGGCGGATCTGCCGACCTGAAGGCGGATCCGCCCCGGAGTCGATTGCTATCTGGGGTATAATTGGCTGGACAGATAATCATTCAAGATGAGGAAAGTCCTTTTTATTTTCTGAAGTATTTCTGTTGCTGTTTCAAAAATCAGGCTAAATACATTGATTAACTGAATTGTTATTTATTAAAATAAAATAATAACTTTGTAAAATATCTTTAAAACAAACTGGAATTACAAGTGTGCACCTTTTTAATGCAGCAACAAATTGGTAAAAAACTAAAACAGGAATTAAGATTCCAGAATATAATATACATAATCAATTCAATTCAACTCTCTTTTAATATACTGTCATTAGCATCGATACCCAGTTCAGGCGTTGGAGTTTGAACGAAGGGCATTCAAGCATGCATTATGGGAAATGTAGTGTTTCCGCCCATCGTAGGGACTTCAAGTCAGAATCTTTTGGTCTCTACTGCTTCAGTTTTGACCATTCATTTTGTTGAATCATTCTTGTATAAGTCTCTTAACTTCTATACAAAATACCTGGAATGCTCTTTTAACGGAACCTTTTCGAAAGTGTTTGTTATTGATATGAAATAATGTAAAAAAATAAATAAAAAAAAGATATTCACTAATATATATGGGATTTGTTTTAAACTTTCAATTATATTATATAGTTCTAAAACACCTATCAGGCTATATAAAAAGACGAATGTGTACTTTGCAGTTCTTCAAAAGTTAAGGAATAAATGTTGTGATCAGAACTAGGAAAGGTAGAAAGTTTCACCACATTCTAAAGGAAGAAGATCCACCCAACATGTTGAAACGTCACCTAAATCTGCAGCTTCCTGCTACTTCCGTCAAGTTGACCGTCGAAAAAAGCTCATCAGCCACAGCTTTACTTTGGGTTTAGTGCTAATTCGCAAACGTTAGCATGCCAACGCGCTACACAAAGATGGCGAACATGGTATATGCCTGCTAAGCATGCTGATGTTAGCATTTAGCTCAAAGCACCGCTGTGGCCAAATACAGACTTACATTGCTGCTAGCATGTTGAATTTGATCACCTAAATGAAGACAAACACATACCTGACTTTGGAGAAGGGTTTTTTTCTTCGCTCAGTCTGTCTGTCTGTCTTTCTGTCTAACGTGACTGTTTCCTTGTTAACAGCAACCTGTTGTTCTTGCCGGTAGACTGGCTAAAACACCTGGACTCTGAGATCAAAATGTGAAGCGATTGGAGTGTTAACGTGGAGTGATTGTGTGTACTGCTAACTGTGCTCAGCTCCAGATGATTTACCCACCCGAGTTGCTCTGAGTTTCCCACAAAAAAAAAATAGATGTATCAAACCGCCGAGCCGGCTGTGTTTCATGTTCATGAACAAAGTGTACCACCACCGATTTGGTTTTGGGAATCCCAGAGCAGGTAGTCCAGTGGATGTACAAGTATGAAAATCTCATGAGATGTATTCAGATCAAAGGGGTTTGTGTCCGTCCACTGGACTCGTGCATCCTCCCTCCCCTAGACAGTTAGTGTTGGTGCCGCAGTGCGCCACCTCTTGGTGTCTGAGGGATATTGTGGAAACTGATTGCTGATTTTCGTAACCAATATTCCCTGTTTTGTCCTGTCTCTGTCCTGTCTGTCCATCTGTTTGTCCCTCCGTCCATCCGTCTGTCTATCTATCTGTCTTTTTCTAACTTCCTCCTTTGGTCGAAACTATTTTACTTGGTTTGGGCTGGTTTTGTTTGGAGTTATTTATCGCTCTTCTATTTTTTTTCCCCCGACTTTGTTTCATTTACAAATGCTTGTAACTGTAACAAATGTTTTATATTTGCAATTTCTGATGTGTGATGCTGTCATAACACCAATGGACATATCATAACATTACTTTGTGTCATAAAAAATGCATCTCCATACACATTCCATTTTTTTCATTTTTTTTACCATATGAAAACATTCATACTGACTGTTTCATTTGCTACTCTGAATGACCCTTCATAACTCCGCTCTGACCTTTGCCCTCTTACCTGTGCCTTTGATACCTTCACGTATAGCCACGGGTTATGAGAAGTCGCGCAGCCTCAATAATATCTCCGGGATGACGGGTGCCCCGCTGCGCCTAACCCCCATCATCAACTCCAACTTCGAGCCCTTCGAGCCGCCTGGCCTCAGGCGCTGCCGCTCCCCTATACCCTCCATCTTGTAGCATAGCCAATACAAACAGCAACATGTCAACAACAACAATACAATATCGAATGTTTTCTTTCTTTCTTTTTTTTTCTGAGGAACATGCAAGGAAAGCATCAACATGGAAGGAGTGTCTCATCGACATTTGATTCATCCTAGCAGCTCTGTCATTACCATTACTCACATTTCCCTCTTGATAGAACCAACAATGAACTACAACTTCTCTTCTAGGCACCAGACGGTCCTATTTTAAAACCACAGCGTATCTAAACCTTGCAGACAAAGCTGAGATAGACGCTTCAGCAATTGTATTTTAAAATACACCAACACACTCTGACACGCCTGCCTTACTAACATGGATAGAGTCTAGGTTAGTTTAGACGGATATGATAGTTGAGTTAGTTTTCCTCTCGCTTTCCCTATGCTACTTCTTGCCTGTATCTCAACACTGCACTCGCACTTCAACGCTTTAAGACTGACACTTAAGAGTAGCTATAAATAAGGACTTTTCTACTATTAAGCCTCAGAATGCACACACACACACACACACACACACACACACACACACACACACACACACACACACACACACACACACACTGACACTAACATTATGTGCAGCATGCTTAGTAAAAACAAAAACATTTTTGTAAACTAAGTCAGATTCATATAAAAAAAATCAAAATACCCCAAACTGTACCGCCTCCACAATAAAAAAAAGGCCTGTTGTGTTTCATTGAGACAGAACGACCTCTGTTACACATACACACTTAGTTAGTTTGTTCTCTGTGTATCCCTTTAGTACATGGAGAGAGAGGTCTATTAGATTATACATCACCTCCATAACTAACTAAAGAACGCTGCAGCCTCACCTCCGTATTTTGTTCCTGCTCCCTCCTCCGGCCTCAAACACTGCTTAGACCCTAAACACAACACAGGACTGTGGGAGGACTTGATGAACAATTATTTTGAATACCGTAGACAGCTGGGGAGCAGGTGTCTCTGTCAGAGTTGGTCGCAGGTCATAGGACAGTGGTTTCCAACCTGGAACTCCTTAGGGGTTGCACAAAAAACAGTTGAGAGTTGATTTTATAAAAAGGTAGCAAATTAGATCAAATGTAACATGACATTTTATCTGTTTTCAAATCTTTGCGTTGTCCTTGTGAATTACTGGATACTTGCTACATGTATTGGCCTAAAAGTAGAGCAATTTCAATATACATATATTTAGAAGCAGACTACATTATCAGCCTGATTATCCACGTTTTGATCTGCAAAATAATAAAAAAAATTACCCGCATTGCCAAATATCCCCAAAAGGTTGGGAATCACGTTTGAAAGGGAATTATGGGAGTGCTAGGGGAGCAGAGGGGCTAGATACATATTTTGTAAAATAAATAGACAAAAAACAGCTATCGGAAAATAGAAAAAAAAACTTTCTGTGAACATACGTAAACTTTGACTTCTCTTTACTTAGCTAAGGTTAAAGGAACAGTAACAATATAGGGGATTTGATTTCTTTCAGAGAGTGAGATGAGAAGATCGATACCAGTCTCAGAGTCTGCGAGTAAAGTACTGAACTGGAGTCGGGATGCTGTTTGCCTCGCTTAGCATATAGACTGGTAGCATCTTCATCTTCTCCCAACATTATCGGAAAGAAAAGCAAATGAGCATATTTCCAGAATTGTTGAACTATTCCTTGAAGGTGGCAGGGTAATTTACGTAATCTTCATCTGGAAAAGGTTATGGGACATTGCAGCTTAGCCTGAGTGTGAGAAGAGTGGTTTTCCTCAAGTCTGAGTTCATCCCACAACCATCACCACCACCACTACCACCAACAGCGTTACTACTTGACTTGCGCTGACTCCAGTGTGACTCAGCAGCCAGTGGCAATATTTTTAGTTTTTGGCTTCTCTTTCTTTCCCTGTTTTTGCCCCTCCTGAACCCCCCAAATCCCCTCCCCCATCCTCTTCTGTCCGTCCACCTCTTCTATGTTTTTCGGCTACGGCTGCTCAGTAGGAGGCACTGTGAACGGCTACTGGAGCGACAGCCCGTGGTAGAGGAAGAGGGGACGACAAACACCACAAGAGAAGAAGCGAGAGAACATGACAACAGAGACAGCATACAAACATAGACATATGCAATGTAGATAAATGAGACTGCGGCGGTTGGACCTTCGTGTTTCTGTTCACTTATGTTGTATCTGCAGCACACACGTGTGTGCATGTGGATGTTTGTGTGTGCATGAGTGTGTGTGTGTCCCTGGACCTGCATCTACCTCTCTACTAAGATGCACAACTTGGAAAAATACTTTTCGCTCCTACAAGACATTTTAGTTTTGATATATTTTTTTTATTAACAAGCTTTGTGTGAGCACATGATGATGTCATCTTTCTGTCAGTTAGTGTAATTTTGTTTCTATTAATCTAAGGTTTTTTTTTTCTCCAAAATATCAGTGTTGTTTCCTTTTTGTTTTAAACTGTAATTTTCTGATGTTGCAGAAATGTTATTGATTCTTTTGAAAAAACAACAATGTCAGACTTGTTCATTGTTTTAGATAGTACTTGTGCCTGTTGGTTAAATGTTTAAATCCCTTGCACTCATCTCGAGCTCTCACCTTCCTGCTCCCCAGACAGAAAGTAACAGAGAGCTGTCAGTTGGATGGAAATCATTCCCTTTCATTTTCAAACTATTCCCATAAGAGCACCATAGACTCCTTTTTCAGAGGAACGTTCTGTACTCTGACGTATTTCCTTCCTTTTACTGTTTTTTTGCATTCAAGCTGGGAGTAGTGGGAGGTGAGAGTTCCAAATGAGGAGACTTTGTCTTAAGAGCATACTACTGGTAATTTAAAGAATTACGCTATGTTATGAGCTGAAGCTAGGAAGCGATTGGCCTAGTTTAGATTAAAAACTTGAAGCAAGGGAGAAATAGCTGGTCTGGCTCTGTCCAAGTGGATAAAAATGCACATTATATAATTCCAAATAACATGCATAGAACTAAAAATATCTTTTTTGGCTGCTCACCCAAAAAATTGTAACAGAAAGTTTTTTTGTCCAGAATAAATAAGAGAGAGCTTGTTAATTAAATTAGAGAGGTAGCAATACACATTTTTGTTCCAGGCTAGCTGTTTCCCCCCTGCCTCCAGTTGTAATGCTAAGCTAATGTAATTGCCTCCTTAGCTCCATCTCCCTCTCAAAAGATGTTTGTTTGTTTTTTATGTCGAGCTATCACTTTAACATCATGTCACGCGGGGTTTTTCTGTTTCCTGTTTATCCTCATGCTCAAGCCAGGCTTCACTATCTAGTTATATACTATGCTAGTTGGAGAATCATTTTAAGCCCCATTCCTGTTAGACACACCACACCCACATGCACACCCACCCACACACAAACAAACATAGATGTAAACACACACTATCGTTTCTGAACATTTCATTCTCTCCTCATCCTCCTCTCCCTTCCCAACGTCCACTTGTCGCGAGTGCGTCTGCCGCTTCCCCAAAGGCCACTGCTGATTGGTCGCTTTTGTCACGGTGATTGTACATATGTAAAGTTTGCGTTGTATATGAATCTGCATGGGTTTCCATTGCAAGCAATAAGGATACTGATATGACTAATAATGTGAGGAGGTTTGATAGGGTTTTAGTCTCGAGCTTAATGAATGTGTATATATCGTTTAGACTACTAAGAGTGTGTATGGGTGTGTGTTAAGATGCATACATATGCACTAACAAACAAAGCATGCAGGACAAAAAAATGTTTCCCTCTTTGAATGCAAGAAGAGGGAGGACAGGCTGACATTATGCATGCCGAAATGCTATGACGCTATTGGTCGGAAGAGACCAAGTTAGGTACTGTAACGGGGCCGGGTGGGGGTGGGAAAGTTTATTTTTGCAGGACGGGGCGGGGTTACATTTCTAGTAGGTCTTGTATAGCTGCTTTCTTATCGAAACTTGAGAGACTTATGATAAGAGAGACATATTAACAATCGTAGCTTATGATACTTTTTTTTTCCTTCTTTATTTTTTTGCTTCTCTTTTCACAGAGAACTGTTCTGAAAGCCCCGCGCTTATCAGATATATGCAAAAAGAAGCAGTAACTGTGAACTAACGCTAAGACATGAAAAACAAATCCAGCTTCTTCCATCGTTGTCTCGACTCCTCTTCTGCAAGAGAGAGGAGAGAGAGACCGTTCTCTTCCCCCAAGATACCTCCTCACCAAAACTCCCCTCTCCATTGGCCTCATTCTACCGCTTCTTCGTTATCCGTCTGTGACTTCATCCTACTCACGTCATGTTTCATTTCAAGTGCAGTGGTTCAAAAGAAGGATTCCTCTGCAATGGTAGAATGCAATGATTCAACATAAGCACTCAGGACGAGGATCAGGGCCAGATTAACCTGCGAGGGTTCCTTCAGGCACCTCTGAGCCCAGTTTTAAGTGAAGGGGGGCTTGAGTTGCTATTTAAGTTTGATTTAAATGGATTGAATCCAGATTTAATGAAGAATACTCACTATGTAAGCATAATACAGTATCGCACCGATGACCTTGATTATAAGACACCATTTTGAAGACACAAACCCCTTTCTGCAGCACTCAATACCCTCCATTATAAATTAAATACAATTGATGTTATGAATGCATATATGTCTAATTCTCAAACTCCCACTTTTTGAGGCGTAATGTCTTGTTTAATATTCTGGCCAAACCAGTATCAAATGCAACATCAGGTCAAAAAACTAGAAGACCCCATTTAATGGTAACATTACATTGTGTTATGCAATTCCTGCTGAAACAAGTTTTCCGAACAGTCAAATAATCATTGAAACCTTTTTTCATGACTTACCATTACAGTTTATATTGTGCTCAAAACGCTATCTCTAAAAGTGTGTTCACGTTGGACAATTTGCACACAAGTGCCAATGTTCAGTACCGTGCAGGAAGCAACGTGTCCCTTGTAGCAAGATGTAAAAGTAAGGGTGTCTGATTCGGGGGTGGTTGATGGGCGTGTAGCATCTCAAGACTTTCATGCAGGAGACCAGAGTTCACAGACATTATCTTTAACCACACCAACCAATATCTACCCAGCTTTAAGCAAGTGCTGTAGTGGCCAAGGCCTAACCAAGGTCGTTATTTGACATACATTTTTCTTACATTAGCATAAACTATTTGCTTTATATTCTAAAAGGGGGAAACAATACAATATTTAAAATAAAAATGTGTCTATGTAGCCTAGGGTTTTTCAGGATGAAAGTTCTCGTCGAGTCTGCTTTCTTGGTTCATATTACCAAACACATTTGCTGATTTATTTAAAAAAAAAAAAGTGCCCCAAAAGATCTTTGAAGAAGTTGCATTGACTACCAACTGATAAACCACACTGCAGAGGCACCCTTCAAAATTCAAACCTTTTTTTCTTCTTAAATTTCTGAAGCTTCTGCCCTCGTTGCCAATGTCCCTCCCCATCCATTCACAACTCAGGTATCTCTTTCTCAATCTTCCCCTCCTTGCCCCCATGTTTCTGTCCACCCACGATTTCTTTAAGATGTAATGTATGTATGAAAAAGAGCGAGAGATAAGAAACAAAAAAAGTCAAGTTTTCCTCTCTTCTGTTCTTGTGAATTCCATGTGCTCTGTTTTGTGGCGCTTGCCCCCCTGTCCTCCTTTAAAAAAGATGTTATTTTGCTTTCCTTGTCCAACTGTGCTTCCTGTCTTCTCCTTGTGTGGTTTCTGCCCCGTCTCTCCGCCCTTTCCCGATAACCTTGTCCCTCTTTCTGAGAGACTTCATCCCACCCAAAACGCCATCCTTCCCCCCGCCCCACCCTGAAGTCTCTCACAGCAAAAACCAAAAAGGGAGTAAAATTGGAGCACCTTCGCGTCAAAAAGAAAAAAAAAGTTTGGACAGACGCTGGATATCACCAAGGAGGAAGACAGGAATGGACATTTAGATGAATGAAAATAAAGAGACTCGGGAGAACGGGAAAAAAAAGGTGCTGTGAAACGATGTGTTCTGAATGGATTGACAGCCAAGCAACGTCAGAGGGAGGAGATGGAGGAAGGAAAAAGTTTGGGGAAGACATAAAAGTATGGTGATGATGAGGAGGAAAGAAAGAAGCAAAAATCGCTTCTCCATGTAAGAATGTGTACCTCACCGTTTTTGCTCCTTGTTGTTGTGTTTCCTCACCTGTGCGTGATTCAGTGTCGGTGCGACATTTTCGTTTTCTGTGTGTTCAGTGTTGTGTGCCGCACTCTTGTTTCCTTCCCTTTTTTCTTTTCTTTTGTGTGTACCACACCTGGGTCAAACAGCCTTCGCAAACACCGGCTCATTTTATCCCACACAGGTGCAGAGGAATTGTCAACCGGGGCAAACAGAAACTGCACCGCAGTGAAATTAATTAGAAAGGAGCTGACCTGAGGCAGCTAAACCCTGACGGTCAAAGTGGGATGAAACAAAATAAAACGTTATTTGGCCTAGGTCTGGTCTATACATGTGCAGGACACACCAACTGAGATGTTCCACTCTCAGCTCTTGGTCTGGATTTCATGCCTAGTCCTGGTTGGCTGCAGTCCTCTGGTTTGAGCTTTGAAATCTCTTTGTTTTTATTTCGCCAAGTCTGTGACCTCAATGTCCTTCGGGCTCATCAGGCTTAATTAGTGTCCAAAGATTTGTTATATCAGAGGACTGAGCAGCCCCCCAAGGACTCTGCCGATTGTATGTGTGTGTGTGTGTGTGTGTGTGTGTGTGTGTGTGAGTGAGTGAGTGAGTGAGTTACAGAGACGGCAAGAGAGACGTGTGTGTGTGTGTCACGTTCAAGCTCTGTGTTCTTGGTGTTCTTGCATGTTGGCCGGGCTAGGTGAGCCTTGCAATGGTGTCTTTTCTTTGCTTTAGTGGTGTGTTTGGCCCTTTTCATTTCCTTGCCTTGGTGTGCAGTATCATGCTGCTGGTGTTACAACTATTTTCATACTGAGCACCACTGGAAACTAGAGTTTAAGACTAGGAACACACGGTCTGCCATCGTAGAAGTCTTTCAATTTCTACATTCTTCCTACGACCTGAGAGGATTCTGTTTGGAAAGCAGTATTAAAGAACGATGGGTTTCTACAATGGCTAACACTGTCACTGTCACACATCTCATTTACGATGAAAGAGCCTCTTTCCCAACAGCATCTTTTGGATTAAATCTGTTGATGTTAAAGACAATTGTTTGCTGCAACGCAAAAGGTAAATCATCAGTGATTTGCAGTTACAGCACTAGGCTCTGTATTCAGTGTCATAGGTCATGATTAGCTTAGTTCATCGAGGAAAAGAAAATCTCAACTCAAGGTCCACTTATTAGCTTTTCCTGTAGCTTTTGACCACATCTCACCGTCTTCATCTGCAGATGTCGTCATCTGTCATTATCACCTGTCAGTGATAAAAGAAGCACTTGAATACCATCACAACAAATACTTTGTTTCAAGTAAAGGTCCTGCAACGGAAAAGTGTACATAAAGTATTAAAAGTAAACGTACAAATTCTGTCGAGAAATTGTCCTTGACAGCCATATTAATAAATACATTATTTTACACTCGCGGTTTGTTTTTTAGTAATGCATCACAGTTAGTAGCTGGTCATGGTGGAGCTAGATAAGTAGTTTAACCCAGGGGTCAGTCAATCTAAGGGGTTATGAGATGATTAAATGTGATGAGATATACATCATCGATCTTACACAGCTTGTTATTTAAATAAACCATCTGAACTGTTTAAAGGGGAAATCTCTTTTTGATGGAACTTCTAACAACTCATATGAAATATGTGACGAGTAGACCCCGACTACATAAAGCTTCTCCTGTAATGGGCCACAAACCAAAACTAACAGATTGTGAATCACTGGCTTAATCCTGACCTGTGGTTGAAAGCTCCAGAAAAAGACACTTCTGCATAAAAGCCTCAAATGTAAGATGTACACCAACAAACAAGTGATTTTTCCCCTTCCTGATGCTTTTGAGAAACAGGCCTATTGCGGTTCCACACTGGACCTCAGAAAGATATCAAGTAGTTTTTTAAGAAATGGAAATCAAAACAAGCAGAAAATGTATTGGATGGTGGGTAAAATAATTGTCGGTTTTTCTCATTTTGTGTACTTAAATCTCCTGGCCAACACAAATAGATCTGTGTTGAGTTGCACCAGCTGCCTAAATTCGTAAATAACTAGTTCCAAACTGTTTTATTACATCAAATTGCACCATTTAAAGTGAAAGAAAAAAAGAATTAACGAGTAAAGACTTTAGTGAGCTTGGAAACGTCTATAATAAAAACAGGAAGTCGTCATAGCATCACAAGCTAGAATAACTATAATAACAGTTTTAGAGGCGCATATCTTTTTAATAAATGTAGGTATTTTGGTTTCTGTATGCCCGCATAAATGGATAATAGTGTGTTACAGAGTATTCGGACAGTTTAGAGTGAGTGAGAAATATCTCACGACGCTAACTTAAACGACGCTATTCGCTCACTTAGTCAAACGTTATTGGTATCGCGTTTCGTAATTTGAGATAGGTTGTGCTATTTTTGTGAACTTTAATTCAAAATTGTCAAGGTTTAAGTCATTTTTATGTTGATAAAAATGACTTAAACCTTGACAATTTTGGTATGTTGACCAGTACTTTGTGTTGCCTTTCATTCCCCACTCTAAATGGGTCATATAGTAGTGTAGCTCAGCATAACGTTAGCTTTGTTTGTTGGTCCAGATATTGTAGCTAGACAACAAAAACACCCAACAGTAAGTAGGTGTACATGTATAGGAACAACTTATCGCTAGGTAAGAACTATAGTTAATGAGAAACCAGTTTTAATATAGTGACGCATTAAACTCCATTTCATTAAACATGTTAGAACTCTGCTACGTTGGAATTTACCAACAGCTGGTGCAACTGGCTCCGCAGATGCCATTATGAATGATTACAAAATCAGAGACAACAATACTTTACCCACCAGGATCTTTCCAACACTATGTGTGAAATGGGCTTTCACCTTGAACTGCACCAGACCTGGATGTTATTAAGTTAGCCTACACTTAAAATCTGAAAAAAACAACTGTTTGGAAATCATTACAAAATGCTTCATCTGAAATATCTAAACCCTTACTCATGGTGTTTTTGTGAGCTGTAGACTCGCAAAAAACCCATCTTTAATTATTAAATCGGCTTTCATCAAACATTATGCCATGGTCTGGTGTATGAGGGTCAGGAGTCATGACTTATTTACTGCAAATCCTCAGTAAATTCTCTTCTCTTTCTTCCCTTTCAGTGCTGAGTTTCTAACCCTCCACCCCTCCCCCCCTTTCCTCTACGAGAAGAGGAAAAACAATACAACGTTGAGAGTGCTGCTCCTCCATCTCCCCTGACGAGATTCACTGTAGAAACGGAAAAAGGAGAGAGGTAGAGAGAAAGAGAAAGAAAGAAGACGAGTGGTGGAAATCATCACTGACGCGCTCTGACCTGAACATTTTCATCATCCGTGTGACACATTCATATGCAACCTCGCCCGTGATCCTAATGAATTTGAACGGGTCACGATCACATATAAGCTATTTTTAAAGATGGGAGCAAACAAAAAACAAAAAAAACAATCCCGCCTCTTTTGAACTATTTTCCAGAGCAAACCACAGCATGGATGCACCCCTACAACAGACATGGATTTGGAGACCATGCGACGAGGATGCCCTCTATTTTACTTGTGTTGTTGCTTCACTCTTTTTATTTCAAGAAGCTTCATCTGCAGCTGTTGATTCCCAGTTGGATGCCTCATTATGTTGGCACTCAAAGCACTATGCAAAGTGACGGGTGGTCCATCGTGATGTCTAACAGCTCCCAGCGGAGTCCGATCCGGTGTCGGCGCAAATCTCTACTGAGCTACAGGACCTCTAGCAAGCGGGCTGAAATCTACTCATACATATCAGAAAGCATCGACCACATCTCACGTACATTTGAAATGATCCTGTATTTGATATCATCCGAATCTTCCCGGAGACAGTTGACATCTTGGGGTCTTAATGTTCAACAGATCGGTTTGAATACTGAGATCTTGGCAAACGTCAAATAGACGGGTTTCATCCACTGGTGATGGAATTAACCCAAAGACACATACGGATGAACAAACCCGGACAAGGCAACCGGCCGTGACATCTGCCGGCTGAAAAGCGAAGATGTGACTGACCCTCTTTCTCACTCTCTCTTTCCCTCTTGAGTGTTTACAGTATCTTGACCCTCTCCAACCCCCTGCATATCAGCATCGCTGCTGCTCCTCCTCTTTAGCAAAACTGCATGGCATGAACGAAACCAATTAAAACCAGAAGAAAGACAGCCAAAAACATAATGGATGGATTTAAAAATGGGGGTTGGGGGTAGAGAGAACGTACGGAGTATATGAGAGAAACCATCTTTTTTTTTCTTCTTTTTTTTCCACACAGCAATGTCAATGCAATCACCCACTTTTGACCCCCCTCCCAAACTGGCTGCTAATATTTGCAAAACAGCATCTCATGCAGCAAACTGCTTTCTCAGAAGGCATGATGGATGAGGAGGAGCCCCCTCCCCCTCTGAGGGAAAGAGGGAGGGGGGGGAGGAGATTTCTGCAGACCATACACTCTATACCTCTGGGAATGTGGGGCGAGAAGATTGAGGCTTTTTAAAGAAAGCAGATATTCAGCAGGAGCGGGAGAACATCTTTGAGAAACTATTCTAGGGACAAAAAAAAAATAATGGTAACGACTGAAAATTAGAAATGCATTTTTATGACATTGTTTACCAGCATGAATATTCTGCATGACTTCTGCAAGCCATTCTGATCTCCCCCATGAATAACAGGGCTAGAAATTGAGAATTTTAATGTGAAAACTTAACAAAATTATGTTATATGCAACAAATTAAAACAAATGTAGGATTATGTTTAAAAAAAAAAAAAAAAAAGGATTTTCTCAATTTTTCTTTATATGATAAAACACAAATGATTAAGAAAAAAAGGGTTGCAAAATCTATCCTGTTTTATTTTCTTCACAAGAAAATCTTAGGAGCCCTACCCCACCCTAACCCCTCTAAAATCCAAGAAGACTCCTCCCAACTACCGCAAGTATTTATTCTGCTACAACAAGTTTGTCTACTACTTCAACTTCTCACCCGACTGCTACTCTGCTTCTTCTTCCTCCTCCTCTTCTCTTTCTTCTTCCTCTTGTAGCCTTTTACCAGAACCCTTATCAGAAACTCTCTCCAATGGCAGCTGTGTGTGTCCGTCTCACAATGTGGACCCAGGATTATCAAACTGAGCTTGTACTGGACTGTGCCGTCCACTCAGAGATGTCATTGATCAGCGCATTTCAATTTAAAATGTCTGTTGTCCCATTCTTTTGGATATCTTTCTTGACCTTGATATCCAAGACAACGCCACACTCTCAAGGTAAGAAGGGTCATCAGAAGTCTCGGGTCAATATGTGTATTGTAAGGAAAAGTTTAAGTTTGTGACAATGAACCTTGCATCTGAAAACCTACAAGATGGCTGCCTCATCATCCAGGGCTGAGATTAGAATTACTTTATGATGTATGGGGTAATGGTTGAAATTATTAAAAATATTTCGTATCTACCACTGAAGTAGAAACAAACAGAGGGCCATAGCCAGGCTGTCAGAAGAGCCAAAGTCAAAATCCCCTCTGCTCAACTATATCCACATATTTATGTAATCATACAATTTTGATCAATCAAATTAAGTCCAAACATGTCAGAATCAGCCTTAAAACCTTAAAAATGACTTTAAACTCATTCCCTAATGTAATGTCAAATACATATGAAATTACCTCGAACCTGACCGAACACAAGGAGAGATAATGTATAGTTCATGAGATTCAAACTAGCGTCATCTGCAATGTTTTCTCCTGTAGCTTTTTAATGGTGTAGCTTTACCAAATCTGCCCTTTGACTCTTTAACTTTTGTGTTAATACTCTTGTATTGAAGGGGATTGATGATTAACCCTTGATTTACAGGATGTAGCCACAATATTGTTCAAGTAAAGCTCCCATTTCAATCCCAATTTGTTGAAATTTGTATAGTATTACAATCTTCTTGGCTGATAATACTTACTTCATTGATGAACTGAACTTAAATGCTGTGAGCCTACAATCACACCATATCTTATCAGGGTCAGAACTGAAATTGTAACACACAGACATCATATACATGCTGCTGGTATGAGCAAAGACAGACCAAGGTTAAACCTAGAATATCCTTGATCGTGACCCGATTTGAAAAATGTAAGTTATTGGTTTGTGAGAATGTACGCAAAGAAGACGTGGAGATGTTTATCATTCAGCCCAGCAGTATTGTGTGAACAACAGCTCCTGTTCATGGGGGTTCCCCATTGGCGAGAGGCAGCCATCTTGGCTCAATGTGTTCAAATGGGTTTGGCCAAGTACCCGTGTCATCAGGAGTAAGGATGCTCTGCTCAGCTGTGGGAGAAAAAAGTAATTTCTGGAAATCTCTGGACAGTTTTAGAAAATGTAGATAAAGCGAGAGAAAAATATACAGAATTGAAATGACTTGGTGGCAGAAGCATTTTGAGTGGAGGCTCTGTTATCACACAAAAAACTTAGATTGTGCTGGTAATTGTTATTTTATTGTCTTCTAATGTCTTTATTTTGAAACTCATGTGAGAATTAATGGTTATTTTTTATGCTGTTTCATTCATGACATTTGTTCTATATTGATACACCACAAAATTGTTTTGAAACTTTGTAAGTATGGCTCGATTACTGAACAGGCCTTACTGGCACAGGGTAAAGGGCCCCTTGGGCAAGAACCTCTGTTTAATGTGGCTGAAACCATTAATTTCTTGAAAAGTCAAATCAAATTACTGCAAATGAACACAAAACGACCACAATGTGACTCAAAATAACTACAAAGAGAAGAAAAATAACTACAAAGGCACTCAAAACTACTTCAAAGAAACACAAAAGCCCTACAAAGAGAAACAAAAGGTCTACAACTACAAAGAGACAACAAACTAAAACATGCAGAATGACTGCAAAGAGATGCAAAACAACTTAAAAAACAAAAATGACGATAAGGAGACTCAAAACTACCACAAAGCAACCAAAAAGACATTCAACCATAGATCATTGTTCAGTCTCTGGGCTTTTAACATGCTTGTGCCCCAGGTCCGTTGTCTCCATGTGTGTAGATTTTCTTTTTGTGGCCGACACACAGTAGGGCTCGAACATTTAGGACTTGTCCCCTATTTAATCTGTGATGCTATTTAATAACAGAAAACAGACATTTGACGAGCAGACATATCTGCACTCTCCTGTTGTCACTGCTTTTGCCAAACTCATCAGCCAGAGAAGTTCATCAGCTGTACTTTACACTTTTCAATAAGGGCTATCGAGCTAAAATAGGCTACCCTTGGGGTTTGTGGACACACAACATATGTTTCTATGTATGTTCAACGTCATATTACTGGGCTCTTAGGGGACAACTTTTTCTGCAAGACAGAAGCTACATTCTTTGTATTGAAATTAATTCTTGGAATTGGCAAGTAATCCCCTATCTGGTTACAAATTTGGTTTGCACTATGTTGTGGATTATGTACTGTTTGGTACCATACTCTGTTAAAAATGACTATGTCGTCACACTCCACAGCAGAAAAAGTTTTTGGGACATAGACACTGTTCTCTGTATCATTCTAGGGTCTAAAGTCTTGATAAATTTCATGGGGCCAAAACTCGAATAGAAAACAGGGCCTATCTCAGGTATACACTGTATCAGAAATCTGAGAGGTGGAATGTTGAGATATTATGATGCTGCAGTATGTACTTTCAGGAAAGTTTCAAGTTTCAAATAATAGTTTCGAATGAACATTGTGATCCTTTAGTAGAGGTATATCTTTCTGTATTTTGGTCCATACTGTGTCCAACTGTCCTTCCACACTGCACTAGATCTCATTGCTTCCAGGGTGTTCTTTTTTATGTGGCACTGTGTGTGACAGGCATCAGTCCGAATGTTTCATATCACTTGTCTTTTTAAAGGTTTAAAGTACAGCTTCATAAAATGTCAAAAATAGTAATAGCCTACCATGTGCAGTACTGTAGCTATACGAAGGTGAACGCAACTTCTTTCGGTGTCCTTAATTGTTTTGGTTTTATATTGCTTTCACCATTCGTTTACATGTCATATTTTGACCTGTTTTGTAAAACATGCAATTATGAAGAATTATGATCATGAAGATTATGAAAATGATAAATGCTTTCGTAGTCAAGCATGCAGTGAACATAACGATAGCTTCAGCTTCGTGGCATTGGGCTGATGGACTGAAACACAAACAGTTTTTCTGTTTATGTATTTCAGATGGGGTTTAGTCAGGAGGGCAAATGTGGCCATTATAGATAACCGAGAAAGAAGACGTTTAACCAGTCATACACCTGTCTCTGTGGAGTGAATGCCTACAAGGTAACTTCTATCATGGCCCTGACCCCTCGCTGTAGATGTAAAACTTAAACGTTTTCTAGCAATAAAACAGTACGTAAATGAACCAACAATGTTATTACAAAATTATACAAAATTGCCCATAATATTGTGTCGCTACTTGCATGCTGTGAAAGTGATGTAGCATTAAAGGGATACTGCATAAGTGTATTCATCGTCCATAAAGTTGGGAGTCTTATGAGAGGCAGATTAAGAAAGCCAGGGCTGGCTCATACCATTCACATAATGCAACATACTAGTGTTGCTGCCAGGTGAACTCAGTAGTTTGCAACGTAGGCTCGGTTAAAAGTAGTCATTCCCAAACAATTTGGTGTAATGCAAGTGTAATGAAAATGAATTCTATTAAGACAAAGCTGATTGGCTAAGACCTCAGGGAAACTGTGATGGTCCAACCAGAAACTCCCCACGCAGCACAAGCTGCGAGCGGCAAGCACAAACATTGGAAAATGATGTATTGACATTGAAAGGTTGAGAAATCTACAAATCCTCTGGTGCCCCGCAGCAATTATCTTTGTTGCACATTTTGTGAACACACACAGAGCAAAGGTAGTCAATGTCTCCAATGTCTTGTTTGAGATGCTTCAATGGTTCATGGGATATGGGTACATTGGATCCACCCCTCTCCCACCATACATTTCCTTTGCTTTAGAAACCAACCTAAATTATTCATAAAAGAGACCTGTACGGCTGTAGGAGAAGAAGGAGTGATGGCTGCGCAGTTTTAGACAGTCAAATATAAACCTTGATTATTCCACTGCAGTGCAGTGGGGACAGAGCAATAATGGTATAGGGTCTTTTTTTAAGGTTTTGGTTCTGTGTGTGTACGAGTGTGTCCAAGAATGTGTATCTTTGTCTCTATAAATGACTTGTGTGCAAGAAAAGAAGCATGCTGTGCAAACTGAGCTAAGCCACACCCCTGTGAGAAGACTGACATCTGAGCTACCAATAGTGCAACTTTACTTGAAACCCAAACGACGACCAAACATATCAGGACAAGATGCTTAGAAGCGTCTCTGCCCACTGTCACCCTACCCCCACCCCACCTTCATTCAATGCTGATTGGAGTTTTAGAGGCCAACCTACACGTGTTTCAATAAGCCTGGAGCAATCTGATTGGTGGGTAGTGCATAAAAATGAGGCAGAAATAGTTTCTGCAAACTAAAATGGTCTCGGCTAGCTGATTTTGGCCCAGCTCTGCCAGCCTATGCTGTGTGGATAAACTAAACTCATACATTTGAGACTAAATACTTGCTTGGAGTTCAGAATATTTTGTCACTCTTTCCAAGTTGAAGAATGCACTTTAATGCGCAACTTCCATAGTGATCTGTTTCAGTTTGAAGCTAGCAAGTTGGGCTCTGCAACTCCAGTCTGCATTTCTTGCAGCAACCTCTCCTTCTCTCCATCCCATGCTCCTCACCCTTCTCTCTCTCTCTCTTTCTGTGTCCTTCCCTCCTCTTCCTCCTCCCCTCCTCCTCCTCCAGTTATTTTGAGGAAGAAGCTTCTTTTTGCATCCCTTGTTCTTGTATTTTTATATCCTATTTTTTTTGTTTTGTTGGAGATGAATTCTAAATGCATGCGTGGGGAACTTTAAAACGATGACTTAACCTAACTACTAATGGCCATGTGAAGGGAAGCCTCTCCTCCGTCGTGGGGGAAAAAAAGTTTGTTCCCTCTTCCTTTCTCTGTCAAGATAGAAGATGCTGTGACAGCAGAGAAGCTTTTTTTATTTATTCTCATGCAGGCAGGGGCATTCTTCATCTAGCCACTTTTCACAGGGCAGCAGACTGTGATTTGATCACTTTCTGGAGGCAAACAGGCTCAGTTTCATGAGTCCAATCATGGTTTTCCAGAGGATTCACAGCATCGACGTCGAGACTTTGGTGCTTCTTTTGTTTTGTATAACTTCTTCACCATTTCAGAATATATATATATGCATATTTTTGTGTCATCTTTCTCTTCATTTATTTTTTTACAACTTCATGGATGTTGAGGTCATGGAAAACATACCTCACTTCAGTTCAAGTCAAATTAATCCGTTATCAACTCATTTCAGGGTTTTCGTTCCTATCTTGTGCTCATTTTGCTGTGCCTTCTCTTTGCCATTTTCCTTCTTTTTTTTAAACAGGAAAACACATGCTGAAAGCAGCTGTTTGAACAGTCGTTAGATAGACAAGGTGGGGTCCATTTCACTCTTGGCCAATTGATTGATTAGTCCGTTGATCAATTGATTGGTTGATGGTCAACGGGGATCAATGTTTGTTGTGTGTCGACTGGAAAGGGGCAGAGAAAAGAAGAAGGGTCTCAGAGACAAGAGGCTTCCCTCCATTAATGAATGGGGTTTGTGCTATAAATACTGATGCTGGATATTATTTTATTGTCACTACACTGGAGAGAGAAAAATAAAATAAAAAGAATAAAGAACTGTATAAAATATATTTCAATGGAATGTTTATTATTTACCTTTTCTATTTTTGAAACATGTAAAGAACAAAAAAGGTGAAACTGTAACAATTCAACAGCATTTGTGAAAAAGAGACTTATAAAAACAGTTCTGTTGTTAAAATGTATGAAGGTTTGACTGTGAATGCTGATTTACCTGAGCAACTCTTCTCCTTTACTGATAGGATACATAAAAACCAGATGAATACTAAAAAATAAATTAAAAAAAAAACTACTGGGGAAAAAGCAAACAAATTCAGTTTAAAGAGAAAACATAGAAAACTTAATAAAAACATTAAAAGCTTATGCCAAAACTTTCCATTTGTGTCCTCGGTTTTTTTGTGTCACTTGTTTCTTTAGCTTTGATCAATGCACAGTGATTTCATTTATACTACTTCAACTCACTACATTTCACAAGTGGATATTGTACTTTTTACTGCACCACATTTATTTTATAGCTTAATACTTTGCTGATAAAGATTGTAAAATAACGGTGGGTATATGAAATACAAAGCATGTTTTAGCTTACAGTAAATTAAAACACCCAACAGTACTAAACTGAGAGTTTTGCAGCCAAAACCAAATGAAACGCACCAGGCTGTTTGAGCCTCAGCTTCGTCACAACTAATGGGCTGTATATCGCCGTCAAACACACAATCCTTTCAAACTAAGGTCGAAGAGTTTGCCGGCGAATAGCACGATCCTCCTGGCGGAGATTAATAATTAATACTCGGCCTTAAACTCAGCCTTGCATGCCAAATCCTTCCATGTTTAATGCTTCTGAAATATTAATACTCACTCAACGTATATGCATATTAGCGACAGGTATTTTGCAATGAAAGATTTGTATGCGTCACTCTAGAGTTGCAGAGTTAGTTTTTTTATACTCGTGAAGCCATATGGGAAAACCTGGAAGAAGAATATAGGCCACCACCGAGCAGGGAAAGCTGGAAAGGAATTGTGTCTGATTGCAAGGCGATGAGGAATCCCCCACCTGCATTGAGCTATGGACTGCAAGCATATGGCGATCAAGGCAGGGGCCTCCAGCGGATCCCTCTTTGTTAATTATAAGGGATCTTTCTCAACACTGTTTCTTGCTGTGTATACATGCTCAATATCGCTTCTTCAGTTGATGCCGAGGCTTATGGGTGCTCACTTTTTTTGTTCTGAATGGTGTGTTTAAATAACCGCTAACGAAACTACCAGTACATACACAAAACTACCAGTACACACACAAAACTACAAGTACACACACTGCTGTGCCTTTATAACCTGCTAGACGGCTTGGCCATTTTAAATGATTGATTCAGATAAAAGGATGATCTCCTTCTTCAATGTATGTAGGTAGGAGCAGTGTATGCTGCACAATTACAATCATCAACCATTATACTTTATCCAGAGCAGACGTGATGTTATCTGACCACATTTAACAGCTAACCACACATAGAACCATTTGTACACTGCAGATGAATTATTATATAAATATGACACTTTGGATGTGAACAAAACAACTATCTCATGACATGATTATGAATGGCACATTCTTTTTTTGTGTTCACTGTTTATGAAAAAGTCACATTTAATGAAGTGCTTTTAGAGAGCATTTATTTTTGACAAAATGAAAATGGAAAGAATTTTTTTTTATCCATCGTCCTTATCATCTGTATGAAAACAAAAACAACACAAATTAACTGATTCATCCTGAAAATCCCAGTTTGCTCCTGGTGTTAGCTTGTCGCCCAGATATTTATTGTACTAGTTCTAAATTCAGTGTCACAGTGTTGGCTTCATAAATAATATTGTGAACTTGAAACTCCAAATATTTTCTCTGCTTCAAAGGCAAACTGATCCTTCAAGGGGTGTGTGTGGGCTTGTTTTTGAGTTTGAATGAAGTGTGGTTTGCGATGCTTTACAGCCCATTAGTTGTACTATTATTGTTTTCTTTAGATGTGTTTGGCTAATAAGTGCTAACGGACGTACCTGTACGCTTTGAGAGTTTAATTTAGTTTTTTGGCAAGATTGTATGAAATGCCTCATGACGGCTTTGAGCCGATTGCCGACATACATCTCAGGCAAAGACTGCAATAAGACAACAACTGGAAAGTGTTGTAAGAAGTCTCTTAGGGGCCGTTCACACCAGACGCGACTCTCAAAAACGCGTCGCTAGCAAAACCATTGTTTCCCTATGGTACAGTGCGTCTTTCATGCTCATCAATGTCACACTCGGCCAAGGCAGCCAATCGGATGAAGCAAGAGGCGGGCTTTACTACTTTACCACTGTTTTCGTGTGGTATGAACTCCGACGAGGTATTAATATTAGCGATCTTTAACTACCGCCCGGCAGAAAGATCCAGGCGGTAACTGGGCAAAAATCACCCGGCTACCGCCCGGCAGTTATTTATCGCACGCAGACCCGCTCCACAGGCTGTTTTTTGTTTTTTGGCCGGTGCGTTTTTACCAAGGCGTTTCTGGTGTGAACGGCCCCTTAGACAGGTGAACTTTTTTTTTCCGCAATATAAAAATATGATAATTAGAACAACAAAAAAGTGTCATACAAAATGTGGATGTGTCTGTCACCTGTTACATAGAAACCAACTTACTCAAAGTTTTCCAGAATCTAGCTACCTCAGTTAATTCATTCTGGCATATTTGGGGCCTGGGGCATGTTTGATGGAGTCAGCCTCTTGTAACAAAATGTTCCAGGAGACCAAGAGCATTCATGAATTTTTCATTTCCTTTTAATTCAACTCTTTTTCTCCCTGTCCGATTTCCTTGTGTTAATGTATTTGTCTCTCAGGTATTTCCATTTCCTTCGAGCCTTGTCCTTTGTAAATGCAGTGAATGATTTGTATGATGCAGTGAAGAGCTAACGGTAGTTGTGCATGTTGTACATTGTTGCACATAATACAGACAAGGAGGATGTTACAGTTGATCGTCTTGCTACTTATTGTTTGAATATTTTTGGTTGTTACTATTAATGAGGGAAAACAAATGTTTAGGCTTGTAAATGATTGTATATGTATTTAGATATTAGCTTTGTGTATAAAAGAATCTTTGCATTAATAGTTTTGAATATGCATCATAAGCTGCTTGGTGCTCGTGTGAGGAAGGGATCTAGAATACTGGATTTAAGTTTCAACAAAAACAGAATTTTACAAGAATACATTTGACATCGTGCTATATAATTTGCCTTTGCCCACTATACTCATTTCTACTGAGTAGTGCTTGAACTCATTATAATGTAAATCAGTGCAACCTCCGTTAGCGTTAGCTGTTAGCTCCGTTATGTGTTAGGGAGATTACTCTGAGCAGCATGATGGGAACAAACTACAATGTAATTAGTGACTATTATGTAAGTAAAATGGTTGTAAAATTAATCACAGTACCTATGGAATATTGTAGTCATTTTTACAGTAGTAATTTACAGTACCGTCATTGTTATTACAGTAGTTATCAAAATACTGTACTTGTCATCACAGTAACTGTGTACAGTTTATCGCAAATCCTAGACTACTGTAACATGCATCACTGTACACACTTTGAATGTTCCTCTTTCTTTAAGTTATTATGAGCAATACAATATTCAGGTCAAGGGGGAAATGTATAAAAACAATTTGAACTGAAAAAAGTAATTGTAGTATTTTTACAAATGATTGTGTAATTCTGAATGAAGAGTTTCATTTTGCAAAAGATCTGAGGGGTTCCACTACTTGTGCGCTCTGGCTTTGACAAGTGAGCCCTGTTTACAAAATTGTGCTTCAGCAATTGTAAAAACCTGGAACAAGGAAAGGGTTGTTCTTGGTCACAAAGTCACATTGTTTAGATGTGTATTCACCTTGAGAGGATTTAATCGTAAAATTATGCAAGTTTTATAAAGTAAAGGAAATTAATTAGTTTAGTTAAACAGGAAAAGTAAAAATAGAACAAAGATCATTTCTAAACCTCACCACACGGAGTCGCTGTTTGGTCTTTCATTGCAGACCAATCCCTTTTTCATGCCTTCCTCTCAGAAGATTCATTATGACATTTGAATGCCACTATTTGCTATCCTCTGAAAATCATCGAGGCCAACATGGACGCTTCAACACCCCACTAAAACTGAAACATCCTGCAGGTGGGTAAATCGGAGTGACTGGGTTTAAACATTACCGCATATAAAATATTAAATTGTATTGGCTATGAATGAACACTTTTATATAATACTTGTATATAATAATGTTGCATTACATTGTATACGTAATTGTAAATGTAATGCAACACACACACAGACACATACACACACACACACACACACACACACAACGGTTTTAACATATCAAGGTGATAAAGCAATGTTATGTTTAACGTTTGAGGCGTTAACTATTAGAGAAAAGAGCAGCTCAACAGCATGTTTAGCATTTAAAGAAATGGTGAAAGTATAAACGGTCTTAGAACATTGTGTTAGAAATAGATGAGGGTCACCGCCATGTTCTTTTATGTCACATAAGTCGTTGCAACAATTTTGGGGTATATATCATTTGTTGCACAGATTGGTGCTACATTTTAACAAAAATTGACCAAAGAAGTTACCCAAAAAAGTCCTGCCGTGATTTGATTTAAACAACTTTTGACATTCTGAGATTTCTGCAAGACATTCTTCTCGGCGAGCACTTCTGTTCTGGAGACTTCTCAGAGTCCCCAAGACCACAGTCTTTATTAAAGTGTCATGAGGCTGGGATCATCCTATAGGATCACAACAGGTAATTCTATACAGTGACATCAAGTTTTAAAGAAATGGTCTCGTAATGTGAAATGACTGCTATGTGTTGACTGATGCAAACCCAAGACATGTATGCAGAAATACAAAAAAACAGAATTTTTAGAATAGCCGTGCTTTTCCCTGCCCAACATTTGGAGAATCATTCAGTCCCCCTTCCCAAACAAGCCAGGCCAAGTGCGGCCCGCGGCAAGTTCTAGAAATATAATGAAGTGAAAGTCAATTTTATAAACAAGACAGCATTTAAACAAGACAGCGCAGGATAAAACCTACTTGTTGTTGTAAGCGCCACAAAATTGTAAAATTATCGTACATATGGCATTTTGGCATTATTGGGCGTACTTCGTACAGAGGGACACATTATTGTTTTTTTTTTTATATGTATTCCTTAACCTATACCAGTTCCGACGGCCCACCTGCAGATAAAGCAGACTGTACCAACTGCTGACGCCCACCCTTTTCTATTTACCTTCTTCTATGAATTCATGCACCATTGATGCACATTACAAACTTTGCTCCTTTCCCAGAGTCTTTGTGCTATCTCGACTCACATATTACATGGATCCTACTACTGGATCCATGCACCTACTACTATTATCATTAGTTGCATTGCAATTAGCATTGCAATACCATTATTCTACTATATCCATTGAATGTGTTGTAATTATGTTATGTTGTTCATTCTGTACACATGACATATATTGAATACTTCCAGTGTTTCCCCTAGGTTTAGAGCTTTAAGTGACACAAACACTTAAAGCAGTGGTTCTCAAACTTTTTCTATCACGCCCCACTTTGGAGGAAGAAAAATGTTCATGCCCCAACAGAGTGGTAACAAAATGGTCCATGCTGAAATTGTATTGCAATAACACCCTGGGAACGTTTCAAAAAATCGGGGCGGAAATCCGCCGTACGCTATATAGAGGAAAGTTGTAGAATCGCGACCATGTAGAGACAGAAATGGCATGCCGTTGTGTAGATAAGAACAATAACATAAGGCCCCTTAAATAGTTAATCCATCTTTCCTTTACAAGCAGGACAATTATTTCTCTCTCTTTATTTGAGAAAAGTTAATATTTGTGTTGTCAAATTTGACTATGACCCTGAAATTCTGTCTCTTATGTTATCATATACTGAATGCAAGCAAAACTACAGAGCAACATCACACTCTTTCTGATTGAACCGATCTATGAACTGTCTGAAACGATGGATATCCATAGCCCCAAATGGGGCCCAAAATAAATTGCGTGCAAACATGAGGAAACACTGACTTCTGTCCATCCGGATAGAGGGATCCTCCTCTGTGGCTCTCCCTAAGGTTTCTTCCCTTTTTCTCTGTAAAAGGGTTTTTGGGGGGAGTTGGATGTCATTTGTGTTCAGATGGTAAAGCCCTCTGAGGGAAATTTGTGATTTTGGGCTATACAAAATAAATTGAATCTACACAAAGAAATATACACACTGTACATCTTGTTATATAACTTGACTGGGTCCAGACCTTTGAAACCGCCCACTGCACTGAGTTCCAATTTAACGAGTTCACAATTCTGTTTGTGAACAGTCTGATAGTGGGCAAATAAAACTCAGTGCCTAAATGGACACACACACACACACACACACACACATATAAAAAAAGATATCCCCTTTATTGTGAACAGTTCACTTCAAATATACAATAGAATAGAGACACTTTTCAGTTGTCTGGGTCACACATATCTGCAAACACACACACACACAGTGAATCACTATATCAGTGATATAGGTGATTATCCATATATTATATTTTCATAGAGAGCTCATTGCAGTTTGGACCCGTTACAGGTCTTCAATAACAAACTGATTAAGGGGCATTCCACACTTTTATCAAAGCCGATTAATGGATAACCAATACTGTCTACAGAAGACAAGTTTACACAACTCTTTGACATTGTGACAGTTCTTGCTGAACTCTAACCAGATGATCCTTAATCATTGTTTGTCAGTAACTGTGCAGCGATTCAAGCAAAGACTTACTTAGTCATTTGTACACGACACGCAAAAGTAAAACCATACAAATTTGCTTTGTATTTCCCTGACTGATTCACTCTAACAGCCAACACATTCTCTGCCAACTTGTCAAATACCGCCCTTTACTCTTTAAACTATAGTACCCCTCAAGCGTCCGTTTTGAACTGTCATGAAAGGCTCGTCAGTTCCTGTTTGCTACATGCATACGTTCTCTTTTCAAAATAAACTTCCAATGTAGCTTTACTTAGTTTTTTAGGTTTACTTGCGCTACACAAGTACTTGGTCTGGCTTGTGATTTGGGTTCAAATACGTATTTTGACTACTTAACTTTTGTTACGTAACGACTAAGAACAGAGAGTCACAGACCAAGGCCTTGATATTTGACTAGCTGGATGTGAGAACGGCTGGAATATCAGGCACACAAAAGGAAGACGAAATGTTCCGTTGCTTGAAGCAAAAAGATGAAAGAAAACACACTTCTCCGTCAAGGTGGACAGGCACTTACTGTCTGAGGAAAAGCATGCCGCTGGCACTTTTAAACCTAAAGACCTGATTGGCTAAGAAAAGCCCCATAAAATAACTTCATTAGAAGGAATCAGAAAAACAGGTCGCTAATATTTGGGTTAAATATTTTCACAAGTTCCAATCCCAATGTTGGTCAGATGTCCACAATATCCATGATATTGTCTTCAAATTGTTCAGCCCTATTATTAGCTAATTTCACCGCTCAATCTCGCTCCATCTTTCTGAATTTCCACCACTGCGTGTTTGACTATTCGTTAAATGTTAACCGTGTTCTTCTCTTCCTCTATCTAAACCACACATGTACAGAAAAAGGGAGGCCCAGGAAGAACACACTCCAGGAATCCAGGGAGTTCCCAGACAATCAGGGAGCAGGTGCTCTGTCTTGTTTTTGGATCTCATCAGAAACCTTTGGTCACCTGGGTAATAGTTCTGGTCCCACAACGCCCGTGTTTTGACGGACATTTTTTCCATGGTCAGCTTGTGAGGGTTTGTGGCAGAAGTCGTGTCACAGGTCATGACCGAATCACTTGGAAGCGCGGTACACTGCAAGATCCAGAGGCTCCTTGGAGGGAACGCACCAATCGTCCGCCTCCAAACTCAACTTGTAGTGACGCAAAGCAGTCTTGTTGAAAATTGGCAACCTCTCCACCGAGTCCGTAGACAACGCCTAGAGACAGACACAGAGACTAGACGGTCAATGCACAGATGCTACAGCAATAACAAGCAAATTAAGCTAACAGGGTTAACTATTTGACTCAAACTTGAATGTGACCAAAGAATGTGTGTGGTAGCAGTATATTACCTTCAGGTATATGACCGCGTCAGTGCCGTGACCCTCCATGGAGTAGAGCTGCAAGTCTCCCTGGAAGTAGCGAGTGTAGAGGCGAGAGATGGGCAGACCATAGCCAAACCCCGCCTGCACACAAACACACACGTTAGCTTTTCTCATGTATTAATATTGCGGTTGATTGTGTGTGTGTGCGGCTCACCAGTGGAGCGCTGTGCTTGTCTCCTATGGAGGGTCTGGGAGCCGTGGAGTACATGTAGCTGAACAGACGCTCCGTCTTCCTGAAGGGGACGCCGCCTCCTCTGTCACTCATCTAGGGAAGGACGGAGATGTTAAAGGGATAGTTCTGGTATTTTGAGGTTTGGTTGTACTGTATACCGCATTCAGTGTATTATCTAGAGCGGACGGCGGTTGGCATGTACCAGCATGGAGCTAAGCACTGCACCGTCGCGGACAGGGACAGCAGCAAAATGCATTTTAGCCACCTCACTTTAAGTCTACGCAATATTTAGAATATTTTCCGCTTTATCTTGTTGGCAGTCTCACCTTCAGTTTGGTTCCCCGTCAGACAGTATTCTAAATAATAGATTTTTTAGGTGTTTAAAATACTTTTTCTGCTGCTGTCCACGTCCAGTGCAGTTCAATGATTTGCTCCCGTGTCTACTCTGTTTACAACATTACAAAAGGGTGGAGATCTCAGTTTGGACACAAAACTCTTCTTATCTTATTCGCATAAAACAGAGCTGGATAACCTGATACCTGTCTGTGTGTGTGTGTTTTTGTAACTCCACCCTTAACAACCACATCCAGTTCTTCCACAGCATGCCATTATGGCAGTAGGTATCAAACAATAGTGCGTAGAGGTAATCCTGTCTAAATATGGATGGATGATGTGCCAGGTGCCAATGATGTCAATAAATATGCTTGCTATCTGGACGGATGATGATGATCTTTGATGATAATGAGGGTTTATGGGGTTTATGTAAGCTGAACAGAGATCAGTCAGAGTGAAAAGAACATTGGGGCAAAGGTTGAGAACACTTTAAGAATGGGGAGAGAGAAAAAACATACATTTTACTGAAATAGCTTTTCATAGCTATTTCAACAACAATCATCAAATAATCACTTTAGGCATACTTACGATTAGTGTGGCTGTAGTACAGGGAGGATTACTGTGTTTTTTTTTAGTTAAGAAGTTTTAGTTAAGCCAACTCTATTTCTATTCTTGGTTTGAGAATTTGGGGCATTCAAGTAACACCTTTCTTGTTCTTTCAACCTGTGACGTTCCAGAAAGCTTAGTAAATGTTGCATTCATGCATGCTGATGCATTCTGGGGTTTTATGAATGGCGTCTGCTCTCAGTAGGGCTTAGGTCCATGCAGTGAACCAGAAGTACAGTACAAAAGTAAGATTCAAAGAAATGAAGATACATCGCTAGCACATCGCGGAAGCTGCAATTGATCTGCTCACTTCACGTTTTTGATGTGTATTAAAGGCTCATGACGACTTAAGAGTTACATCTGTATTTAGTAGAGTAACTCACCTGGATTGACAGGTCCTCTCCACCAAGAGCGACCATGACTTTGATGGGTGGGAGGGCTCTACTGGCCTCGTGGTTCTCAATGGTCGCCCTCATGGCATTCTACAAAGAGGAAACATTAAGGCGTATCAGCTGTTAGGACCAAAGCATCACGCATTTAGGTAGATTGTTTTGTTTTTGGGACTGGATTTATATATCTTGTATATCTCTATATATTTTGTTTCATATTCATTCACATTATTATCTAACTAAGATCTTCCTCGTTGCAAGTATTTTGGTACATTTTGTAAAAAGAAAAAGGCACAAAAATAAATCTGATTTGTTGTCTTGGACAAAAACAACATCACACGTTTAACTCAAATGTGTTACAATATGTGGGCATGAAGCTGCATGATGGGAAATGTAGGATCCAGTGGATGGAGTTTGACTCATGCTGTGGACTAAAAGTCACTGTATCTCTGCCTGTGCTGCAAAAATGTTATACAATAAATGAAAAAGAAAAAATATGTCCCTCCCAAGTCCTCCAACTTTATGGAACTGCAATACTAGTTACGAGTATAACATATATCATGCAGATGCAGTCTAATGTGTTACCTTGAAGAGTTCAAAGAGCATGTGGTACAGGTGAGATGGGACGTACGAGATGTGGATGGGCTCTCTGTTGTTGTTGGCTAGGAGAGGAAAACAACAGTCAACGCCTAAACGCACACGATGGATCAAAAAACTGTGAGTGTTTTAGTCAGTGTTTTTGTGTATGTGTGAGTGTCTCACCATTCATGTGCCTCAGCTCCAGCTCTGGTGCTCCCAGGTAATACTGTTCACACAGCAACTTAGCGCTCTCATAGGCATCTAGATTAGGGAAGAAAAAGAAAGAAGAAAAAAAACGTTATGTTTTGCACCCGCATGGACACAATAAAACCTACATGAAGATAAGGAGATGTGATAAATACAAGGTCATCATCACTACACATCCTGGCTGATAAGTGTGTTGGGTCACAACCTGCTGAGAACCCACTCTGCCACGGGGAGAACACGCAAACTCCGCACAGAAGGCCCGTCTAGCCCGAGAGAGTGACATTGTTCCGTTGATGAAATAATTGGCGATGAAAATACATTCTGCCCTTCTGAAATGTAAAATGTCCTAAAAGCAAAGCTGACCCAAAGGGAAAAAAAAAAAAGTTTTGAAATGCACGGTGTTACCATTTTGACTATGGATCGTGGTTACATCTGGACCGTTGTTGTGCCTGTCGCCGTACCCTACACTGCTACTATTATCAGTCCTATTTCTATTATTATTACAGTTGTTGTGCATCTTTGTCTCTCTCTCTCCCTCCCTCCCTCTTTCCCTCAGCCCAACCAGTCGAAGTAACTGGCCGTCCACCTCAAGCCCGGTTCTGTTAAAGGTTTCTACTCCTTAAAAAAGGAAGTTTTTTTCCTTGCCAGTGCCACTCATGGGGGAATGCAAGGTCTCTCCAAATTATAGAGTGGGGTCTAGAACTGCTCTATAGGTAAAGTGTCTGAAGTGAGATAAGATCTGTTATGATATGATGCCACATGAATATAACTGACTTGACTTGTAATGAGAACATCATGGAATTAGGGGCAGCTGATATAAAACTAATTACCGCGGTTCAAAACCACCCGTGACTCCATCTCTCTCCCCTTCTTCCTCTTACCTTGCACAACTTCTTTCACGTTACATATGGAGTCGATACAGCCAATGGTGTTGGGGTGGGCGGGGTTTGCGTTGCCATTGAAGACAAGAGCTGCAAGAAGGAGTAAATAGTTGTAATTCGAGCATGACTACCGTAACTAGTTGTAGTTAGTTATAAGTGTGGTTATAACAGGTTGACACAAAGTGTGCGTGTGTGTGTCCGCTCACTGTGCTGGTTGATGAGCATGCGGATGGAGATACGGCTGGTGTAGAAGCGGTCCAGGAAGTACTGGATGTTCTGGTCAGTAATGGCGTCCTGCTGGCCGAAAGCGTCTTTGTACTCGATGATCCCCTGAGCCATGGTGGCGACCACCTCGTTGTGCCGGTTCCTGATGGACTCCAAGACCTCCACAAACCTGGGATCGGCAAGCGACGGGAGAGAAGAGGGGAGGAAAGAGGACGAGGACCGAACGGAGGGGAGAGGAAAAAGGCAGAGATTAGGTTAAAGTTGAGAGTTAAACATTAAACTGTCCAGATTTGTCGACAGGTGTGCTACACTCACATGTCAAGGACTCTGTGGTCATTGGGGCTCTTGTCCAGAAACTCCAGGATCTCCATCAGGCTCTGTGTGTACCTGAGAGAACAGCAGAGAGTTACTGATCACATTAACCAACGCTGCAGCCTGGAGGTATTAGCTGTACATTCCTCTGGGCGAGCGAGACAGAAAAGCAGAGGGAGAGGGAGGGAGCGGGGGGGGGGGACTGTGTGTTGACGTGATTCAAATAAAATAACTCCAACGTGACTATGATTCTCGGAGACCCCCCGATAATAATGGTCTCCTGATTTATCTTTTTAACACACAGCCCGCAGAGCATATCATAAGCAGCAAACTGCAGAGAGGTGGCTCGTCTAAGTCACTTCACCGGTTGGACGAGTCTGTGAGGCTTCTAGTCTCAAGCTAGTGCCCGTTATGGTTTCCCATCAAAAGAAAAGGAAGAAAAGTGAGCTATTCCTATTTCTCACAGGAAGTTCCCAGGTGACACCACAGCATCTGTCAAGATTGTGGGAATCACAGCGCGAGCCGGCAAAAACAATAGTCTAAAGATGAAATCGTACAACTCGACACTGCAAGATCGTGTCGGTTTTTAAAAAAACCTCGCTTTGCGTAGTTGTGAGCGTGAAACTTCCCAAGAACGGCAACTTTACGAGCCCAGAGCAACGAGGTCAAAGGTCAGACGTCCACAACAAAAGATGGAACAAGTCTTGGATTAGCCTCAAACCTTCGAGAGTAAATACAACCAGAGTGTCAAATGCTGCTTTGCTGAATGACAGCTCGCGCTCGAACCGCTGCTAGAAAACAACTTAAACATCCGTTTAAAAGTGTCTCCTTTGATTGACGGGAATAGAATCTTTCTGCATCCTTCACAGTTGCTGAAAGCGTGACCCTGTATGCCTCGAAAGTGAGGCTCTCAGCTTCAACAACAAGTGGGCGGAGACAGAAGAAGACGAAGAAAGGCGGGGGTTAGAGGGGGAACTGGGACAAAGTTCATCCACCCCTTCCTCCTCCTCCTCCTCCTCCTCCTCCTCCTCCTCTCTGTGCTCTGTAATATAAGAGCTGATAATATCCTGGCCTGTCGTCAACAACGTCGCAGCTCTCAACAGAGAAGACCGACTGCAGAAAAAGCGGTTATGAAAGTGTGTTGGAAGCGTTTCACAGCTCTGTGTGCCTGAAGTCAAAACATGGAAACATTCTTCACATGTATTTTTATGTTTTTTGTCATCTTCTCGATAAATCAATGAGTCAACCCTTCAGTGACAGCCCATGTCTGTGCCTCACCAGCTGTGCAGCATCTGGACTGAGGGCGTGGCCAGCAGCCGGACAGGCAGCACCTCGATCTCCTTCATGATGTTGGACAAACGAACAGGAAGCTCCTGTCGCAGGAAGACGAAGGAAGTGCGCTCACAGGCATTGGTGGAACCTGGAGCACAAATCATTACAAATCAGCATACAATTACTTGACTTTGATGACTACAAGTTAGCACTGGTTGACTAAATAGTCTTAACTCACAGTCCACTTTCAACCGCATCATCGTCTTGGTGAGAATTTTTTTTTTTTTTTAATGTGACCTACAGAAACTATTGGATTTCGGCCATGAAGAAGGTCGTGGGAGGGTTTGAGTGTACAGTGTATCTCAACCTGACGTTCAATATATCTAATTAAGAGAACTTCTAATCTGCCACTGAAGTAAACATGAATACAGCCCTGATCCAGAAACAGAATGGTTGTCCATGAACCACTCCTTCCAGCTGGGACACGTCTTTTTAATTCAGCTTTTTAGTCAACTACTAATGATATTGCAGGGGACAGCTGAGATAACATTTTAATTTATAACATGAAAAAAATAAAATAAAAAGCAACTCCTCTGCTCTTACAGTCTCTCTGTCAGACTGCTATACCTTCAGTCTAAAGAAAAAGCATTTTGTGTTATTATGTTTTTTACTCATTTGTTTACAGTCCCTAGCGGAAGTCATCATCATCACCACCACCACCACCAGTATGAACTGCATGAACATGAACATAATAATCAACACTGCGGATCCCCCCCAAGGTCTAACTAGACACACACACACACACACACACACACACACACACACACACACACACACACACACACACACACACACACACGCACACACACAGTCAAACAAACACGCGTGTGCAAGGTGATGTCCGAGACAGAGCGCATCTCTTCTCCACAAACATAAACACGGTGAGGCGGGAGAACTCACCGAAATCCAGGAACTGCTTCATGGACAGGGGAGAGGGGGAGAACTTGGAGAAGTGATCGACGTGTTTGGGCACGTTGATCTGCACCGCCGTCTTCACCAGGGACTGGACGAACCTCATTTTACCCGTCATCCTCAAAACAAAACAAAGCACCAAATACACTTATAGGATATGAAAACGAGATTTAAAAAAAGTAAACATAAAATTCCTTGAGTGACAGTTGATGGGCGAAGTCGAGGATGCTGGCGTTTACAGTCTGCAGTGCAGCGCGTGGAACTCTTACTTAATAGATGGACTCAACCAATGGAAGAGCGCGCATGGAGGAGTAGGACTCGCCCACTTGTACTCTGAAGCTAGTAAATAAGGGGGCGGCGCGTGCTGTTTCTTTTTCTAGCGATAAAAACAGCCGTGGGTGGAAAAGGACAACGGTGTGTCCTGAAGTCACGTTCACACACTGCCAGCTGCTCAACGGCAGCCTGTTTACCCGCAGCTCAGTTTCAGGAACTGCTTCAGTTTTGTATGACCCTGTGTGTGTTTGTGTGACGTATTCACTGCAATTCATTGTTTGTTACAACAACATACAGTTAAACATTAAACCATTCTTTAAGTTAGACTATTTCCACATGTACAACTTAATTATATCATTGGCTCCATGGTGTTGATAAGACATGCTGAAAACAGTTTTATATTCAATTATTTTCATTTATTTTATTTGTTCAAGTTTCAAACCAAGGGATGCAAAATATTTCCTCTTTGCGGTGCATAAATACAATATGAAATATATGTGTTTATTCCCTACTAGACTGCAATTTATTGAAGAAAACCAAATATGTCAACTCAGTTGTAAATGTTGACATTTGACACGAAATGCTAATACATAATTTATTATTTTCCGTGGAAGCTTGCGCAGAGCTGCTGCGGAAAGACATAAGTTTGATGATAATAAATAAAAACTGCCTGATGGGCAAAACTAATTTAAACCGAGGGTCCGAATACCTTTTTTTTTTAAATGATACTAGCATAAGTATTATATGCCTGGTGCCAGAGGTATACCAGAGGTGCACACAACGTAAACTTTCTTTTCACAACAATTTTTTTTTGGAGAGAGATGTAAAAATGGACCATTTCAATAGGGCCTCAGCCAGAACCGGAGGTGGGGTCCCTCATACATACAGTGTAAATTGTCTACTATATATAATCGGATCAGGAAAAACTCCCCCAAAAAACAGAAACAAACTTTCACAGGGAAAAAAAGGGAAGAAGCCTTCAGGAGAGCAACAGAGGAGGATCCCTCTCGGACAAATTGCAGTAGATGTCCATCCATCCATCCATCCATTATCAGCCGCTTATCCGGGGTCGGGTCGCGGTGGCAGCAGGTTCAGCAGGCCGACCCAGGCTTCCCTCTCACCCGCAACACTTTCCAGCTCATTCTGGGGGATCCCGAGGCGTTCCAAGGCCAGCCGGGAGATATAATCCCTCCAGCGTGTCCTCGGTCTTCCCCGGGGTCTCCTACCAGTTGGACCAGCTCTTTACCCTTGCAAGACTACTGGAGGGGTCCTGGGAGTTTGCCCAACCAGTCTACATGTGCTTTGTGGACTTGGAGAAGGCTTTCGACCGGATCCCTCGGGGGTTTTTGTGGGGGGTGCTGCGGGAGTATGGGGTGCCGGACCCGTTGGCACGGGCTATCCGGTCTTTGTACGCCTGCAGTAGGAGCTGTGTTCGTATCCTCGGTAGTAAGTCAGACACGTTCCCGGTGGGTGTTGGCCTCCGCCAGGGCTGCCCTTTATCACCGGTCCTGTTCGTGACTTTCATGGACAGGATATCTAGGCGCAGCCAGGGGGCGGAGAGGATCCGGTTCGGGAGTCTCGGGATCACCTCTCTGCTGTTCGCGGATGATGTGGTCCTGTTTGCCTCCTCGGATTGTGACCTCCAGCATTCACTGGGGCGTTTTGCAGCCGAGTGTGAAGCGGCAGGGATGAGAGTTAGCGCCTCCAAATCTGAGGCCATGGTGCTCTGCCGGAAACCGGTGGATTGCTCCCTCCAGGTGGGGACAAACTGCCTACCCCAAGCGAAGGAGTTCAAGTATCTCGGGGTCTTGTTCACGAGTGAGGGTAAGGTGGAGCGGGAGATCGACAGACGGATCGGTGCGGCTGCAGCAATAAAACAGGCGCTGTACCGGTCCGTCCTGGTGAAGAGGGAGCTGAGCCGGAAGGCGAAGCTCTCCATTTACTGGTCGGTCTATGTTCCAACCCTCACCTATGGTCACGAACTCTGGGTCGTGACCGAAAGAACGAGATCTCGAATACAAGCGGCCGAAATGAGCTTCCTCCGCAGGGTGGCCGGGCTCACCCTTAGAGATAGGGTAAGGAGCTCGGACATCAGGAGGGAGCTTGGAGTCGAGTCGCTGCTCCTTCGTGTCGAAAGGAGTCAGCTGAGGTGGTTCGGGCATCTAGTCAGGATGCCTCCTGGACGCCTCCCATTAGAGGTTTTCCAGGCACGTCCAACTGGTAGGAGACCCCGGGCAGTAGATGTCATGTGTACATAATGAACAACGTAACAGAGTTACAGCACATTACATGAATATGACAATGTATGTTACGTTGTACATAATTGAAGAGACATGAGTTCATCCAGAAGGAGAGAGAGAAGAGGAACTCAGTGTATCCTAAGTGTATTTATGATGAAGATACATCAACAACTTTTTTTAAACTTTATTCCAACAGCCAAAGGGTCAAGAAAACATTCAAGGATGACAAATTATAGTGTGAAGTTCGACATGTTATTACATGATATCCAGTATTTTATATCTAAATATATATATATACATATATATATATACATATATATATACATACATATATATATATATATATATATATATATATATATATATATATATATATATATATATATATATATATATATATATATATATATACATACATACATATATATATATACATATATATATATATACATATATATACATACATACATATATATATATACATATATATATATATATATATACATACATACATATATATATATACATATATATATATATATATACACATACATACATACATACATATATATATATATATATATATATATATATATATATATATATATATATATATATATATATATATATATATATAGTATAGATCAGCAGTTCCCAAATTTTTTAGGCCACGCACCCCCTTCTACATCCCGACCGGGTTCATGCACCCCCAACCCCCCACACCTTAAAAAAAACGCAACAGAGCCTATTTATAGCCGCATAAAATCGGACCAATGCGAGAACTGTTTGCTCGTGCGTGGCGTTTGTTACAAGATTTAGTCCGCTGTATAAATTTCAGTAAGTGAGAGACGTGAGTATTCCCAGTAACCTGTAGCGATAATAACAATAACATTTGGCCACATACTTACATCTATTAATGCGACGGATGGGCCTGCATCTTTGCACAAAGCTCTCCGATGTTTGGCGCAATTGAAGACAGTTTAAGCGTAAAACTCACTCTTCTTCAAGCGACCGACTAACGTTGCCAGGATGTCTTCGGACAAAGCATACTGCGGTCAAGTGAGCCCACATCCGCCGAGTGAGCCGCAGTTGCAATTCTAAATGCACCTCTATTCAAGTTGTTACGGTACGGGGGCCAGCTCCACGTCACAATATTCAAACAGCTATAAAAACAGATCCATAGACTTGTATATACATATCCCACTGCAGTCTTGTTCAGGTGGACCTCTGCTATGCCCATGTGCATGGCCTCAAAATATTACTGTACAGATTTTGAGAAAATTGAATTCAAAGTCTGCTTGAATTTCATAATGATATTCAAAGTTTCACAATATCACAATATTCAAACAGCTATAAAAACAGATCCATAGACTTGTACATAAATATTCCACTGCAGGCTTGTTCAGGGGGACCTCTGCTATACTACATGTGCATGGCCTCAAAATATTACTGTACAGTTTTGGAGAAAATTGCATTCAAAGTCAGCTTAAATTTCATAATGATATTCATAATTCCCCAATATTCAAACAGCTATAGAAACTGATCCTTAGATTGTATATTGAAATTCCACTGCAGTACTGTTCAGGGGGACCTCTGCTATGCCCATTAAGACGTCATATAATATTACGTAGACATTATCGAATTGATCGTCGAAATTGAGAATCAACACTTAATGGAAGCGTTTGTCTTTTTAGACATTTTGTATAAAGATACATTAATAGTTATATTGTTAGGGTTCGGCTTTGGCTGGGCCCAAGCGCAGACACAGGGACGTCAAGGTAGGGTGACGGAATGGACTTTATTTACTAAACACAGGTGATTTGGAGTTGAATGCATGTTGAGCGGTGAAGTGACGGGGCGGCTGGGCAGGAATGCAGGCACGGAATCCTGGGCACAGGGAACAGGAGTTAGTAACAGTCAAAAACAATGTAAAGCATAAGAGTAGTCTAAATCGTTGAGAGTACTAAAAGAGGCCCAGAGTCAACATACTAATTGAAATGGTGAAATAATCTGGCAACTGGCGAGATGGAAGCCATTGGTATTCAACAGGAAGGATTTGATGAGATGACAGGTGCTGAAGATGATGTGCAGGTGTGGAGATGAGCCCAGGTGCTGTAAGCCACGCCCACGGCATGCACAAACACACACGTAACAGAGACCAACAGGAGACACGAGACACATGGAAAACCCCCAAAAGGACCGGACTATATCTAAAAAGAGCCCCAAAACCACAAGAAACAATGTTTGTTGATTTATTTGCACAAAATGCATTTCCAATAAAAAATTTTGATCAGTTCTAGTTTTGTTTTGTTTATCTGCAGGCAGTCGGCATGAAACCACCTGTTACATGCATCACACTGAATCTGAAAAAGAAAAAATGAAAAAGTTGAATTTGAGAATTTCATTAAAACATGAATTCACCCCAAACGCAAATAGCATCTATTTGCAATTTTTCATTTTCTAAACAAATATTTAATTTTATTGTCATGTTCATTGCTTGTAAAATGTTATTTTGATTGACTGACAATCAACTATAGCACAGGTACTATTTTAATTTTACAGCTGCCATGGTACAAATGCAAATAAAATAGCAAGGCAGAGTACATGGACATATCCGAGTGGCTCGGACGGACAATAAAGTCTATTTGTCCAATGTTTTTTTTATTTTTTTAATACACACATTCCTTGAATTTTTTAACAAAATAAACCATTTTGTTTGCATTTCCAAGATTAAAACAAGGGGTGTCCCAATGGCGGAGGGGTGAACCGCGATTATTTATATAGCTCTGGATGGTGACTTTTGTTACATAACGCTCCAATTCTCTCTCTACCCCCTCATTTCCTGTCCACTGTCAATTAAATCTTCAAAATGCCAAAACTAAAACTTTGGTCCACAAATCAAATGAATTAAAACAACACATTACCCATTCAGTGACTGGAGGCCTCGGAGTGGGTGGCTTTTTTGCCGAACACATGGCACACTGTGTTTCGATGTCAAAAACTAATGAAAAGAATTATAGAAATGTTACATCTTTTGTAGTACAATATCACAATATAAATTAATATGAAGAAAAGCTGTCACACACCTGATGCGCGGAGTAATTCAAGTGCCATGTTTTGTCGTTCCTCAACAATGTTGTCCAATTGTGTCGCAAAGGCCATGCACATGGACATAGCAGAGGTCCCTCTGAACAAGACTGCAGTAGAATTTCAATATACAAATCTAAGGATCTGTTTCTCTAGCTGTTTGAATATTGTGAAATTTCGAATATCATTATGGAATTCAAGCAGACTTTGAATTCACCTTTCTCCAAAACTGTACAGTAATATCTAAAGGCCATGCACATGGACATAGCAGAGGTCCCTCTGAACAAGACTGGAGTGGAATATCGATATACAAACCTTAGGATCTGTTTTTATCGCTGTTTGAATATTGTGAAATTATGAATATCATTATGAAATTTAGGCAGACTTTGAATTCACTTTTCTCAAAAACTGCACAGTAATATGTTGAGGCCATGTACATGGACATAGCAGAGGTCCCCCTGAACAAGCCTGCAGTGGAATATTTATGTACAAGTCTATGGATCTGTTTTTAGAGCTGTTTGAATATTGTGACATTGAGCTGGCCCCCATACCGTAACACCTTGAATAGAGGTGCATTTAGAATTGCAACTGCGGCTCACTCGGCGGATGTGGGCTCACTTGACCGCAGTACAAAGCATCGACGCGAGACAGTGCTGTTGGACACCGGGATCATGTCCAACTTTTTATAATTAAGAAATCCTACTTATTTTTTTTTTAAATTATGTTTAATTAAGCAATAAGGTACGAGAGGCAGTACTGTGTCGTGCAATAATGTACTGTTCAAGGGAGTTGTTAAGCCCGACGCGCAGCGGAGGGCCGGCAAACCCTTGAACTGTACATTATTTACAATACGGGTACCTGCGACTTTATAAATAGTAATAGTCAGCTCCCTTTCAGCACAAAATAGTTGTAGCCACCAAACGTTGTGTATCACATTTCAGCGACAGAGAAAATAGTCCCGGCCAGTGGCGTCCCTAGGCTAAAACGTGTGCTAAAAAAATGTTTTTTAATTAGCCCCGAATATTAATTTAAAAAAATTAAAAATTGTTTTTTTTATTTTATTTTTATTTTGGTGATGTCATTAAATTAAACTATTGTTTCTCACATGGACACCTTATATAATTTATAATTCTAACATGCTACAAATGTGCGTGTGTTCCCCTTAAAATTACAATCCAATAGCCTATCATCATACTTAACCTTAGGGCACTAGGACCTTGGGGAGGCTGCTGCGCTGGCTTTCTCACACTGTATTGTCTCTCATCAACCACAGCAGGATTACACCAAGGAGTTTATCTCATAGTAAACTATACCAAGGAGTTTATCTCATAGTAAACTATACCAAGGAGTTTATCTCATAGTAAACTACACCAAGGAGTTTATCTCATAGTAAACTATACCAAGGAAATTGAAATGTTTTTATTTTTTATTTTTGTTATTCATGTTTTTTTTTACTATTGAATGGTATATTTGACACTGAACAAGTTCATCTTTATCTCAGTGATAGTGTCCAAATTAGCATAAAAAATCATTGGTTTGTAAAAACTAGACAAAATAGATCAAAATCTTATTCCCTTCTGCTCAAAATAAAACAAGTAAACAACTCAAAAGTTGACACTGTCAGGTCCTTTCTCCATCCATTGGATTTGGGAGTGACGTGGATATGAAAGCTAGTTTATCCGTCTTTCCTTTACAAGCAAGAAAAGTATTTCTCTCTCGTTATTTGAGAAGAGTTCATATTTGTGTTCACTATGACCCTGAAATTCTGTCTCTTCTGTTATCATATACTGAATGAATGCAAGCAAAACTACAGAGCAAAATCACACTTTTTCTGATTGAACCAATCTATGAACTGTCTGAAACAATGGATAAATTAAATACAATGAAAAAAAATTGCCGCGCGCGCACACATGCCAGTTCTCCAGGGGCTAAGCCCCCCCTTTCCTTGAATCCTAAAAACGCCCCTGGTCCCGACACGCACGGGACGCACATACGGGACTATAACACTGACTGCCTGGTCAGTAAATCTGAGATTTACTGACCAGGCCGGTTGAAAGCAGGGTGGAGGATGACACGCAGCCACCGATGTAAAGAAGTGCTCTCGCTGCTTCTGTCCGTCTTTTCTCCGTCATTTTTCTCCTCCATGATGTTTAGAGAACTTGCCTCGCGTCGGGAAATTACCGACGTAATTATCTCTCACTGGAAATTATCACAATTTTGTGATCAAACCCTTTTCATTCCTCATCTCATTTTAGGGAGGAAGTGACGTGTGTGTTGTCGTTCGTAACTTGTTGCAAGTTAAGGAAACTAACGTCTGCGAGTCGTTACTGCGGACATTACAATATCAAAGTTTACACGAACATGTTTGGTAACTGTCAAGCTTGAAATGACAACTAACGGTCGCGCAATTTAAATCTAGCTGTTATTTTAAGTGCGCACTGATATGGAACGCTCTAAATGTAAACAGGCTGTACAGTACTTTATGGCTGAATAAACTACACCTCATGACTCACTCTCAACCAATCAGAATGCTTGATTTGATCTACCCGTATTATAATATTAATTACTACACCATTAGACCACCATTACATTTTTCCTCTCGCGCACCCCCTAGAGGCAGCTCGCGCACCACACTTTGGGAATCCCTGTTATAGATTATAGAATATAGTTTTATATCTTGTGTTTATCTGTTATCCAATGTTTTGTATTTTATTTTCATTTGTATAATATTTGTTTATTATATAATAATGTTTTAATTTAAAACTAAAGGTCTACAGACATCTGTTGAAGATATTATCAAAGTCAGATTGCTTTGTGGGACTTACTTCATACAATGCACCCAAAAACTAGATTAATCCCACCAAGCTGTCTGCCCGCTAAAGTGAGCCGCAGAGCAGTGGCCGAGAATTCAATTCAAGTCAATTTATTTTGTATAGCCCCCAAATCACAAATTACTAATTTGCCTCATAGGGCTTTACAATATGTACACATATGACATCCTCTGTCCTGGGACCTCACATCAGAACTGGAAAAACTCCCTCAAAAAAACTGATGGGGAGAAAAAGGGATAGTGGGTAGTAAGCAGACAGTCAACGGCAGTATAAAACCGGCAATAAGAGGTGTTGTATTTCGAGTAGTATTAAGAATGACTTCAAAGGTTGTGCAAACATTTGATTTAATTTTCTTCATTGTATCATATTATATATATTGAGTATATACAACAGTGGTGATATTGTTTGCGTGTCATTATAAGGGCATATTTATATCATAGTTGAAGTGGTCTTCAGGCAACTTAAACAAGATACGCTCATATTGTTCCAAACATAAACTGGAAAGAAAAATGCTGGAACATGAAGTGTTTCTTACTTTTGAAAGCGTGTGTCTGGTTGTCATAAACAGAGCAGTCCAACTGCACAATGTCGGCGTTCAAACAGAATGATGATGTTACGCTAAATGAAGTATCTTGTTAATTCACAGAGGTATTTATATTTCCTGCTTTTATCATTGGTGTAATCAATGCCACTACATCACTATCTAAGGGTACATGATGTTCCACCCTCTGCTGGATGTGTGAATGTTTGATTCAAAATTATCGTAATCCCCCACCTTGGATATCGTTTGAAAACGGAAGTTTGAAAGGTGAACACAGTTTATTTATCTATTTAAGTTTAGTTACGGTGAACTTGGCTGCCATTATGATTAGGAGGACCCACAATGAGGTTCAAGGACCCCTTGATTGACACTTGAGACCCCCTGGAAGCCTCAACAAAAAATGCAATTAGAAGTCTTTTAAGAGCTTCTTAAAAGACTTTTAACTGCAAATAATATTTTGTTGTGATCATTGAATTCAATTCAATATTCAACAACATTTACTCACAAATATGAATACAGAAAAATATCGCTGTGGTGTTTCCTCTTAGGCTGAGTGTGAATATAGAGGTGTTTTCTTTTTTGAGAAAAAATACTTACTTAGGTAGTCTCTGACCTTTTTCTGAAAGGCCCTGTCAGCGCTTTTACGCCAGAGAAAATGCTCTGCGGACACTCGGACTCGGTACATGTTACCATTACCCGGTTGTTGCTGGTAAGGCCTTCTTGCTTGGGTGGCACTGTTGTGGTTGTGTGCTTACGCTATTAGCTTTGGTGATGTGTATGCAAAGAGTGTATAGCCTGTAGTTGGTTGCCTTGGATTGCGTCAAGGACATCTTGAGGCCTGTATTGAGTCTGGGTAAGACTTCAGCACAACAACACTGGAGCACCAGGTGGTCCATACAATATTTTCCTAACCTAACGTGATTTACTCCTGGCAAAAGAAAACATTGCAGGTTGGCCAACAAAACTATGTCATCCCTGCGGCATTCAGGTGAAGGATTCTTCACGAGGTTTTTAGATGAAGTCAGGACGCCCCCTTGTGGTTTGAAGTGACCACAGCCGCTCTGAACAGACAACCCTGATTAACATGCAAATCTTTTTCGTGATTATTGGAGTGGATAGTACTAAGAATAAAATGCAATTATAAGAACAAGGCATTTATCTTTAGAATCAGACATTGTATTTAAACAACATGGCATTGTTAAAAAAAAAGAAGTAGAAGTACATACATATCCCAGCTTTTGGAGCATTGAAGCTGAAATGGTTAGATAAACTGTGGAAAGTTAACAATAGATAAAAACATGTTTCAAAACTTGTATTGTTAAGTGGTATTTAAAAAATGAGTGGATGTTAATTATATTGCAGATGCTGTCAAAGCTTCTGAGGCAAACTGTCAAAGAATAACCAGAGAAGAGGAGGGTTTGAAGGAACAATCTAAATCTGTTGACAACTACGTTTCTGGTAAGAGCAATGCTGCCCTCTGCTGGGTTTTATTGGCAACAATAACAACAACATGTGTGATGTGGTTTCAAAGGCATGGAGTGTGTTTGTATTCTAGTGAAGGCTGGAGGGTGTGTTTGTAGCTGGACATACTACTGCTGATATGCTGATATGCTGATCTCAGCCAAACCAGGCTACAAGTTCAGTGAACACTCATTGATTGTTTTCTACATCCCAAAAAATAGTGTTTCAGTTGGTTTTAAAAGGCCTATAGATACACGAGGCACGTACACTTGCTATGTGGTCTTGGTGTATACATACAATTCTAGGTCTCTGTCAGCCCCCCTTTCATCCCGCTCATGGTGAACTCTGTACAGTTTTCTTTGCAAGAACAGCATATTCTAGCATGGCCCTACAGCAAACAGCATGACATGTAATATATATATATATATATATATATATATATATATATATATATATATGTATATATATATATATATATATATATATATATATATATATGTTAGCTGTATGGCCATATGGGCCAGTTGCCTACTTTAATTGACACTACCTAGGTAGTGTCAATTAGCTGAGTAGTGAGCTTAAGGACAACACGCTAGTTAGCCGGAACATGCTAGTAGTCAGTCAGTCAAAATATCTCCCCGAGCTTCTTTCTGCCTTTCATGTAGGCCCGTTTGCTCCCCTCTGACATTGTGCAATTGGGATTGTACATTATTTTATTTAATAAATACTTGTATTGAGGAGGGGGAAAGCTCTTTGACCTAGCACGCTTTGTTAGCTGCCAGTTAGCCAGTCGCTAATAAGACATTGAGTTCACCATGTTCACCATGTGCTCATCTCTCATAACTCTCTGCAAAAGTGGCTTCCATCCCAACCTTTTTAATGTGCTCCCAGTAAACCCTGGAACTTTCTCACCTAAATGGAATGCAGCCATCAATAATTCATTCTACCTGGGCCGTGCCTGCTTTTCATTTGTGAACTCTTTACCGTCAAACGTGTGCCCGGGGTTTCTGGAGAACTTTGCATTTGAGTTGCAGGAGAGGTTTCAGTGGGAGATATCTAAAGCTGTCAGCAGATGAGAGGAACAATACACCACAAGGGGTCGTGAGAAAATATCTTGTTGTGGGATCTGGGTGATTGGATTTCAAGAAATACATCAAGGAACTGCTACTTCCAACTAGTGCTGAAATTATGAATGTAGAGACTGGCAAAGTGCTTGTACGTAAGAGTGACTTCTACTCATCAACTTCATCACAAAGAGACTGATTTACATTAATTGTAAAAGAAAACATATAGTACCACAAATACCATCAACGAACCAATCTAATTGGTAAAGTTATATGCAAAAATGTATGCTCTGAATCTTATTATTTATCTCTAATCCAATCAAGTAATTTTGACATCTTCAGGTTATTGTTTGTGTTGTTTTCCTAAAACCTTTGGTCTTCCAAAGTTAGAAACATCGCCTTCCAGTCGCAGACTCACATGAGGTCCACAGGGCCAGTTATAGTTTCATCATCCGTACACAGCTCTACTACTAGATAACCCATCTAGTCCAACGGAAAAGGTCACAGGTTTGAAACCGGAGCATTTAAACTCAGACAGTGGACTAAATGAGAGCTGGAGATTGTGTACTGTAAAGGTTGTTGGATCAATCCCTACAATCACTACTGTTTTATTATCAAGCGGATGAAACCACCGATAGTGCCTCACAACGCAGTTCCTCGAGTGGCCTCTGGATGTTTCTTGTATCAAAGTGAATGGGAAACTTCTCTATAGAAATATAAACTAGGCACATGTTGTTTCAGTCAGAAGTTACAGTCTCAATTTCACTTATTCTGATGAGTCTCTTTTCGGCCATTTTGACATCAGTGTTCTCTCAAGAAGGCGTTAAGATTTAAAGTTCCCCCAGATTTAGTCTCCATCAACTGACAACAAGGGAAGAGAGCTGTAAACCACAGCACCCCACTTGAACCTCTACCCATGAACGCATCGCTGTTGGTTTTTAGAATGCTCCTTTACTTCCCAGCCCGCTGGTTCTCATCTCTCGCAGGGTCACCAACGGGAAGCATCTCCGGGTTCTCCGCCAGCGTGGCTCGCACTTTCTTCTTCTCCTTAAACCTCCCGGAGTGAGACACCTTGACGTGGCGCCCTTTGCTCGCCGCCGTTTTATCCACGATCCTCTCCAGCCGGGCGTCCACGTCCTCCGGGTGGGCGGCAGCTCCCGCGGCTGTGATGGAGCCGTGTTGAGCCGCGGCGGCGTTGGAAACAAACTCTGCGGGGATTTCATACAGGACCCTGGGCTGGGATTTTTTCCTCCTCAGGAAAGTCAGCTTCCACCAACTTGGAGACGGCTCTGCCATGATGGATGAATGGATGGAGGGAGGGCTGAAGAGAGGGTTAAAATATGGAAGGTTTAGGCTGCAGCCTATTTCTTTTGTAGTTAAACCAGAAAGAAATGTTAAGAAAGAGAAATAAAACAGAATAATCTGCAACACAAAAACACTGCATGTGTGTTGGTGCACATGTCTCTGTCTTAATATGAGTTTGGGTTACCTATATATATATATATATATATATATATATATATATATATATATATATATATATATATATATATATATATATATATGTGTGTGTGTGTGTGTGTGTGTGTGTGTGTGTGTGTGTGTGTGTGTGTGTGTGTGTGTGAGTGTCTGTCAGAGCATCTATCTATCCATCCATGACACTGTTAATATTTCAGTGTAATTCAATAGCCTCCATATGCTGTGGATGCACACATGCTCAGGTTACACTGGTGTGTTGGTGTGTGTTTTTTTATTTATTTATTTAACCTTTATTTAACCAGGAAGTCCCATTGAGATTAAAAATCTCTTTTTCGAGGGAGACCTGGCCAAGACAGTGTATCACATCAATCAGAGAGTGTATGTGTGTTATAGAGAAAGAGAAACATATATGAGGCCAGGCTAATAGATATGTAGAATATGTATGTATGTATGTATGTATGTATGTATGTATTCACAGAGCTGATCTCTCCTGCTGTTCATTCAGCTCCCGAGAGATGATCAGCCAATGGGAATCATGCATTTCATGCAAAGAATCCCAGAATTTTGCTTAGAACCTTTACATTATTATGCAAACAATTATACACACTGTATAAATATGTGTGTGTGTGTGTGTGTGTGTGTGTGTGTGTGTGTGTGTGTGTGTGTGTGTGTGTGTGTGTGTGTGTGTGTGTGTTTTGTGCTGATTACCAAATGGTAGCATGCTACAATGCTAAACTAAGATGGTAAACATGGCAAACATTTGAACTTTGTTACTTTGAGAGTGTTGCGTTCATCTCAAAGTGCCACTGTGGCTAAATGCAACATAGCATTACTCTAGTCTCTTTTAACTTTGAACCACCAGATTCTCCTTGCTCCGTCGTTCTATACTAAACTAATCTCCTGCTTTAGCTTCATGTTTAGTTTGCAGATCTTCCAGTCTTAAGACTGGAAGATCTGCAAACTAAAAAAGAAAGGGGCAGTGTGGAGCATTTGGCGACATCTAGCAGTGAAGTTGCAGATTACGACCAACTGAAATGACTGTAAACGTCATTAATATAAACGGTTCATTCTGAGGTAACAAAAACAGGATTCTTATTTTCCGGTGATTATACACTGGAGATAACATACTTATAAATATCATGTCGTTAATGACAATTTAAAGGTCATCTATCTTTAAGTTCAGCCAAGAAAACAAAGAGAATTTCCCTTATGTCAACGTTACTTGGAATAAATGGGTTGAGACCAAGATATGAAAAGCAACCGCAGACCAAAATTACCTCAAAGTGTACACACACTATACAGTGTTTAAGTCCCTTACATTGATATTTGTTTATATAATGCCAAGCAACCAACAACGAAAGAAAAAAAAATACAAAATATATTAAAGAAATGATCTACCAACTCTAAGATGTGACCTCTTGTAGAGATCAACTTGGTTAACTGTTCCATTATTCAGACTTTAAAAAAGATCGCCTTCAGCTCACTGTCCCAGCCGGCTGCAGGCCGGCTCCTGGTTGCCTTCTGGCCCCTTTTCTACCAGCTGAGCAAACAGAAACTAACCCACATTGTTTTATTGTTTCTTTTCTTCTCTCCCTCTCTCTCTTTCTCTATTTCATGAAGACGTGATATGCTCAGCTTGCTGATTATTGTTTGGCTCCCTTTGTCCCTTTTGATGTAGATTCTATACAACTTTGAAGTGACGGCGAGTATCGACTGCCTAGCCGCTTTTGACTGCCTGCCAGTGGGGTGGGGTGGGGGGAGCGGCCTGTAGTGCAGAAAATGTATTGACGACGGAAAATAAAACATGTACGATTCAGTGTCCCTGTTGTGGTGTTGTGTAGGCTTATTGCACCTGCAGAGTCGGATGGCTGCATAATGATTAGTGTAATCATGAGCAGTTAGCATTGCAAAATTTGAACTTTTGACGTCACTAGTTTTTTTTTATCATGGCCAAAGTTCTAAGGAATAACTTCATCACAACATCACGGTCTGACAAAAAGACATTTGTGGTCCTCAGAGGATGTGTCCTGTTGACTGTTGGTGGTCCCCTGACTTTTAATCTAGCGCCACCAGCAAGCCAGTTAACACTTCTCCGGGGGAATTTCAACTGGATGGACTGGCAAAATCCACAGTGTCGAGAGGGCAAATTCTAATGACTTTGGTTATTTTATGAGAAAATTACTTTACTTCTCTCTTGATTTATTCCCTCAGTAAACATTGTAAACATGAGTTTATGTCTCAATCTCTAGTTTCAATCCTTCTTCAATACAGCATGATGTTCATTTAGTAAATTATGGTCATTTTGAGTAATATAGACCATAAAGCATGGGATGCTTTAGCTCGGGGCTACAAGGTGACAACATACACGCAACATTTAAATTTCAAAACACAGTCTGTGTACAATTGTCTGGGTGTTGTCACTGTGTTACCAACCACCTGGTTAATAACACAGTGACAACACCTGTGTGTGTGTGTGTGTGTGTGTGTGTGTGTGTGTGTGTGTGTGTGTGTGTGTGTGTGTGTGTGTGTGTGAGAGAAAGAGAGACAGAGAGAGATAAAACATTGGAGGGAGTGCTCAAAGGTTGACATGCCTATAGCAGGTAAATGACTACTCGACCAAACGTGTTACTTATTTCTTCATCTATCTACTGAAATAAAATGTCAAAGGGACAAATGTGACCACTCACATGTTGTGTAACAGCACTTACACAGAAAAGCTCAATACAAGTCCATTTACCGTTTACCATTTACTAACTGGTCAATAAGTTAAGTTAATTCAAAATAAGTACTTTGTTGCTGACGGAATCCTTGTACGTCCAAAACCTGTTAATTTTCTGTAAAAAACTAAATGTGTTTATAAAATAATTGAACAGTGCGGCGTCGTAAAACTTGCGATATAGCACCTCAACCCATGCTGAGGAACTAACATATGACATTATTACCACTAGTGAACCAGTAGAAAGAGAAAATCTCCACCTTTATGGTCCCAGTGCATCACAAAACAATCTACCTGCTGAAGATTAAGACCACCGTAGAGGCAAGTCTGATCATCGGAGTTGCCTCGCAACCTCTTGAAAGTTCCAAATCACCAATATTTATTCAAATCAAGGATTCTATGTGTACAATTGAGCACAATTAATGATTAACTATGAGTAACTGTTTGGTCACACCTCTTTCCTCGAATTCAGCCATTAACTTCGTGTTGACAAGTGAAGAAGAATTGCGTGATATATTTGTGAAATTGAAAGCCACAGTTTTCCCCCCTCTTTCTGGGAAAATGCTTCCTGAAATATGACTTGCTTTATAAAGTTTTTGAGGTTGTGCCAACTGCGGAAACTGTCAACTCATGTGTGGTTGATCTACACAGTGGTGGCAGAGGTACTCAAATATTTTATGTTTTAGTAAAAGTTCAAATACAACAATGTATTCCTAATTTACAAGTAAAGTTCCCAAACTAAAAATCCAACGTAAGCACAGAAGTGCAAGCAGCAATGCATTTCTGCAGTCAAAGCGTATGGCCAAATGTGATTAAATAATTATTATGTTTAACACTTTTAGATTTCTAATACTGATGCATCAATGTGTAGTGGTCCAACAATGTTTTGGGTCAAAATGTTTGTCTAATCTTAGCTTTTTAAGAAATATTTGTAACTTGACCACTTTAAATGACACCAACTTGGGAAATACATTTGTCAGTCAAAATAGGACCTTGATACAAAAAATGAAAATGTACTGTATGAAAAGTTTTGGTTAAATCTGCTAATCGTGGCTATTTCCTCGGAATTGACTGATTTGGCCCTTTGAAATCCTCCAGTGATCAGTGGTGGGGATTTCCAAATGGAAACTGTTCTCCCTGTGGAAATTTGCCTTGTAAATTTCATGGGAACATGCTGCTTTGATAAAGCACTGTATGAAATATTTGGCTACGTGACCACTTGACACGCACATTTATTCACTGATATTTTTGCGTGACATTAGAGAAACTAGTTCAGCTGTCGGATAAATGTAGACGTATAAAGTAGCATGAAAGGGTAATGCTGTACCTGTATTTAAAAACAGTACATTGTTACTTTCCACCACTGGTTTGTAATGCTGGAGACTCACCTGTTTGACATGTCTCTTTCCAGCTGTGGTTGACTTCAGCAGGGTTCAGGAACAACGTCCAGCCTCTTCACGCCAAAACTTGTTGAACTTCTGAATTCAGCCTTTAAGCGCCCACAAAAAAACGCTTTGTGAAACAGCATTCGACTTCCACCGTCCTGCTGACCTCTGTTATACTAGTAGCTCTTGGAGAGGTCTGTGCTTCTATGGGGCCAGTTAATGATACACTGTCTCTCCTTTGTATCCCTGTTTCTTCCATAATCCATTCTTGACCCAGCCCTGCACTATACCGGAAATGCTAAATTGCCTGGTGTTCTCATCCTGCTTCAGCGTTTAGAAGTTACACTTCAACTGAGAGCTAAAGTTCCTTGTTGGCAGTCCACACCACTGCATGCTCACCGTCTCTGGGCCAGTTTGTCATTTATTCTAGTGCTCTCTAGTTTCCTGTCCACGTTCACTCCTGTCCTCTCCTAGGTGCTGAGTTACAGGTGGAGTTGTTGGCCCCTCCCTCTGACACACACAGACACACACACACACACACACACACACACACACACACACACACACACACACACACACACATACACACATGCAAACCTTACTATAGAGAGGCTTTGGCTGAACCCACAATGTTCACTACAATATAACCAACCTTCACCTCAGCACATGACTCCAAACACTGGTTTGTGGACTGAGTTTGACGATTTGGCCGTCGGTATTTTGGATTACGGCCTCACCATGTTGGCTTTTTGCAACCAGTAAAAAGAAGTTATCATATCTGGACTGAGGAAGAGTGACCTAGAGACACTGTATACGGCTCTGGTAGTGTCAGCGACCTGTAAATCCCAGTAGCCCCGCCGTAAAGCATACTCTGCTTTATGGTCTGTTTGACTCTAAATGACCATAATTAACTAAATGGACATCATGCTGTTTTGAAGAAGACTTGAAACTAGAGATTGAGACATAAACTCATGTTTACAATGTTTACTGATTTTTATCAAGAATGTCTCGGTACTTTTTCCCATTCATCCTTCCTTCAATTATATTACGTTTGCCAGAGCCTTATGCGGAACAACAACCCCACACATGATGCTCCCACCTCCAGCTTCACTGCTGGCATGGTGTTCTTGGGGTGGCGTGCAGTGCCATTTGACCTCCTAACATGAAGTAGTATGGCACCCAAAGAGTTCCATTGTGATCTCTTCTGACCAGACTATTTTCTCCCAGTATTCCACAGACTTGTCTAAATGTTGTGTAGCAAACTTTAAACAAGCGTCAACATGCTTTTTCTTCAGCAATGGAGTCTTGGTGGTGAGCGTGTATACAGGCCAGGAAATTATATTCTTTTTACATCTGGATTATGGCCCCAACAATGCTCGCTGGAACATTCAGAAGTTTTGAAATCCTTCTGTAGCCAATGCATCAGTATGTTTGCAACAATAAGGTTGAATCCAATAAAAATATATGGAAGGAACTTAAGATCAGAGTTCATAGAAGAGGCCCATGGAAGCTTAAAGATTTGTTTGTGTGGAAGAATGGGTCAAAATCACACCTGAGCAATGCATGAGACTATTTTCTTATACAGGAGGCGTCTTGAACCAACAAAGGCTTTTGTACCAAGTATTAAATACATTTCAGTCAGCGTGTATATATATATATATATATGCATATATATATATATACACACACAAACTACTTTGACCATGTTGCTGTAGCTTGGCTTGCTGCATTTCTCCGGGGTATCTTCAGTGCTGTGGAGCTTCATCTAATGCAGTGTAACTTGTAGTTCAGCTTGCTACACTTTCCATGTAGCTTGTACACGTTGCACTGGAAAAAGGCAAAATCTTCTGAGAGAAAGCTTTGTTTTATTTCTGACTGAGGTGTCTCATAAAGTCAAAGTCAATATGGATTTTTACTTCTGCTTTTATTGGTTTTCAAGTAGCCGGGTCGGTTTGCACAACAAGTTGACGGTCGCACGTTGCACAACAGGACGTGTATCTCCCTGGATTTTTCATTTTAGGAGCTCTGGTTTCACACGGATCACCTGTTGCTGAATGGATGATGGTGCTCTGAACAAGCGGCCCTCTTGGTACAGTATGTATTCATATCTGTGACTGCTTTAGGAAGTAGGACAGAAGCTAATAAGCAACTAGGTTATCATCTTTAGCACGCGCATGACAGCCACACACACAAAGCCACAAAACACACACACACACACACACACACACACACACACACACACACACACACACACACACACACACACACACACACACACACACACACACGATTGATATCCTAATTTTTAGGGCTGCCTCGAAAAGAGAGATTTGACATAGATCAATCAGTGGTATTTCATTCGGTGCTCACACTGAACATCCACAGAAGGTGAAGCTGATGACAGTGTCAGCAGTGCGTCATGCAAATCAGGAACAATTGCGCTTCTTGTGATCCTAATCTACCTTGTCCCCATCCCTGTATAGTAGATCCCGGTGGTGGCCATGAAACTGTATTTTTATGACAGCGAATGAGCTGCTCTTTGCTCCCTTGTCTTTGATTTCCTGTATTAAAACAGGGCTGGTGAAGGATTCACAAATGGACACGAGATATAAAGGGACACTGATAACAGCTGGCGCGTTTCAGTAGTAGGAAGTAGAGCTACTATTATGTGTGTCAGTTTACAGTTCGGTAACCTCCATCTTAGCTGCTATTTACAACAACCACAATATTCAAATAGATATTCAAATCAAACCAACTCCCTCGGAAAAATGCTGATGCGTGAAAACATCTTGAACCTGATTGAAAACAACAGCTTTACTGATGATGAGAGAGAAAGACAGAAAGAAAGAAGGAAGGAAGAGAGAGAGAAGTTCATCAAGGCAGTGGGTGCACGCGCCTCGGTCAAGTGTCGCCATCTTGTGGTGAATTTGGTGAAGTGCACCTACACCACCTGCTGGACTGATAGGATAAAAAGCACAAAACAATAACTTTGCACTACCCCTCAGCTCTATGCAGTGTCAAGGTGTTCACAGTCTTTTCACAGCAGACAGAAGTGCAATAGACGACATGTGTACATGAACAACATAACAGAATTACGACATCGTCAACCCATATGACTAAATATAAATATATAAATGATACACATGTGCGGAGTAATAGCAGTAGTATCACTAATAATAGCAGAATAATGGTAGAACAATGTAGACTACTAATAATAACATTATTATTATTATTATTGCTCTATTATATCCACTGCTGCGGCTATTATTAGTCGTAATCATTTTTCTATTACTAATTGTGCTAATATTAGTGCTACTGCTGCTATTAGTACTCTCAACTTTTTTTATGACATGGATTGCTATGTTGTAGTTTTATTATGTTGTCTGTTGTTCTGTACACACAACATATTTTGCTCTCCTGCCTCTGAGGTTTCTTCTTGTATGCCCTGTCAAAGGATTTGTGGGGAATTTTTCCTTTGCCTTCCTCTACAAAACTCTGGTAATATTGGGCTTTACAAATACAATTGAACTGAATTGAATGTCATTTTTCAGATAAAAATAAACAAATGTCTTAACGTTAAAATACCACTGCCAAATTTGCTGTGCGACAGCTTTCCCAGTTAGACAAAGCTGCACTCATCTTTAATCTGCAAATACACCCAATGAGCATTTTTCTGTTGAAAAGGCATTTAATAAACAACTATGGTCACCGGTAAAGAAGGCGTTCATTAGAGCCTTTAAGAAACCACATCCACATTTCTCAGTTGAAAGACAATATCGCAAATCCCAGGAAACATGATCTACACGGGAAACAGTCATTTTGTATGTTGCTGTATGTCAAAAAACGATATGTTTTGATCCTCATCTTGTTTGCACATGACTTTTGGATTTTACTTACTTCCTCTCCAATTAAACTGTGTACAGCCCCAGTCGCTTTCTGTCATGTATTTTATGTGGAATGGCCTAAAAGCTACATTTTATAACGTCGGGCTACAGCGACAGCCCACAAAGACAGTCGCCAACATTAACTTACACATATGTTTATGTTTCCATGTGTCCTTGCTGCAGTACGCTACAAGCTTACAAGCTAACATGCATTAGCTACAAGCTAGCCGCATGAGCAGCATCAAAGTATGCTCTGACCTCAAGGTTCTATGCTTGACCCCTGGGTTCTCTGACCACAGAGATCTCAGGGTTCTCTGATCCCAGGCTATATGCTCTGACTTCAAGGTTCTATGCTCTGACCTCAAGGTTCTATGCTCTGACCTAAAGGTTCTATGCTCTGACCTCAAGGTTCTATGCTCTGACCTAAAGGTTCTATGCTCTGACCTCAAGGTTCTATGCTCTGACCTAAAGGTTCTATGCTCTGACCTCAAGGTTCTATGCTCTGACCTAAAGGTTCTATGCTCTGACCTCAAGGTTCTATGCTCTGACATTAGGGTTTTCTGATACGAGGGTTCTATGCGCTGACAAGGTTATATGTGCTGACGGTTCTATGCCAGGGGTCACTAACAGGCGGACCGCGGTCCGGGTCTGGACCCAGACACCATTGTCACTGGACCCTGGACTGAAATCCAATTACTGAATTATTAACTGTTGATGGATCAGCAATATTAAAAGAAGCGATGTGAAGCGCCACCACGAGACAAAGCACAGATATTTAGAGCAAACGTACCGACTCACATCCGAAATTAAGGCACAGAAAAAATAAACCGAAGAGCCCAATATGATCAGATAAAGCAGTAATTAACTGACCAACAATGATAACAGAGAGGAGAAATGAAAGCGGTTTAATAACACATTTCTTACATTTCTCTTTTTAGATGACAAGAATATAATATCTTGACTCTTTTGATTGACGTCACTTGGCGCTCAAATAAACTGAATTTGAAGCTGCATGACAATTCAGTTAAATATTTTTTTCAAAAATGTATTTAATTAATTAATTTAATATATAGTCAATTTTTTTTAAAGCTTTCTGTTTTAAATCCAGCCTTCATTTTTACTTGAAATAACCTATGAAAATGACCTAAAGGTTCTATGCTCTGATCTCAAGGTTCTATGCTCTGATTTCAGGATTCTATGCTCTGATTTCAAGGTTCTATGCTCTGATTTCAGGGTTCTATGCTTACGGAAAAACAAGTCTGAACTGCTACAGTTGTACAAAGTACAGGTCTGTCAACTTTTGAAATTTTTTTCAAGTGTGTGTATCCGATGTGTCAAAGAAAGGGCAAGAAGGTGGTTATCATGAGTACACTACACAGGGATGGAAGAATATGTGGCCAGGAGCATCACTCATATATTGATTATTATTGATTTTCTTTTCTCTTTAAAAACGAGTAGCACATTATTTCATGTGATCTAACATAGGTAAAGGACAAATATGAACCATGTACAGTATGCTGTCTATTGCTTGTAATTGGAAGGAAGTACACATCTGTTGAGTATTTTAACATACAATTGCGCGATTGTGTTGCATTAAAAACCCATAAAAGGATTTTATCAATACTAGTACCCTGATCAATTCGGTTATTTTTGTGAGAAATAAAGACAATTAATTAAGAATATAATCAGCCTTGCTTTATTATTCTTATGCGTAAACAAATTCATATTGAGCAGCAATACAAGACGTTCCAAAATCTTTCAAATACATTCGCAGCTTAACAATTAGCTTAGCTTCCATTTATTAATAGTGTAACGGACTGAGTGTTATACGTGTTATTGTGTTTACAGGAAGAAGTTGTTCTAGATAAGAAGATTAGTTATTGCAATGACAGGGTTCAGGAGGTCAGTGACGGTCTCATAAGCTGTGTAGCTGTGAAACCTGTCAATCATCGTAGCTACCTGTGAGGGTCGGTGGTACACATGAGCGTACCTGTATTGGCAGAGCGAGTGAGGTGGGATGTTGTTGTTTGTGTTACTAGCCTGTTGAGTTAGTCTATGACCGGGAGCAGAGTGTGAAGCATGTTAAGTGGTTTTAGCGGTGTTGACTGTTGTTTGGCGTAGGCAACGGCCCACAGTAGCCTGTCCCATAATCAGCAAGATAACGTGTTTTAGCTTTCCTGACCAAGGGTCGCTACAATATGTTCTTATGATCAGACTCCATATATCATCGCTATGGACGGCGGGTCGACAAACTCTGCATTCCCGCAGATTGATGTTCTGCTTATTGGCCAAAGATTTTTACTTTTTATTTATTTGAGCAAAATACTGCTCAAGTACCTAATCAATACTCTGTTTTTACTCATTTAGAGACGGTTTTCGGGGGGCCCTGATCCCTATTGTGCAATCCGTTAGGTCGAGACTACAGTAGAGTGTAGAGTTCTTGGAGAGACACCAGTGTGATGTTAACCAGGAGGAAAGCATATAAGACATATATTTGATTCAAGAACACAGGTCATCCACCTCTACCTTTGCTTTTACAATCTTCTCTTGTACCTTCATCCCTTTCTCCTCTCACCACTCCTCTCCTTTGCGGCATCTGTCCTCATAGTTCTCTCTCTCTTTCTCTCTCTCTCTCTCTCTCTTTCTCTCTCTCTCTCTCTCTCTTTCTCTTTCTCCGTCATATTTCTCCATTAGGCAGAATTTTTAACCACCTCTTGTATCTTCTATTAAAGAAAGTTCTGCATCGTTTAGCACGGCCGGCTATCAATCACTGTCACAGAGCTACAGCCCTCACACACAAAGACCATACATGCCTAGATAGATATAGATACACAAACAACAGGATACCACACATGTACCCACAATGCTTAGCTAGACATCTACACCTTTCAATGAAGCACACACACAAACCACACTGCGGTATGCCACAATTCATTTGTCACTGTATGTAACGCCTGGCTGTGTCAGAGGAGAGAAGGGAAGAAGGAATGCTAATGGGGAAGTGGAGAAAAGAGAGAGCACCAGGGTAAAGAATGGAAGGAAGCGTGGAGTGATGAGGGGAAGAGAGAGCGGAGAGGCAGTAAGGAAAGGAGGGTCAGGGGGTTAAGGATGGAGGTGTGAAAATAGGGAGGGAGAAAAGGGATGGAGGGAGGCATGGGAGGAGGAGAGAGAAGGTATCATTAGTCCTCTTTAGCTTCCATTATGAAGATTAAAGTGAAGACTGCCTGTTCGTCTTAACCCTTTCTACGCCCTCTGTGTTGGACGAGGAGATTCTGAGCTAGCCTTAAGCATGTTGGAAACCTACAAAGCCTAACTTAACCTTAACCATCATATCTTTAGGATCTTATAGTGCCATATTACCCCACTATAGAGCTGTGCTCACTAAATGCGGGGCTACCTTTGATTCCAAGAGTCTTACAAAGTAGTATGGGAGCCAGAACCATCAGTTATCAATCTCCTCTTCTGTGGAACCAGCTTCCACTCTCAGTCCGGGAGGCAGACAGTCATCTCATTTAAGAGTAGACTTCAGGCTTTCCTTTTTGATAGTGCTTATAGTTAGGGCTGGCTCAAGTTTGCCCTGGTCCAGCCCCTAGATATGCTGCTGTAGGCCTAGACTGCTGGGGGACATCTTTGGATACACTGAGCTCCTCGCTCTTCTTGTGTCTCTCCTTCTGTATGAATTCATTTCCCATCACTGCACATAACTCTACTTCTTCCCCAGAGTCTTTGTGCTTTCTCACCTCACAGGTTTCCATGGATCGTGATTGTGTCTGGAGCTGGTCCTGCCTCCTGGTGCTGCCTCCTGTCATTAACCGGACCTTAGACTGTGTATTGTTCATTTGAGCCCATGTGAATAGAGCCTCTCATTGTCTGGAGAATTCATGGCGAGCGAATAGTTGTGATGAAGACGATGCTAGCATGCCGCTGGTGCAAAACTGTAAGAAGACAAACATCTGAGTGTGGAGAAGAAGGATCGTTTACACAGAGACTCCAACAACAATTTAGAACTTGAGAAGCGAAGGGTTTCAGGAACATCGGCCGGTAAGGAAAGATGCCGGAAGACAAGTATTCCATCAATATAGGCAACAAACATGGCATAATCTTTCTACCATAATCTGGACATTGTAATTACTGTATATATGAGAGCTCTCACAAAAGGCATCTCGGGGTGGAAAGAATCATTTCTATATAAAATACATTTACTGAAACACGTTTCTCTAGTTTTCACAGTAATAAAATGATAGTAGTATTAATATAATATACTGGCCATATTCTTACTGTAGAACTTATACAGCATGTTACTGTAGATCTGCAATGCATCATGGTCAAAATTCATTCCCGGGTAAATCTCATTGAAATAAATGTTGCTGTGAATAACAATACTGTAATTTGGAGCGGGTTTTCCTTTTTCAGCAATACACCATAATCAGTTTTAGCATTATTTTCAACACAGGTGTTAATTTTTGCTATCACGCAGACAGAGGGGGAAACAACATGGTTAAACCCTCCATTGCGTTACACAAACGATGACAGTAACTATAACGTTGTATGCCAATGGACACTTGCTTCTCTCAACACAATTTTGGAGTAAGAGCTACAACATTTCTGACCAGTCCACTTCAGCACAGCAAGGTAACGAAGCTCATTATTATTCCTACATATTTCCTTTTTGCCAGGCATTTTGCAATTGTACATTAATTACAGACAGCACAGTCTCATGTAAAGTTACCGTGTAACGCTACGTGACTTTAAGAGGGAAGTAGGGACACACTTTCCTGCACTAGTAAGCTAATGCTAGTGTTACTAATATTACCAAAATATAGGATTTGCACTTTAAATTGTGATATAAATTACTTGGCTTCATATAGTTGATAAATGGCATGCGTTCAGTGTAACTTGTAAATTAATTGGAATCGTTCATGTGTGACGCCGTCGCTCGCTTCATTTGGAGAAGTTTTGACTCTTTTCTCTCTTGCTAGCTACCGTGCGGCACCACGTGACATGGGTAACGTTACCGAGCACCACTGAAGCAGGCCAAGGCGAACCAGAACGACTCAACAGACTTTTACACAGCATAACATGGCGTGTGTTTTCTGAGCTATGGCAGGGCAGACTCTGCAACAGCTGGTAAAAAATGTGATACATTGTAGCTAGCTTAACCCTCCTAACGTGTTCGGGTCTAATCTGACCAAATTTACAATTTGAATCAATCATAAATATTGTGTTTTACATCAGATTGCCTCAAGACCTTATGATATCCTCCACACAAGGCATTTTAACACACACACACACACACACACACACACACACACACACACACACACTAGTGTGAACACCTGTTCGCAGCCCCATATATAAAGTTGTACACATTTCAAACTTCAAACCACAAACTTAAAAAAAATCAGGTGTTTGTTGTGGGAACCATCTCTATCCTGCTTCATGAGCCATCATGAACCACACCTTCCAGACTAAACAATGCTTCTTATCTTCTCACTTTCCCCCTAAATACACCTTTATTTGACCGGGGACACCAAAGTAAGGGTTTCTTTCATGTCTCTCCTAATAAATAGGGTACTCTGTTTATTTTGTGTCGCAGGAAACCTCCACCCAGGCTGATGTTGAGGCCCAGGTGTCCCTGCTGAGCACTCCAAGGCTCATCATGCTTAGAAAAATCCCAGTACCAGACAAAACACAACATAGGGTGACATTGTCAGTAGTAGAAACATATGGGGGTTCAGTGTCAGGACACTTCGACATACAAACTATGGGGAGACCAGCGATCGAACCGTGAACCTTTCGGTCGCAGAACGGTCACTCTACCCATGAGCCACAGCCGCCCCCAAAAAAGGGAAACTGAATATACTGTGATGTATACCGTTAACATCTGTGCGTCAAAATTATCCTGTAATATACATTTTAGGCCCATCCGTATCCTTTCGAAAACATCCACATCTGAGTTAACCCTACCAAACTCCCACCAATATTGTTCATTCACCATTAAACTTAAGGAGGCAACGAGTACTAGCCAATGAGAGATAGAGTCGGTCTCCAGTAGATATGTTGGAAACAATCACCAAAAGAACAACCATAAATAACAGGCAACCCAACTGCCAATGGCTGTGAAAGAGGTAATTTATGCAGATGAGAGAGCACTTCCGCATTTCCGAAAAAAAGTGTTGGCTGACATAACCATCATCCAAGAAACCCATGAACATCCTCCCTTTGAAGAATAATAAAGATCAAGGACAGCACAAACTCCTCATGAAGAACATGCGAAGAGAGAGGCGTTCTTTGCTCACACTGAAGTGACAACTGTTCATTCTCCCAACTGTATCTGACTCTAATGTGATGAATTGTTCCTGTTATCAGTCTTTGAGCTTCCCATTCATTCTCATCAAGTCACCATCCGAAGCATCCTCTTTGATTTTTTTTTTCAGACTGAGGCTCTTTTGTTTTGGAGTCCCTCGTTAGTTAGATTAATGTTATCATGTGAACATCAGAGGGCAAATTATCAAAGCCCCAGAGCTTCATTCTGATGTGTTTTTTTTATTGAATTTTTCTATTCTGTACTGAAACATTGCACCAGCTCCTTTAATGTGGGGTGATGGTAGAAGGTGCAGTGGCAGACATATCAGCTTAAGATAAAGCCGCTTGATTCATGGTTCAGAATGACTTTGTTGCTCTGGCTAACAAGTGCTAACTGGCTAAATCTGGTTGTTGTTGAGCTTGTTATAACTTAAGAGGGGCATGTGATTGGCTAAAGTGGCATTATAAAATATAATGTGACATGAAATATAAAACAGACTTTTGAAATAAATTGGTCTAATATGAAATAAATAAAAAACTGAAATCAAATAACATGTGTTATATGTTAGTTGTGTATTTCACAAAGTTGATTATTTTTGACATTTTTTATTTATTTTATATTGAACAATTTGGGAATCCACAGTTGTTGCAACATTTCTTGTTTTGTAACTGCCACAATGCACACATCAACATTGTAACTTTTTTGTGTTTTTTGTTCTTTTTCAATTAATATTTTGCTTTAAATCATGCAATTAAAAAAACAATTATTTCCAATGCTTATCAATACAATGTTAAATGGACTTGGTAGACACCTTTGTAGTCTTCCGACCACTCACAGCGTTTTAACACTACATGTTCATTCACCCATTCATACACTGATTACAGGGGCTACCATGCAAGGTGCCACCTTCCCATCAGGATTCTCTCACTCATTCACAATCACAATCATTCATACACCGCAGGCACAGCCTTATGGAGCAATTTGGGGTTTATTGTCTTTCCGAGGACACATCGATATGGCGAAGCGGAGCTTGAGATCAAACCGCCGATCTTCTGAACCTTTTGAGCCCAGAGTCTCCCCCTAGGGGGTGAGACGCCCTTCTAGAGGCCTTTGTGAGGTCTGTTCAAGTAGTCATATGAACCCCAAATGAGTTCTAATAACTGTTATTTTATATCATTTCTTTCAGAATTTATTTGTGAAAAAACTTTTATAACATATTTTGATCATAACTATGAACATCCAGCATGATATGAGCAAGATGCATGCTTCAATGCCTAAACAACAACCTACAGAGTGTAAGACCCCTCTTATTGACCTAAATAATCGGAATATGCAAATCACAATAAAACAAAGCCTTGGAAGCTTACGAAGGAGTTTAAAAAACAACATTTTAACAGTGCGTTTACTGTATGATAATTACATGAAGTAATATCGATATATACAAAATATAGAAAAATATACTGTTGAGAATAAAAGGCTTTAAAAAAAAGAATCTGTATATGAGGTGAGGTGCAGGCCATTGTTATGCCTCACTCGACTTGAACACCAAACATTCTGCTTCATGTAAGTGTTCACATAACTCATTAGTCCAGCCACACCTACCTCTGTGAGCACATACACATACACACATAGTTGACAGGCTCATCTACATACAAGGAAAAACAGCAGAAGCACACACACACACACACACACACACACACACACACACACACACACACACACACACACACACACACACCACATTATAAGGATGTGCAACAGATTGAGATTTAGATCTCTCGCTCTTCCTTGGACCCTTTCCTGATTTCTCTTCCCTCTGTTGCTCATGCATGCACACACAAGCACCAGCATGCATGCATGCGTAAAATCACACGCTCACACATTCATGTAAATCAAATCTCTGTTGGCTTCCCAGCTTTGTCTTTGTAGCCTCATGCAAATGACCGGTTAATGAAAGCTGGCTAATGAATTCATTACATGCTATCTGACACACACAAACACACACGCTCACCTGATGTGATTTGCATAACAATAGACCAGCTTTGGCTCGATGTTCCTCCTCATTTAAGGACATGGCTGATATAATAATAAAATATAATATTGTCTAAAAGACAGACAAACTATAAGTTGTATTGCTACAAATGATAATATACTTTACGACATTGAACGGGGATGTGTATCAGGCATTTATTTTGTTTGTTTTATCTTTTTTTACTTTTACGTTTTCTATAGATAATAAAGAAAGGGTCCATAAATGGCCGCATGTAGAGCTTTACGCTATTACAGGAGTAGAAGCTATCAGAATACATGGTGTAGGTGTAGGATATACAAAAGGAGTTCAATTAATAAAAACGATGGCACAGAAGTGAGAGACCTTGTCCACAATGAAAAGAATAGGCTCATTCATCTAGTCTTTAAGATCTGGAACCTTTGCGATATTCTAATGCTTTGAAATATTTCTGGAGGCAGCAATCATACTAATCATAATAATTGAGAAGGCACGTTTTGATAATGTTTCATATTTTACATTTGTCCACTAATACACCACCTCGGTCACTGGGAAAACATGCTGACATTGTACATTTCTGCAAGCCGAGGATGCGTTGAAAGATGACATTTTTGCATTGTCAGAGCAAATTACGCAATACAGCTAGCAATGCACAGAGTAGAAGGGCTGGTGGAGGACCAAACATACACAGGACTTTCACCCAGGAGACTACTGTTTGTTTTCTCGGTGAAACCAAAAGTAATCTTAGACTTGTTGTGGAAAGTTGTTATTACGTTGTAACGTTACGTTGTTACGTTACGTTGTTACGTTACGTTGTTACGTTACGTTGTTACGTTACGTTGTTATGTAGTTATTATATGTAACACAAACTGTTTTTTTCTAATCGTAAACTAATTTTGAAGCTTGAACCTAACTTTTACAACATTAACAACGTGGGCTTATGCGGTATTTGAAATGTATTTATGAAATATAGTTTTGGTTCAAAATGTCGACATTCAACTTTTAAAGAAATGCATAATTCCAACATTGTTTTCTGGTGACTGGGTTAAATAAACACAAATCAGGAGTCTGAGGGATTGTTAAAACAAACCAACGGTTGATGACTTCCACAACTTACAGAAGTATAATGTCTCTGTGATATCTTATATTCTGTAAACGTACCCCGTTTGCATCCTTAAACTGAGCGTATTCCTGTGTTCAAATTATTTTCACAGATCTCTTTGACATAACTTCACAGTAGATGAGTCATCAGTAATAACTATATTGGTTTATTTATAAAAGTGTGAAGCTGTGTGACAGCAAATCAAATTAATACATAATGTAAAGATGTGCTTAACCTTTATGATTTGTTTATGTTTGATTAAATCTCTGGATATAAACTTGTCTTTATGATCTCTAATCACTATGTCGTTAGAAAACCACAGCTTCTTTCCCAATACAGCAGGAATGTGCCACAATAACTCAGGTGACAGCTTACGCACATGATGGATAATGGTCCACACCTCTCCACAATTAATAAGAATGGGATTTGTTGCGTTACCTGACTTTTGTTTGCAGAGAAAGGTAAAGCACTGCAGGTTTATCAAACACTGTAATGACCTTCACAATGTCAAAGCCAAAGACCCACATTTTGTTTACTTTGCAAAGCAGATGGATTCTCACGATGGCGCCAGATCACGTGAGAAGCACGGTTCCACATACCACACGATTTTTTAAATTTCAATTCTGTTTATTTCATATAGCCCAAAATCACAAATTACAAATGTGCCTCGGATGGCTTTACAATCTGTACACATACGACATCCCTGTCCCGGGACCTCACATCGGATCAGGAAAAAACTCCCCGGATGGATAGAAGCAATAGATGGCATGGGACCAGAATGAAGAACGTAACAGAGTTACAGCACATTAAATGAATTTGACAGAAATTATTCATATAATGAGTAGTAGGCATGGACCACGATCCAGATAACGACGATCAATGTCAGCCGATGGAGGTAGAGAGGAGGGGCATCAGCAGGGCTGCCATGGCAGGAGGCAGGAGACAGGAGACAAGAGATAGGAGACAGGAGACAGGAGACAGGACCGGCTCCAGACAGCCACGATCCATGGATACTTGAGGCGAGGAAGCACACAGGCTCCCAGGAAGAAGTAGAGTTAGTGATGTGCATTGAAGAGACATGAATTCAACCAGAAGGAGAGAGAGGAGATGAGCTCAGTGTATCCTAAGATGTCCCCCAGCAGTCGAGGCCTATAGCAGCATATCAAAGAGGACAGTATTTAGTCTACTCTTAAATGAGGTGACCGTCTGCCCCCAAGACTGAAAGTGGAAGCTGCTTCCACAGAAGAGGAGCTTGATAACTGAAGGCTCTGGCTCCCATCCTACTTTTTAAGACTCTAGGAACCACCACCAGCCCTGCATTTAGTGAGCGCAGCTCTTTAGTGGGGTAATATGGAACTATAAGCTCCTTAACCATATTACCCCACTAGAGAGCGTCTGGTCAGGCTTCAAGTAATGCGTTGGTGTGCCGTCATCCAGAAGAGTGAAGACGTTGGCGTAGATGCTGCAATAGCATCGGTTATATCATAACTAAAGGCAAGGCAAGTGTATTTCTATAGTACATTTCAACAACAAGACAATTCAAAGTGCTTTACATGAAACCATTAAAAGCATCAAAACATTAGTTTACATGCAGACAGTAGTGACATGCAGAAATGTATTAATATCTTGAATCTGGTTCAATTAAAGAGAACAGCAAACAGAAAAGTCTTCAATCTGGATTTTAAGGAGCTGATGGTCTCAGCAGACTTGCAGCTTTCATGGACTTTGTTCCAGATATGTGGACCAGAAAAACTGAATGTTGCTTCTCAGAGAGAGAGATTCTCTTAATTCAAAGACTTCAAATATGTTTTCGCTCTCTTCCCAACTGGCTTATATAAGAGTTTGATTGACAGATGGTTTATCTAATAATTTTTAAAGTACCTGCTCTTTTTCTAAACAGTTTCCCAATGACCGTCTGGTGGGTCCGGTTATACATCTTTACCTTCAAATAGCTCATTTCTGAATATTTAAGGTGTTTTAACTATGTTGAATAGTTGTTTGCTGCTGTATTATTGCTCTTAATATCTTAGATTAAGATTAAGAACAACAGTTCATCTCCCGTCCAAGATGAAATAATGCGACCAGAACACTTGATTCAGAGGAGCAACTCTTGTCCCAGAAAGCTGGCGACACAGTGGCAGAGGAATAGACATAGCATTCAGATTTAAGTCATATCATTTTGTGTTATGTTTTTAACATTTTGAATGTTGTGTGTGAGAGAGTGAGAAAAACTGTTTTGAAAGATGTCATTGAATGCATTTTTGTGTCAACAGACTTTCGAGAGAGATTCATACTGTACAATGCATGCTGGGAAGTCTCAATATGTCTTAACAAACATAATTTGATGGGTTTATTAGTCAGTCATTTTAGATCATGATCATAAATTACTAACCTAAAATTGTAGGTTGATTTACCATCAAACCGATCTTTGATAATAATTCAAAAAAGAGGTTTCAAAATATCAGCACGTGACAAGGAGATTGACATTACCTATAACAACTAAATAAAGGTTTTCAGGGAAAAGAATAAGAAAGTTATTCTGTGTTCTTACTGATTAAAATGCGTCAAATTGAAAATGAAATGCATAAAACTCTGGGCACGAAGGAGTTAATTGTGTTTAACCATACACACAAACAAAGTGACTTACGAGACAAATGTGAAAGCATGAAAAATCACATTCATTAGGAACAAGAACACACACACACACACACACACACACACACACACACACACACACACACACACACACACACACACTGACCTGAACCACATTGTTGCCTGGACAAACTACATCAATGTATTTCTGTATGATACAGCCTGAAGCATTCCCCATTACCATAATACATCATGGAAGTAATTTTCTGTGTTTTGCTTCTGCAAGACAGACCCAGAGAGAGACGCCTCCTCTGCACTCATCCCGAGTCTCTCCTGCCCTCTCTCTGCTCTATGATCATTCTTTGTGTCAGCCACTGTGACCTTTGACATTTAACGTCCATATAAAGCCGAAAGGTGATTCATTACTTCATTTGCCCTGATATCTGTATGAATTAATTTCATGAAAGGATTGTTGTTATTAAAACCAAAACAGACGGTTCCAAAAGACGTTAAAACACCGGGGGGTTGAAATCCCTGTTTCCGATCAAAGACAGCTTTATGAAGGGGTTTAAAATATGCTAATTTCGTGCCGTTCTGGGTTCAATGGGGTGTTCCACAGACTGGGGGCTCGGTTCCATTTGAATCCACCGATCTAAAAGAAGACCCAGGAACATACGGCGTCAATACATCCTAGATATAATTTGGTGCAAGGCCATTTAATTCTCTTAAAGTGATCAGTAAAATGGTTAAATCAATACGGTTCATAACAGGCAGCCAGTGTAAGCCCAGGAGTCATATGGAGTCAGTGAAGGGAGCTTTGGCTGAGACCAGCAAGACGTGCATTACAGTAGTTCAGGTGAGAGAGAAAAAGAAGCATGTACAACTGTGTGTAAATCAGGAGGACAGAAAAGATGTATTTGAGCTGATGGAAGCATGATTGTACGTCTTCACTTGAGCAGAACAATATACAAATTATTGTAACCAATTTCTAGCAGCCTGATTCATATTTTCCATGAGGTATCCAAGCCTGCTGTGAACCAGGCAGGTAGAGTCTGTGGGGCCGATGACTATGACCCCGTTTTAACGTTGTTGCATTCGTAGCAGGTGCAGAGCTCTTCCCTTTCAGACCAAATTCTAGACGATGTCGAACGTGTCCGAAGCAGCTCTCAAATCTAAAGCTCTCAAATCTAAAGGTTTCTCCTCGTTTTCTTGCATAGTATCTTTCTTTTTTTTAATATTTACCTAATTTTTATGATTGAGTTGGTTTTGGTTTAGGGAACATCACTGCTTAGGAAAGGATTATGGTTTTGGGTGAAATATGCTTGTGTGTAACTTGTGTAGCTACATTTTCTGAATCCACAGGATGGGAGGAGAGAATGAAGAACTTTGAGCTTTGAGAACGTCGTTTGCTCTCGCATGAAAGATTCAAACGTTTCCTCGTCACGATTCTGCGTCAGCTCATGTCCGTCGATGTAGAAAGGCAAACCGAGGGTAAAGAAGAAAGTATACAGTAAGACCTCAAACTAAATGAAATCACCAAAGTAAATGAGCACTTACAACATTTACATTTTTTTGGGAGGAAAAACAAAATTCTGTTCTTTCCTTGGCGACTTCTATCACAGTCTTGTACCAGTCGAGGAAAGGAGACATTTTGTAATCTTATGGGATGAAGTCACGTTTCAAAGCCCATCCCAGGACGAAGTCACGGTTACCTCCTCCTTACAGTCCACTGAAGAAAAAAGTAAAATCCAGCAGGTATCATCTCACATGTTGTTATTTCCCAGCTGGTAACTGTTTGACCTCGAAGAGCTCGATTGCCGAGAAAACCAATGTCGTTGTAGCAGTTTTGAAAGCTGTTTTCATAAGTTGTGTTTAATTATGTCTGCTTGCGATTTTTTCTTTTTTTTTTGCCTCACCATTTAACCATTTAACCTCGGTGTGTGCTGCTCGCCTACAGGGACTGGCCGATCAGGAAGTAGGAGGACCACGGGCACTTCCTGTCAGCAATCAGTACCATTCAGGTGTGATGGATGGATACGCCAGTTTTTTGTAAATTTTCAAACACACACAAATACACACCTGCAAAGCACATTTTAAACACACACACACACACACACACACACACACACACACACACACACACACACACACACACACACACACACACACACACACACAGCACAGTGGTTGAAGTTAAACAGTGCTTAGTGTGTGACACAGCCATCCATTACACTAAAACAGGAGTGTGTGTGCCAAAACCTGACACTGCACAGACCCTCTGTGTGTGTGTTAGTGTGTGTGTGTGTGTGTGTGTGTGTGTGTGTGTGTGTGTGTGTGTGTGTGTGTGTGTGTGTGTGTGTGTGTGTGTGCTTGTGTCATACGTGTATTAAATCTTTTGTCGATTCACTTTACTTGCTCTCCACCTCACTCTTACTCCTTCAGTCCACCTTTCTCTGTCTGATCCTTGGTTCCACTCTGTCACACTCCTCCATCTCTTTCTTGATTATTGATTCTCTCCTGTCCATGTTTCTTTTTTCCATTCTTCTATCTGAGATTGTAAGACATATTCTGCTTTGATTGAGCTGACAAGAATCAAGAACCAAGCGATTGTTAATCTATAAACTGTGGGAGGAAAAAACAACAACACTCATGTTCATGCCTGTACGATAAATATGAAGCCACCGCCAGCAGCTGGTTAGATTATCTTAGTTTAGCATAAAGACCGGAAACAATAAATTGTAAAACAGCTATGGTTCTGTCTAAAGGTAAGACAATGTGCCTGTAAGCACTTCTAAATCTAGCTGTTTAACACGTTATAGCTTTTGTGTTTAATGAGAAGAACTGCCGTTTAACAGAATGTTGTGTGCTGGAACAGAGACCAGAGGAAGATTCTGTGTAAAACATGAACTTTCCCTTCCACACCTGTAGTTCAATCGTGAGCCAGGACATGTGACATGTGAAGAGCGACAAAGTCCATGACCAAGAGGTAGGGGTGGATGGGTATAAAACACTGGACTTTAACCCAATACACCGCTTGAACCAAACGTCAACATTGACTTATTTGCCACTTAACTTCCATACTAAAGTAACGCCAATTATGTAGTTATTTTACACCAAATCTAACCAAGTAGCTTTTTGTCTAATCCATAGACTGTGTATAAGACGTGGACGTAGTCATGGAGATGGTCACATGGACTGCTGTTTTGAAGCCTTGAGTTCGGTGATTTGACCATCGCCAACCTGGATAACGGTTGTCGCCGTGTTGTTTTTGTTTCACATTCAATGAACCCAAGTTATCATATTTGGACTGTGGAGGAGTGACGTAGAGACGCCGTCTACGTCTCTGGCAGCGGCCTGTCAATCACCTTGTAGCCCCGCCCTAAAGCATAACCTGCTTTATGGTCTGTTTGACTCTAAATGACCATACTTTACTAAATTAACCTCATGCTGTATTGAAGAAGACTTGAAACTAGAGATTGAGAAATAAACTCATGTTGACAATGTTTACTGAGGGAATAAATCAAGAGAGAAGTAGAGTCATTTATACAGACTTCTATACAACCAGAGGAGTCGCCCCCTGATGGACAGTAGAGAGAATGCAAGTTGCAAGTCTCACTTAAACTTAAAGTATTTTTAAATGTGCTTGGTAAGTTATTAGTTTTATTAGTCCAGAAATGAATCGCATGTGTTTGTGCCAAAGCAGGGTTAACTAATTTGAACTGTCTTTATCCTTATCTTATTTGTTATTTAATAATATAATGCCTCATTTGCAAAGCCCAACAAAATATTTCTGAAAACTTATTAAACAAAAAAACAATTTCAGTGTCTTGCCTTACATTCTTCTGAAGCTAGTTTATTAAAGGTGATGGAGTAAGAGGCTTCAGTGTGACGTATAGATCACCTAAAAAGGTGACACCCCAATAAAGATACTTCTTCATCCTACCCATAAACCCTCGGTTTGAAAGCGCTCTATACTTTAACTTGAATTATGAACTTGAGTAAATGAATTCCTTTTAATTAAAACCCTTTTCTTTCTTGAGCCGCACACGTAAACATATTTTTTGAGAAACAAGCTCCTCACCTGCTGCATGAGTATGATTACCAATTAAAGCCAACAGAGAGCGATCGGACCGGTGCAGAGCACAGATAACGCCCGCTTCTTATGTTTCTCCCTCAGCCGCCATTAATATGAAGGTCTGATAGCGAAATTATATTTTAAACGTTGCTGCGTTTTTTTTACAATCTCTCCTTTGTGGAGATGAAGGTTGTGTTGGTGTACGTGAGTGTGTGAGTGTCTGTGCGTGTGTGTAAGGGTGGTGGTGGTGTTGGGGGTTGAGGGGCGTTAATGCTGCGAGCTGCTGAATGAAACGGTGTGGGGAGTCGGTGAGTGCAGATAAAGCCCTGCTCATGTATCAGCCTGCTCACCTGTCTGCAGCCGGACCGCTGTAATGGATAGACACGAGCTGCAACCATCACTCATACTCACACTGGCTGCTTCTGTGTGTGTGTGTGTGTGTGTGTGTGTGTGTCTGTGTGTGTGTGTGTGTGTGTGTGTGTGTGTATTCGGTGGTGGTGGGAGTGATTATGTGTCTGCATGGGTGCATGACAGAGAGACAGTGTGTGTGTGTGTGTGTGTGTGTGTGTGTGTGTGTGTGTGTGTGTGTGTGTGTGTGTGTGTGTGTGTGTGTGTGTGTGTGTGTGTGTGTAATTCCTGTCTGTCTTTCTGTCATTTTGATTGATACTTCCAACACTGACACCATTTTAGTTAGTCTCTCTCTCTCTCTCTCTCTCTCTCTCTCTCTCTCTCTCTCTCTCTCTCTCTCTCTCTCTCTCTCTCTCTCTCTCTCTGTGTGTGTGTGTGTGTGTGTGTGGGAGGAAGGGGTTATGGGAAAGGGTCATCGGTGGGAGCCGATGTGACGGACAGCTGGCAGGACACATAGGGTGCTGGAGCTGTAAGGGGTGAAGCAGTGCTGTCAATCCCCCCAAAAAATGATTGTTACAAGAGGCTGGGGCTTTTATTGTGGCGGCAAGAGGGCTTTTATTGTGGAGGCAATTCATTTTCATTCCACCAAGTTTAACCATGTGTAAAAGGCAACAACAGTTCGTTGCGTTAAGCTTTGAGCTGGGTTTCCTTTTCTTTCTGAATGTGACTGCATGTTTTCTATGCGTGTGCATGTGCTGCAAGCAGACATGCCACGTCCAGCCCAGGATCACGTCTGGTCCGTAGTCGGGGGAGTCGTCATCTCATTATTTTACAAACAAGAGGCAAAAAAGTCGACATCATCTCACCTTGATGACATCATCCCACCTTGAGACGTTTTTTGACGACCAAGTAATAATGTCACGAGTTGCATTACGGCACAAGTGTGATTTTTAGTTTTTAGAGTTCAATCCTGAATATAGAGAAAAGCGGCTTTGATTGTGACCATTCTTTTTGTTCAACCTTTCACAGAAAAGATGGACAAATGTTATACCCGTTCATTTTGTCACATGATAAATGCAAAGAGAAACGCTATATATGTATATATATATATATATATATAATATATATATATATTATATATATTAGAGTGTATATATATACATAATAATATATATATACATAATAATAATTAATCTAATATATATATATATATATATATATATTAGAGTGTATATATATATACACTCTAAATATATATATATATATATATATATACACTCTAAATATATATATATATATATATATATGTATATACACTCTAATATATATATATATATATATATTAGATTAATTATTATTATGTATATATATATATATATATATTATTATGTATATATATATATATATATACACTCTAATATATATATATAATATATATATATATATATATATATATATATATATATATATATATTAAATTGTAGCTGTGACTCTAATATGCTCGAAACAAATATTGATCAACAACCCAGAGGACTTTACAATATATATCTACTGCATGTACAATAGTAACATATAGCATACTGTATATAGGTTCCCACAACACAATGCACACATAGACATTCCTTGTTTCAAGCCAGATGCCCGCATGTCTTCCTTTTTCAAACAACAGGGATCGTTGCCATGCCGACCCCTGGGACCTGACCTCTCGAGGGGTGAAAGGTCAGCCTCCCAGCCTGCTGCTGTTGCCACAGTGATGAACGGCATCCTGCGAAGTGTGTGTCTGTGTGTGTGTGTGTGTGTGTGTGTGTGTGTGTGTGGGAAAGAGGAGAAAGAAGGTTTATGCATCTGCCAGAACCTCTGCGCATTTTGTGAGCTTGACACTACATACATTTAAAAGAGCAATGATGAGAGATACATAATCCCTGTGTGTGTGTGTGTGTGTGTGTGTGTGTGTGTGTGTGTGTGTGTGTGTGTGTGTGTGTGTGTGTGTGCGTGCGCGTGTGTGTGCGTGTGTGTGTAAGGAACAGACGGACTTTGTTCTCCGTCAGTCATCATCTGGAATAGAATTGTGATAATTGCATTAGGAATAATACAATCTAATTATGGGACAGCAGCAGGCCCTGTGTGTGTAAAAGGGCCAAACACAGGGCCACACACAGAGCAGGGACTTATACTGACACTAAACCCACATACATGCACAACTCTTACATGTACACATCTGAGGCACACGCACACACACGCACACACACGCACACACAGACAACCAGAGGGTATCCATGTCTCCAGAGAGTCAATTTGCCTCAGGCCAAAGGACTGACATCACAAGGGAAAGTCAAAGGTCATGACACGGTGAGAGGGGGTGGTAGTGATGAGTGAGAGAGACAGGAGAGTGCCTGCTTTTAGTAGAGCAAAAGTCCTCTGTTTTTGAATAAAAACAGAAAACATCTTTTCTTTCACATTAATGTCCAGCAATACAGTCGGTTTTGGATGAAACCGTATGTCAATCAAACTCTTGCAAACATCCCTTCCATCGAGAAAAAACGTTGTTCTTCTTCCAATGAAGACATAACCGATGCTATTGCAGCATCTCTGCCAACCTTATGCCGTGTTCACACCAAAACAGTTGCGAATTTTCGCAACGCCACTTCGCCTATATCGCGTCGCAGGTGAAAAATTCGCTCTATGTGGTTAATCCGTTTTTTCGCAACCATCGCTGGGGAAAGGGGGCGGGGCTTATCTCTGTGTCTTGAAAACATTTACTATTTCCTTCATCCACCAGGTAAATAACCACTAGTTCTGCTTTATACTTGTTGAGGAAGTCCCACACACGTCGGAACATCAACCGCCCCGTGTCTGGGTTCATAACATTATTCGTAGTCACACACAGCTCGACTCCTCCAGGACGAGTGTCTGAATGAAGCCGCTTCCAGCGCTCCTTCAGCAAACCAGCAGCAGTTTGATTCAGTAATGGCAGGACGGCGGTGATGCCGGGCGGAGCTTCTATCTCTGTGTTTGTGAAAGCATTTACTATTTCCGCCATTCAGCATTGAAATAACCTCTAGTTCTGCTTTATACTTGTTGAGGAAGTCCCACACACGTCGGAACATCAACCGCCCCGTGTCTGGGTTCATAACATTATCCGTAGTCGCACACAGCTCCGACTCCTCCAGGACGAGTGTCTGAGTGAAGCCGTTTCCAGCGCTCCTTCAGCGGGCCAGCAGTTTCATTCAGTAACGGCGGTGATACCGGGCGGAGCTTCTCAACGCTGATTGGCTTTCGCAACTCCGCGTCATGCGAATTATTCGCTGGAGTTGAAATATTTGAACGCCAGCGAAAAAGCGAAAAAGCGAAAAAGCGGCGTTGCGACGCCGTTTCACTTCTATCGCGACGCCCGGCGAAAAATTCGCTTTTTCGCAACCTAACGCGGCTGTGCATTGACTTAACATGTAATCTGGACGCGCGAATATTTCGCAACTGTTTTGGTGTGAACACGGCATTAGGAGTGTTGCAGCATTTTTGTTTAGCACAAACGATTCGCCCCCCCCGTGTCATGTCACACACAGCTAAACCACACTCACAGCCAGCAGCTCCTAACATGACGCTGACTGGTGTGCTGATCAACATGCAACGGTTATCGTAACGAATATCATACGAAAGGTTACCCCTAATTCTTCAAGAGATTTCTAAAGAAAAGACAGCAATATGTGTTCATTTCAACTCCTTACATGCAGTAAACTTCTGTCTTCACAGGAAACTAGTTTGGAAAAGTTTGAACTAACTCCAAAGTAAACCCTCCAACTGGACGCTAAGAGCATGTGCGGTGGTATAAAGTGCATGAGAGTCGGCTGCGGGCTGGAGGCAGTGGTGATCGATGGGTCAGAACAACACAGGACTTTCAATACGGCGTTCCTGGACTGTGTGAAACTAAAAGCTAACTTGACTTATATTTGTCACGACTCGTTAATATCAGTCAATAGTCACACGGCTCTTTAATATCGTGAATCCCACGAGTCAAGTGATTCGCTAATCAAGTTGATGTCAACCAAGATTGTTTCCTAAACCTAGCCGAGTGGTGTGTTTGCCTAAACATAACTTCCTCTGAAACAGAAGTGTTGTAGGCATCAAGAAGATACGGAGCATTAGCATTCATTTCGGGTTAAGTTCCTAGCAAATGCAAGTCCAACTTTCACTCATCCTGGGAACGGGCTAACAACGTTTTGTTTTAGATGAAACGGAACAGGGTGAGACTAAAAAACATATAATTGGCTGAGAAAAAAACGCCGGAAAAAGTTGGGATGAGCTGACCTTCTTTCTAGCTCGTAACGCCCTTTGCACAGCGACGTGTCGTGCGTCAGTTTTTATGCCACTTGCTTCTGTTGATGTCAAAGGGTGAACACATTAGAGGGCCTCTTACCAACAAAGCAAAATCTATTTGTCCATATTAGACGGTCAGAGCAACTAACGCAGTATAAAGAACGAGAAAGTCCTCTTCAGGAGATGGGGGCAGATGGTTGGGTCAAATAAACACAGGAGACCTTCATTTTGTTACAAAACTTACACTAACATCAGTTAGGTAACAAACGTGGTTATTCTAACCCAAACCACAATCGTTTCCTGAACCTAAACAAGTAGTTTTGTAGCCTAACCTAACCAAGTAAACCTAAAAACTAAGTAAGCCTTCGTTGGAAGTATTTTTTCATTGGTTTTGCTTCGGCTTGCACATTTTCCCACGCACCCCACTTTCAGATGTGTGTGTGTGTGTGTTGCGAATATGGCTGCCTTCAAGTTGTAGCAACGAGACATAAACGTAGTTGTTCTGTTTCCTTCAATATCTTGTGGGGGAAGAAAAAAACACAACAAAAGAAAAAGAAACACACATCCATCCTGCTCAGTAAAACTACCTCACAACCTCGTGCCAACTGAATCTCACCATCACTCATGTATAGCCACAGCCATTTTGTATGTCAGGCTGCCTAAATGCATTGTGGGAGCAGGATGAATGTTAATGGGGATACGTGTCTTCTACATTTTGTTTGTGTGTGTGTGTGTGTGTGTGTGTGTGTGTGTGTGTGTGTGTGTGTGTGTGTGTGTGTGTGTGTGTGTGTGTGTGTGTGTGTGTAGTCAGCAGGAGAGGTGGAAAACAGCAGTTGCCTCTGCGGAGAATCGAGATACACAGTGGGCTTGTTCACTAAGAAAATAGATATCATTAGCTAGCTGCTGCACACACACTCGCGCACACACACACACACACACACACACACGCACAAAATAGATATCATTAGCTGGCTGTTTAGTATTCATACCCATCCACTCTACCTCTCCTGCACACTCACGTCGAGGCACAAATTAGCCAGCAGCACCTGACACTCCATCATGATGTCACAGCGAGATTTGGGTGTGTAGATGTCCATGTGTGTGTGTGTGTGTGTGTGTGTGTGTGTGTGTGTGTGTGTGTGTGTGTGTGTGTGTGTGTGTGTGTGTGTGTGTGTGGTTGTGTGTGCACCACATTAGAGGCTGGGAGGAATAAAAAGCCTCCAGCCAATAGCTACCTAACACCCCCCTGCTTTCTGGAGGGAGAGACACAGAAAGACACAAAGAGAGACACTGAGAGCGAGACACACAGAGGGAGAGGGAGAGAGAGAGAGAGAGAGAGAGAGAGAGAATAGTTAGGCACAGAGGAAAAGATGATTAACAAAATACTTATAAGTGTTTCCAATCTCCGAGGTTGCTTTTTTCGATGGTGTACATTACAAACTTTGTATATGATGTACAATTTGTCGATTTTATGGCAAATCTTTATTTTTTTAAACTTGCCAAAAAATAAAATAAATAAAACACAGCTAAAGGCCTTGAACACACAAATAAACAACACAAAATGCTAAATACTCGCCTACAAAATACGTCACATCAAAACTATTCTGGCGCCATGTGTGTTGAATTAAGTGGGTTTTTAAAAATATTTTTTTGGTTCTATTTTGTACGTTACTATTTTATTATTATTATTTTATTATAACGTAGAACAATTTTGAAGCTTTTATCTTTTCTAAAAACAAGAGGCTAAATGAGACTAAAGAGGTTTTTGGGGACATTAAACGTCATCGCGTTTAGCTTAGTGGTGATGACATAAAGTCATGTGGCCCTGGTGTCGTTCATTTATCACCAAACTTGAGATTTGTATTTCTGGCAATTGCATTCATGTTTTAAAAATAATTTTGTGACGATTATCTTGCTGAACAAAATAAGTAAGTATTATAAATCATCCCTGCGGTACTCGACTGCCAAATACTCAAAGGACGTAGCTCACCGTCAACTCAAGTATAATCACTTTGTTTATTTCGAATCGCACTTGAGCAACTTAAATAACTAACCCAGGAGGTGAAATAATATAATTTACCTGTGTTTATAATTTGCACTCTCCATATTTGTACTCCATTGGCTAAAGATGACACTGTTAAGAGCAAGTTAAATTAGCATTTAGCAGCTGTTCACTAAGTGTTCAAAACTAGCTTTGGCCTGCAAAGTGCAAATCATTTTCTGTGTAAATGTTTTAATGAAGAGCAGTATCTTATGAAGAGCGTCTTCTAACATGATCTAGGTTGGGCCCATGATGGTAAGACTCATGGAATTGGTACGATTAAGAAAATGGAGGAGAACATCAACTTGTTTTCAACTTCTGTTTGGATTCTTAAAACTTCCCAGTCTAGCCTTTGCCCGATACGACCCAAAGCGGTCCATAGGTGAACTATTGATCTGCATTGACATCTGTTCTCAATCAATGATCTCTACCTCAAAATCCTCCAACTGGAAAGGAGAAATTGACATGTAGGTGGAGAACTAGTGACATAAATGTATTAGTACCGATATTGTAAATTAGAGTGAGGCCTGAGAAATGGGATAGAAATCGACAATTGGGCAAAGACCATAGACTCCTCCCAAAGGAGATGGCATTAATGTATATGTAACACAATTACATATTGCACCGAGAGAGAGAGGAATGTAAAATAGAAAGAAACCCACAGGTAGGTAGACATCTGACTCGCATTAATGTTTCAATAACTGTCTTGAAAAACAAATGAGGTGGGGAGAGAACTGACATGAATGTAACGGTAAATGACATGCCCATAAATATGAGGACATTGCATATGTGGCGTTACAGCCACGGTATCACGGCAGGTCGTGACCAACACATTCAGGACTTTCAACATTATTCTAAACCCAACCATGATGTTTTTTTCAAAACCGAACACGAAACCAATAGATTGCCTTTTGTGACTATTTCACGTACTGCTGTGAGACAGTGTCTGGAGTTAATTAAGTACTTAAATTATTGAACATAAGTAAGGTCAAACAAGTTATAATTTACTTGGTTTCACACAGGATACAAACAGCTGTCTGTGGGCTTAAAGTCTGCGTCTGTGAAAGTCTGTCCCAAAGTCAACTTCCTTACCAGTTGCTCAGACGGAATAATCATGTGAATAATAACGCCAAAAGAGGAAAATAGCCCCAGACCAAAAAAACATTTGTTGTCAAATGACCAGTACTGCAATTTTCCCGCTGAGGTCAGTTTTCAGTGAATGAAAGATATATATGCATATTGTCAATCAGAGAAAACATGAAAATAGAAAGAAGGAACAGGAACACAACATATGGCATCAATGTAATCGAGATGGATATGGAAGCGTGAAAAAAAGAATGAAAGAAATTGAGAGGGAGAGAAAAATCGACAGCTTGGTGGATTATTGATGTCTCGTCAGACAAATGACATAACGGTATTGGTAAAAATATTAGTAATTTACCTTCTTGTCATTGCTAATAGGGCTGGATTGATGCTGTGTGAGCAGAGATTGACCCACAGGCCCCACGGTCCAGTTCTCTTCATTACATTCAAAGTGTGTAACAATCAGTATTTGACATTTGCATTATACATAATACATTTGCAATATACATATGCATTACACATTTGTGTCATTCAACTGTAGCTTTGACCCTGACCAGCTCACAGTGAGGAAAACACTGTGAAGATCCATGTTCTCATGTCAACAAAGGACAAAGGACCACATTTGGGTTGACCTAAATCAAGTCAAATCAATGTGTACAACCCCAAACGACAAATTTGCCACAAATGGCTTTACAGTTAGGACAGCATATAACACCCTAAATCTCTAGACCCAGTAAACAGGTAATAAAACCCACACATATAACCGCTTTCTGTTCCAGAGCCCGACAGTCGTAGTATTTCCGCTTGAGAGGCTGCGTCTCAGAGGTGGTGATAACCATCACTGGTGCACCCCAAAAGGAACCGTACCGTACCAAGACTTTCATTTCAACTCAGGATGTCCGACTACCGGGACCACGGAAATGAGAACAGTGATGAGATGATTGTCATTAACAAATACAGATGCTTTGTCAGTGCCTCTCGCATGACCAACCAATGAGCATGTACACCCTTTGGTGTCTATATGAGAAGCACCAGATCTATCTATCCGTCTGTCCATCTGTCTGTCTGTCTGTCTCTCCATCCCCTTTAATTTACTCCCCTTTTTCCTGGAACACATTTTGAAATAACTAAATTACAATTAGAGTAGTGTAAAAAAGACAATAACATCTCCATCCACTTCTGAATCCATTGATCCATCTCTAGCTCTGCCTGATCGTAGCTGAAGAAGATGAAACGGACGTGACAGGGATGAAAAAGCGTCAATAAAAGAGATGAATAACACAACAGCAAAAAGGAGGGCGCTGCAGGCGGACATGAGACACTTTGTTTCTCCTGGCTGACGAGTTCATGACCGTTTACACACACACAAGCACACACAGAACATTACACAATTGTATTTGCATACACACGCCTGTGCACACACACACACACACACACACACACACACACACACACACACATGCACACACACACTAGCAGGTATGAGATACACAACGGTCTCAGCATGCACTCAGAAGAGGAGAGCGTGTATATGAGTGTGTGTAGAGTCGGCACAGCTGCAGCCCTGGGTGGGGGGTGGGGGGGGTCTGACACTGCACTGCCTCGGGGTAAGGACGACTCCAGTGCTGTGAGTGAGTATGTGTGTGTGTGTGTGAGTGAGTGTGTGTTAGTGTCTCCGTTTGAAATGCCTAACACAGTATTGTGAGCATGTCCATATATGTGCATGTGTGTGTGTCTGTGTGAGTGTGTGTGTACGAGGGTCCTGACCCCCATCAGTCTCACTCAGGACTCACTTAACAGCACCAGAGGGGGCCTCGAGCAACGCAAGCACCAGGGGTGGGGATGTGTGTGTGTGTGTGTGTGTGTGTGTGTGTGCGTGCTGTGAAAGCAACCAACATAAACTCAAATACACACACACACACACACACACACACACACACACACACACACACACACACACACACAGCTCATCGTTACTCGTAGTACTGCTGCTACTGTTGGTTGACTCAGGTCTGGATTAAACCAGGAATCAAAAAAAGAAAATGACTTTGGAAACCCACAGTACGCAGATAGAGGTGTTATTGGTAGCTGCAGGTGGCAGAGGCAATACGTGTCAAGCATGCTCATTGGTTGGTCCGACATGATATTTTTAATTTAATTTAAGTTTGGCCTTACAATATTGCAATGTCCCACCAGATGGGACTTTCCAGCAGAGCTGAGGAAAATAAATTCCTCTTCAAATAATTTAATGTTGTTGCCTGTCTTTTATTGTCGCGTCCATTCATGTTTAATGCAAATTCTTTCACGTTTGTTTCGTGGCTGTAGCCTTTTGTTTACGCTGTCGACGGGATGAAATTCTGATAGTTTGAAGCGTAGATCCACTTACCAAGTGTCTGTATCTGACAAGTTGTGAGTGAGAATGCGTTGCGACTCTGGGGTACCCCAAGCCTTACTTATGGAAGTAACGATACTTGCTTGGTTTGTATTGGTGTATCTGCTTGAGCAGAGGCCCTCTGAACCAGAGGCGTCCAAGGTCAGGGCATGTTTGCTTTCAGCTGACCTAAACCTACGGTTCACGAAATCTGCACTAAATGAATTACTACAAAATATTTAACTTAACTTTATCAAAGTAAAACTTTGCAGAAATACTGTTAACAGCGATGATATGCATAATTAAAAAGAGGAAATACATTTTTCCGGAAGTGTTTTTTTCTTTTCTTTCCTGTGTTCTATCATCAACCAATAAACCAGTAACACATATACTGCTATATGAACCTCTTAACTGGTCTCACAGCTGTTTTCTGTCTCCCTTTTGAAATTATTCAAATAGCCCTTGTGGTTGAGGAGATATTCTGTATTTAGTATTGGTAGGCAAACCATTAGGATTTTTTTTAGAAAAATGACTGGGGGGCTAAACAAGTTAAACCAAAATGTGGTTTGTAATAGGCATCAAGCATTAAACTACATTCATTTTGATACAGAGACCCTCTTCAAAAACATGGCCCAAAGATTACCAAACACAGCAGGGCCAACTAGAAGGTCCTTATCTTGTCAGTTGATGTTATGCTCCATTGCTGCAAAAGTCCAACGGAAGTTACAATTGGATTGCCAAAAAACTGTTGCTGTATAGAACCTGGGGCGTTTGGGGGCCCTAAGGTTCTAGCCCTTCCCCATGTCCCATGGTAATATTCTCACTACTACCACCAGCCTACAATTATAACCACTGTGACTGCTACAAATATATTTAGCCATTATTTAGCCAGGAAGGTACCATTGAGATATTAGGTCTCTTTTCCATGGAGTCCATGGAGCATATGCAGTTCCACATGAAAACAATTACATAAAGGCAATACAAAAGACATAGTAAAAGAAGAGAGGCATGCAGGCCATACCAGCGATATCCATAACGCATTACATCTGAGTCAAGTATGATGTAACACAGCAACACGTTTCCTTCAGGGCAGTTTATAAAAGACATTTAAAGGTATTCAAAAAAGAGAGTACTTCCAAGGTAGTGATATTATGCAGCTCACTCCATGCCCAGGGTGCATAAAAAGAGAAAGCAGTTTTACAAAGCTCTGAGTGCACCCTGGGGACATTTAAAAGAATCTGATTTGTAGATCTATCCAGTGCTGGTGTGAAAGGATAAAAGGTTGGGGAGATAAGTAGGTACTTTGCCTAACAATGTCTTGGCAATGAATAGCAACATTTGCATTTTTTCTCCACTGGTACAGAGAGGTCCTTTCTAAAGATTCATATAAAATGTATAATCAGTGCGTGAGGGTGCATTTGCTACAAAACGTAATGCAGCGTGTTCAAAATCCCAATTTTTGAAGTAGGGTTGAAGTTGCATTCATATAAAACACATCGCCACAGTCTAATAACGATAGAATCTAGATACCATCTTGCGATGGGATCACACCAGCTACGATGTCGAGGGCCATGGACCCCATCTCCTACACCCCTACTCCCTGAGCCTTTGCGCAGACCGCACCCATCTTCAGACTCTTCATTCATTCCTTCATCTCAATTACCAAACCATTACCATTACCATTACCAAAGTAGTTCCGTGAAATAGTAAAAAGGGGATTGGGGGGGGGGTCATGGGTCAAACAACCACGAGAACGATGCTTGAGGCCGAAAGTCCCAAAGTGTTGTTGTGAAGTGACGCGCTTGTAGCGGTTTTCCTAAACCAAACCAAGTCTGTTTTGTTGTCTAAACCTAACGTTAATTTTGTTGTGTAATGTCGTCCCGACTGACAGAAAAAATATATGTTGCAGGCACAAAAAATACATCCAATTAAAATGATCTACTTTGAAAGTTGTGTTGAGTGATACAGACAGAAGGTACATTAGTGTCCATGTACACAAATCACCTGATATCAGTTGTGGGACTACTTCATGAACTGTTGTGGTACTGTGTTGCAACTACGCACCTGTAAAGTTTTGTGATGACAAATCTGAGGGGGCCGACAGATCATGCCCATCTTCAAACTCAACCTTCATTTTGAACTCAACTACACACCTGTAAAGTGACTGTATCTTGCAGGGTTGTGACCAGGTGGCAACTTCCGGTTCTGCCAAGTGAGGCCAATGCGGAAGTGTCCTAAAACGTGGATTCTCTCTCTACTGACCAGCAGGGGGTGACTCATCTGGTTGCAAAAAGAAGTCTGTTTGTATAGAAGACTATGAGAAAATGTTGATTTTAACAATGTTAACAGCATTGTAAACATGAATGTATGGAGTTTCAAGTCTTCTTCAATAAATTATGGTCCATTTAGACCAGACCTGGGCATCTTACGGCCCGCGGGCCGGGTGTGGCTCTCCCAATCCGGCCCACGTGAGGTCAATCAAAAATAAATAAGATGCACGCCATGAATGCAATACAATGGCATTGCTTTTACTTTGAGGCGATTTATGTATGTGTGCGTGCGCTTACGCAGCCTCACCGACAAGCAGTGTTGCCTCGCACTGCAGTCCACTCCCAGCTGCAGTCTCCGCGTCCAGATTGAAAATTTATAAAATAAGATAAGATAATACTTTATTAGTCTGGCAGTCGGATTAATTGCAGGATTACAGCAGCATTGCATACAAGAGACACATAGTAAATACAAAAATCAAGTGTGCAAAGTCGCCGCTGATCCTGACCTGCGGTCTGATACACTATGGCAGAGCACTTTAAGTCAGTATCACTTCTGGATCTTTACTCTTCTCTCAAAGAGGAGAACTTTCCACACATGAGGAGGCCTGCTCAGAAGATGTTAACTGTTATCTGGGCATTCCTTGGGCTGTTCTCAAGGACATGGGAGGACATCTTTGGCTCTACCTACACATGAGAACAAACATTCTCAGTGATGAAGTTCAATAAATCCAGATCCAGATCCTCTCTCACTGATACCAGCTGGCCTTTGCATCTCCACCTCAGACATTCAACCAGACTTCCGTGCACTTGTTCAAGCCTAAGACAGACTGGACTTTTCTCTGAGTAAGAAAAACTCAACTGAATTGGAAAACATCAAAAGCACTTATTGAAAAAATATGGTAAATTCTATTTATCGATTGCAAAAAAACATGACGACGGCCGTAATACAAGATGGCTCCAAACTCGACGCTTCGAAACTTCAGTTCACAAACCAATGGGTGACATCACGATGACTACTTCTTATATTCAGTTGAATGTCACAATCCAAGTGTGGAGCGAAAGTTTGCGAACCCATGGGTAAGTGAGGCTGAGGTATAGTTTTCTACTGACACAAACAGTTCTTTCGGATATATTGTTCTTAAACCAATTCCGAGCCATTTCACTAAGGCTTAGACAAATCAACAAATAGGCTGCACAGTGCTGTTTATTGTACGATTTGATGATATCATTAGTAACTAGTATAACCACTGTTATAGTGCTTCAGCCTGATATAGCACCTGATTCACTGAGAATTCACTGAGAATATTATTATCATATAAAATCTGTTTTAATTGGCCATTTACAAGAGATTTAAATACTTTGGCTATAACAGACAGTCTGGAAATGGGACTTTAATCATTCAAGTCAGAAGAGAGGGAGAACCATAGCGGATTTCCCAGGACTGGGTAGGAGGTTGGAGAATAAGCTCTAATTAAAAAAGAGAAGCAATAGAATCTGCAATAACACTCACTCAAAGTGCTTCACAACATAAGCTCATGGAGACACTGGTGGCAGAGGCTACCACATAAACACACACACACACACACACACACACACACACACACACACACACACACACACACACACACACACGCACCAATGGCACAGACTTCAGGGTTCAGTATCGAAAGGACACTTCAACGTGTAGACTGCAGGGGACAGGCATCAAGCTACCGACCTTCGGATTAAAAGACAACCGCTTATAGCCTAAAGGGTGGATTTAAAATAGCTCCAAGCTACTGGAGATCGACCACAGCCGTTTGTAAGAAATGCCCAGGTCCCTCTCGAAAAGGCTTATTCATGAAAATGTTGAAATTGTCCCATAATTTGTTCGGTTTCTGATTACCAGCATCTTGAAAAAACATTTTCAACCGCAGAGCCTGTGTGTTAAAACTAAGATTATATTAAGATTTCACTGAGAAGGGAATTTAACCAGATCTTTTTGCTTGAACCTGCTTGTTTGAGTATATTAACTGAACCATACGGAGCTCTGGGTTCAGTCTCTCAGGCTTTCTTCAGCCTTGATTCCATCCAGCCTTCACTGCTCACAGCACGTGTGGTAATGTGATATTTCTCATTAAACCAGGCAAAATAAGTCAAACAGACAGCACTGAAACTCTGTGAACGTGTGTGTGTGTGTGTGTGTGTGTGTGTGTGTGTGTGTGTGTGTGTGTGTGTGTGTGTGTGTGCGTGTGTGTGTGTGTGTGTGTGTGAGTAGTGTTTGTGCTGTGCTGGGCGAGTGGGTGTGTTCCAACAAGACAGGATATTCATTAATTTGGGAATAATTGATTATCGGCTTGTTACTTTTATTACTTGGGCTTCGAGGAAGTTTGTGTGTTCTTTATTTTTATAAATTGTACCTCTGATGTACCCATGATATTTGCAACGGCCCAAAAAATATCCCTTCTATTTTCCTTCATGCTTCAATGACCTATGACCTCCTCTGATTGTTTTCTTATATTAGTGGCGATTGATCTGTTTCTCATGTGGACCTCGCTGCAGTCTCTGTGGATAAGTGAGAGAAATGACGAGATGTAAAGTGTGAATTTCCATCCAGAGGCCCTGCGGTGTCTGAGGGGAACGAAAACACACCAACCCTATAAAGAGTGTGAGAAAGAAACACTTCAGCACTCGGCCTGACACTCTGGAAGAGTGAAATAACGGCTCTTCCAGTTTGGAAATATTTTTTTCACGCTTCATTTAGAGGATGGATGCTGTTTTCAAACGGCTCTCCATTCTAACGGTCCCACGCGTTTACAGTTTGGAGTTTCCCAGGAAAACTAGGCCCTGACACACAAACCCTGCACGATACGACATACTGCATGGAAAAGTTGACATTTCAACCAAAGTGCCCTTTAATCAGCCTGACAGTGGAGGTGGATGGGTCAAACAAACTGCGTTATTTCTGCCAAGAGGCCGCTGGTCATTCGCCATGTGAACGAGAAGGCAACATTGATGTATTTGTCACGTACCTTGCGTACTTCAGTAACTTCACGCAAAACGACAATCTTTTTCTAAACCCTAACTAAGTATTTCACGGTATTATCTTAAATCTAACTCAGTTGTTTTGTTGCCTACACCTAACTAAGTATTTCACGATCTTTATCTACACCTAACTAAGCATTTCACAATTTTCACCAAAACATAACTAAGTAGTTTTGTTGCCTAAACCCAACTGAGTTGTTTCCTGTGAAAACAGACGTTTATTTTGAAAAGACTGCATTCATGGCACTTGCGGATATTTACAAGTGTTGCTATGTCTTTAGGAAAATGCACGAAAAAAAGGGGAGTAACTTGTCGTAAGATGTCATATGAGTATACGTTGTGATAATGCACCTAAACAGTCAAAACAGTTTAATTACAACAATTAACAGCTAGCAGTAACAGCTAGCTAGCTAAAAAAAAACTAGCTAGCTCTCCCTCTCCCACATAGATCGTCCATTAGTCAAACAGATCAGAGATCAGATGCTATCTCATCAATATCATCGTGTTGAACCGCTGGAGTGGCTTCCTTCCCAATCTAAAGCAACAAGGGGAACAACGACTTGTTTCTACACTTTACTTACCAACTTAGTTAGTTAGTTTTGCAGGAGTAAAGATCGCAAGTATATAAGAGATCGATGCATTTACACCTTTTCAACATCTGGACAGAACGACCTGCCGTCGTTTGAACAATGAGATTTCAATCAACATGAGAATTATTTTTGGATGTCAAGTCAGGTCCAAGTCCATGTCTCAAGCCAAATCAAGTCCTAAACGGTTTGTACTTGGGCACTTTGAGCACTTTGGTCACTAAACGAGTCATGGTGCACCCTCGAGAACATTATTTGCTAGAAATGTTGAAACTGAAAACAGAAGGAATGCATGCTTTTAGAAATGTGTATTGATTGCAAAGAAGCATAATACTTAGGGGCATGACATTTACAATCAATCTGGTCAAGTGTGCCCGGGGAATATCATTTCTGTGACACAATTACAATAATCTGCAATTAACAATCAGTTGTCTGTGTGCTTGCCTGCGCTGCAAAAAGGTACCATTCTTCCTGCAGGTGATCCATGTCTGGCTGCTGTCAAATTGATTGCACGTGTATATGAGAAGTCAGGACATAAAGGGTTCTTTTAGAACATAGTTGGACTTTGTGACGGCCGTAACAGCGAGGGGCCCAATTGGAGGCGATGTTCTCAAGATCTCTGCAGTGAACACCTTTTTGAGAGAACTAAAAACACTTGTGTATCCTCTTATCTTTATTGAGTGCACGCAAGTTGAGATGCGTGCTAACAGTTTCTGTCAGTTACTTGCAGCCGATGATCCTTCAAAGACATTGGCGCCGCTGCAGCTCACCTGCCTAAATGGACTGGCCCGGGTAATTGGACCGTGTCATGCTACCTCAGACAGAGGATCATCATAAAGTGCACCATGTACCATGGAGTGCTCATTGTGAGTGTCTCTTGCCTCATGGAGACCTCACTATGTGTGTCTGTCACTTTAGCTCGTCATTGTTCGTCACTATGTTAAGATTTGTTCCCCATCCAAAACTTGTAAATAGTATTGGGGCAATAAAATCGCATTTTTCACACCTTACCCTGCCTTTCCAGTTTTTGCTTACCGTGGCCCTTCACAGATTTGGAGAGGATATCAAGCTAATCCAAGGTGTTAATTGGTGTTAAAGTATTTTTTATTGTATTTTGTTGAATCAAGTATGACAGTCGGGACTCGAGTCTACGTCTACACATCTGTCACAAAGGTCTTGTTTTTTGGCTGCTTATTTACTTCATTGACGGTTTCTCAACCGGTCTCAACCGGTCATGATCTATCTGGTGGTGCTGCCCAGGTTCAGGACCCCCGGAGAGAAGAAAATATTCTCGTTTGTCATCCTGAATTTTGGTAACTCTCTGTTACCGGGTGTTCGACAAGGGATGCACCGATACAACGTTTCCAGTCCCAATACCGATACCAGGACTTCGGGTTATCTGCCGATACCGAGCACCGGTCCGATGCCAGTGTTTAATGAATTAACCGTGTGCCTCACTGTGTGGGAGTGACTGGGATCATTCTCATGCAACCTCAGGCTTGACTCAAACTTTGCTTTCCTAACTTTATCAAACAAAGTGTAACAAATTAATACTTGGATATCAATTTAGTGAATTGTTATTTATTATACAGATAGCAAATTGTACACCAGCAACTTTGTAAGAAATCTTCAGAGTTACAATTTAGATGTAAACCTTTTAAATGCAGCAACAAATTGGTCAGAAAGAAAGATTCCAGTATATAATTGAAAGAGTTTACAAAGATACAATTGAGTTGAATAGATCGGCCCCTATTATCACAAATACTCGACTGGATTTTCCAGTGAAGTGTTGTTGCTGGACTTTCGGCTCACATTTAACAGATACATAACAGACCCCAAAGGAGCGCTGAACCTCCTGCTCTCCACACAGCCCTGGTACTCCCAAAAACACATTTACGTACCAACAACAACTCCGATTGTCCCGCCGTTCCCCCGGAGCGTCACTGTTTTTCTCCGCATTCGAACATCTTCATACATCTGCGTGAGAGAAGCAGTGCCAGAGACAGCTGCTGTGTGTGTGTGTGTGTGTGTGTGTGTGTGTGTGTGTGTGTGTGTGTGTGTGTGTGTGTGTGTGTGTGTGTCTGCTCTATGGAAACAAAGTGTGGGGGTCCACAGAAAAACCTGAACTTTACGGGCAGACCAATTTCTGTAAAAGCCCCCTGCAGTTGCACAGGACAACAACCAATGGCTGTAGAACTGAGGTACACCAATTCAACCTGTTTATTATAATGAAAAAACTAAAACGATCCATTAAATATTACAAAGTGACCCCCAACCCGACTACCACAAAGCCCTGCAGTGTCAAGAGATTCTCACGGTTCCCGCCCTAGTTCAATCAGTGTTCTGCCTCAGGCACAGTCTGCACAACGGAAACCAAACTACATAACTTATATTGGAGCACAAAATCACACACACACACACACACACACACACACACACACACACACACACACACACACACACACACACACACACACACACACACACACACACACACACACAGTATGTACAATGCATTGTCATCTGGCCCTAAAAATAAGACACTGGCAGCAGCACCTGACCACAGAGACAGGTATTAAGCACAGAATCATGTTAACAGTGCTCACTGCCCAGCCATGGGGACATGCAGGTGTAGGATTGATTTTGTTGCATTTGTCTATTCCAATTCTAAAAAGTAGGTTTAGAGAAAAAACGCTAATTGTGATGTTGTAGTTTCATTCAATATTTGTAGGTTCATAGATGTATATTGTAAATGTGAATATTGTCAATACTGTACTTCATTATGTTCATGCCGATAAAGCTATTTGAATTAGAAAGTTTTTAAAGTTAGTGTGTGTGTGTGTGTGTGTGTGTGTGTGTGTGTGTGTGTGTGTGTGTGTGTGTGTGTGTGTGTGTGATAGAGAGAAAGAGAGAAAGAGAAAGAGAGAGAGAGAGAGAGGGAGGAGGGGTAGGGAGACAGGCAGAACGGCGCCTCCATGACAATGTCCCCCATCACTGAGGCCCCTCTTCATGTGTTCCTGCTATCTAACTCAATATGGACGGTGTGTGTGTGTGTGTGTGTGTGTGTGTGTGTGTGTGTGTGTGTGTGTGTGTGTGTGTGTGTGTGTGTGTGTGCGTGCGCGTGCGTGCGTGTGTGCTAGCACAGCCTTGATATGGGGGCATAGGGAAATTTGATCTGCTCCAAAACGAGTCCAATGGAGTATTACAAAATTCCAAATGCTTGTAATAACTGTCAATACTAAATGTATTGAGCTGTCACATAAAAACAATGTAATATGTATACACATTCACTAGTATACAAATAATGCAGCACCTCTTAAATCTTTTTCATGTACTTGTATTTTAAGTATAAGTATACGTTTTAAAAAGACAAAACACTCTTACACCATTTAAAAAAATATTTTCCATCTTCTATATCACAATAATATCGTTATGGTCAATTATTTTGGCCACAATAATCATGTAGTGAAAATCTTGAAAATTGGGATGGCCCTATGTCAAACATTATTGTCACAATTAATTACAACATTTATAAAGCCAGGACCTCAGCTTTTTGGAGGCCAAAATACATAAACATTTGTTCCAATGCCAAATTAAATCAAAAAGGCATCAAAAAGTCACTTTCCCATATGTTATCCTCTGTGTCCATGCGGACCAACATTACAACTCTAAACATACCCATGTATAAATATAATTAATACACGTATGTCATTTTGAGTTGACATCTGATTGGTTCTGAGAGAACTGTAACTGCATATCCAGTATTTGGCTGCAGTCCATCATCATTCACTTTCTGTTTTTATGACAGTGACGGGTGAAATCAGCTGTGATGAAGCTGCTGCTGTATTCATCTCTTCACTGAACAAAAGCAGATCACAAGTAAATAATATAAATATATGTCTCACTCTGGATGGACCATTGCTAATGTAGTTAATAACTTTCATTGTTATTGTTATTATTATTATTATTATTATTATCATTATTATTATTATTATTATTATTATTATATAATACTGCTACTAATTATTATTTTATTTTTTTTGACAAACCTACAAATCAGATATGATATAATAATAATTATATCATAAATAAAAATCTGATTTGTAAATTTATCAAAAAAACAAGGTCCGCTGAGTAGCTTTGTACAGACAAATTATTTAAATATTCTTTTCGTATATTCTTTTTTTTAAGCTACATTTCTAAATTCTAAAATAAATTGTTATGCCCACAACGATATTAAACAAAATGAATTAATGTGAAACAGCCTAAACAGCCTTTGTTCACTTAGTTTTTGGGTCAAAAAGAATTTGATGATGTAAT
>NC_136605.1:2801127-2808627 GCF_910589615.1 Taurulus bubalis
CTCTCGCATGAAGCGAAAAGGCATCACTTTGGATCAAACAACCTTCCACACATGAACTAAACTGTATGTAGCACCGAAACAGAAGAGCAGTCGAATGGACAGTGAACGATGGACATTCGACTTGTACAAACGAAAATGTCGATTGTTGTTAGTTGCTATGGCGACACCACACATATAGTGTTGTCGCAGCTTGCGGGAAGAGAGCAGGGGCAATGATGTCTCAATATTAGGGAATGCACACAGAATGATGACAATTATTTTTTTATATATATGATTTAACATAATAATAAAAAATAATTGTCATCATTCTGTGTAAATGACTCACAAAAATAGTTAGATAAAACTATACTTATAGCGCTGGGTCTTACACATACAGTTTAGTTTGTAAGATAGCTATCTATATGTACATAAGTGTATCTTATGTACATATAGATAGGTATCTATATGTACATAAGTGTATCTTATGTACATATAGATAGCTAGTGTAGTGTTTTTTTCAGCTTAGTTGGTCAAATTTAGACTTGCACAGTGTAAAAGAAAGAAGTGTATGTGTACATTACAATGCATGAGATATGATCATTAATAAGGGATATTATTATGAAGGATTTGTAATTGTATGCATATGAAGGTCACTGTTTTTATTAATGATTAATGTGTGACTGTTGAACATTGACATTTGAGATGATGATGATGATGAATCAACCCTTTTCTAAAGAAGAAGAAGAATAGCTCCGCCACTGAAGCTGCGGGCCAATGAACGAGTAAAGCGACACTCCAGGTGTTAAAACAGGATTAACCAATAGGAAGGGCTCTAGGCTCCGCGACTAGGAAATATAAACTAACTGCATGTGACGAGCGGTCTCTCTCTTACGGACGTGGTCGGTAAAGTTCGCTGAGGAAGGAGGGACCCCGATCAGGAATGCATAAGCTGTTTTTGTGATCATTCTTCAAAATACTTTTTTTAATTATAACTCATTGCATTCTGGACTTTCACTTCCCTTGACCACCCGGGATTTTAAGAATACTTTTCACTACCTTACAAACTGTATGTGTAAGACCCAGCGCTGCTGCTGGCCACCAGCATGCTATTCCGCTCATGTTCTGGGCTAGCATAGCATTACAGCATGGTGGAATTAGCAACCTAGCCAAAGGCCAGCCATCTGTACACCAGTTAGCTAGCTGGCTTGCTAATTCCACCATGTGTTGGCCAAATGCTACACTTACGGAAAATAAGCCGAACAACCCGGCAATAGTGATGTGCTTTCCCATGCTGTGACATTAGTGTGTGGATAAAGTTGTTCAACTTTACTCATTTACTCTGGCTCTGTACTGCTCCACTGCTCGTTTTGGTCGTTTCTGCAATTGACTTGCCATGAGTCGGTTTCTACGGAAGTTAGCATATTCTATTTCTGCCTTGAATAGATATGATGGTGGTATTTCTGTTATTAATCTTCAGACACTATTTCTGATATTGCTTTACTTCATTCTGACTGGATGTCAGCGGCTGCTATTTAGAAGTGCTAAATAGCAACCGCTGACATCCACTCACTATTTGAGATGGAAGTCAAGAATTAGGGTTGTGTCTGGTTTGTGATGCACTGCAATGATGACGTGCAACTTCTTGGTTTTGTATCCGTTCCGATTTGTTTGTGTTTATTTTCTCTGATCGCTCATCAATACCATCATTGTCAGCGCTCATAGCAATCACAATATGCTGCCGGTGACTGAATGAAAACAAAATGCTGTCTGAAGAGGAGAGGAAATACACAGGGACCACATCAGGTCGCAGACACACACACACACACACACACACACACACACACACACACACACACACACACACACACACACACACACAAACTTATCAGCCCGAATAGTGACATGTTAATGGATTAGCTTCATGTAACGCTGACAATGATAGGGTGGCGTGGGTGTGTAATAGACAGACTGGATTTGTGTGTGTGTGTGTGTGTGTGTGTGTGTGTGTGTGTGTGTGTGTGATAAGCAGATTCAAGGGACGTATTGATTCTTTACCGCTATACAACCGCCCCATCATCCATTTGAGCCTTGTGCTTGTACGTGTGTGTGATATTCAACTGGATGAATGGAGCATGTTCATCCTTTTAATTGAACAACTTTTCTTAGCCTTTGAATAAGAAACATGTGCGTTTGACATGCTGTCGTACCTCGGGAGAAGTACGAAGCAGCAGAATTGAAGGAATGAGACTGAGTCATTTTTCTAAGAGAAAAGTGAAAGAAACGCGAAAGAAACGTTTTGCGACCACGGACTAAGGTCATCCTCACCAGTTTCTGTGACACAGCAGCACATGTCTGCTAACTTTTGATAGTCCTCTACTAGAGAAAGAGCAATAACGCTTTTGTGCAATGCCACATGTAGGCCTACTTTACAAATGGCAAAGAAGCATATAGGCCAAAAGCCTACAGTATGTATTATAATAGGTAATGGTGATGCAATCATAAATTAGCAAGTAATTCAAACCTAAAACAAAAGGTACTGTACAGTACCTATCTTCCTTTGTTCATCATATGTGCTCCTCTGGCGTCTGTACGTAGTATATAGTAATTTTGAAATTACAAAACATTGAACAGAAGAGAATTTATTACTTCATCTGTCCCCGAACTTCCAGCATACGTCGTGTTGTAGGATAGGCATCTTTCCCAGAGTTACCCTTTTATTATCTGGTTCCCTTGTATCTTTATGTATGCATTCAATGTAACCTCACACAATTTTAAAAAATGTGTAAAATATTAATGATTTTTTGCACAGGAAAAAAAATTACTTTATTTGCATTATTCTAACAAAGTGATTCCACGATGGAGCAATCTTTCTTGAAAAGTGATTGCAATTTTCCTAATTATATCATTTATAAAAGCACAGATGGAGGAGTCACAAAATATTGTTATTGCAATACAAATTCAGCATGGACCATTTTGTTACAAATTTATTGAGGCGACATAACAAGTTTGAGAACCACTGCACTAGATCATCATGGTTTGGGTTAAAAAAGCAACAGAAGTGGCTTTACTTCAGTACAGAAGTTAATTCTGAAGAAGAAATTCACGCGTATTAATTGATTTTCGTAGGAAATCAAATGAAAAACGAGGAGGAACTTTTCCGTAAGAAATCGTACGTGGTCGGTTCAGTAAAATGTACGTTAATGGGTATTGACAGCATTGCAGAGAGCAGCAACTAAGCCAAGAGACACTTGTTACTGCGGGGAGAGAGTTTCAGTGCCTTCGGTTCAAGTCCTGAAGTCTCAGACATCAGGTCTCGTCTGCGTCTCCAGAGGCTCTGTTATCTAAAGCAAGGCGGTTGCTGCTTCTTCTTCTCCTCATCTTCCTCTTCTTTGTCCTTCTTATCAATGTCCATCTTACACATTTGCACGTACTCTGTTCCTGTTACGAATGGATTGAGTCCCATGCTTTTAGAGAATCGTGACTGGTATCAAAATCAATTTCCTACTTTGTTTTGCTTGCGACAATTGATGGTGAAGGCACAATAGTGTTTGCCAAATATTTCATCTTGTGTTACAAAAACTTAATTTAATCATGTATCATGTTAATTGTCGTGTGATCCCGCAGATATATCTCGTGACTCCTCCTCCAAATCCCAGGACGGAGCGCCTCATGGTTTATGTTATAGTCGACGCGAGAAAAACGCTCACACAAACAACACCAGACAAACACACAAACTGACTGGGAGTAGAGTCATTCATGTATGCAGACACACCCATATACAAAATGATTGTGTATATACACACACACACACACAGTACACTCAGACACACGGCCGCCAGTTTAATTAGCCCTTAATCTCGCCGGATGCAGAAAACAGTCTCTGCTCCCTCAGCGGTGTGTTTGCTCGCCTGATATCATCCGGTAGAATCATCCAGGATGAACAATAAAGTGTACGGGGCTGCAAATGCTAAATGAAATTTCATCTATATTATATCATGAAGAATATACAAGGCCATAAGTATGTCGACACCAAGGCAATCCGTCCATTATGTGACTTTTAGTAAAGCCAGGCAGACGGCGTTACAGATTGAGCCTGATTTGAACCCTGAATTGGTTGGTAATCATTGGAATTGAGATGATTTTCTGCCAACTCTCACTACCAACTCATCAAATACTGCGGGCTAAAACTACAACGTGCAATGTGGCGTGGGGGAATGTCAGAGAAGGCTTTGTGCTTGTTTAATGCGGTTCAATTCAGGAAATGATTGGAATTCCGGTAAAAAACAAACATAGACTCTATATAAGAAGTGGACGTAGTCATGGTGACATCACCCATTGGTTTGGTGACTGGTATTTTGAAACCTTGAGTTCGCCATCTTGGATTACGGCCATATTTGGAATGCGGAGGAGTGACATAGGGTACATCCCAAGTCTCTAAATTGTCGTTTCCTCGCTCCTCGATCCTCGATTGAACCCGAAGTGGTTCTGCGCCGCCATCTTGACGGCCGTCCCAAAGCTCTTATTCTGCTCAGAGGAGCGAGGATCGAGGAGCGAGGAGGGAAATCGGAGGAGCCATGATCGTGGAGCCCTGAGAGCAAGCTTCCAGGAAGTGTTTTAACGATGGACACGCCCCCTCGCAGTTCATCTGTTATGTGATTGGACGCTGCAGCTGATCGCTGGAGTTTCATACCATAGATGATCACAGAATAAACTCAAGTTATATATTATATCTGTTTTCTTATTCACCATCTGGTAAAAATATGTTCATTGTAGGTCTGAATAATAAAAGGACCACAAACAACTGTCTTCAAAGATTTGATCTGTTGTTTCCCTCAATAATTTGTATTATGTATGTCATTAAAATCAGAGAGAACTGGAAAGAGGAAACACTTTTTACAACACGTTATGAAGAGAAACCATATTTATATTGTGGGTTATTTTATAATGATGTCACAATCAGAATTTCAAAACAAACCGACGTAAATAATAAATAAATAAATAAGACACATTCTGGTAGAAATCAATCCTGCGCATATAATCAGAACACATCACAGTATATAAATACTCAATGCAGTTTATTAAACGGTAACAGACGACAGAGAAAACATCTCCACTCTGACACTCATGATAACTGTGTCTTTATTAATAAAAATTGTAGTTAAACACCATTAAATTAACTGAAAACATACGATAATTGTTATCAATATTTTAAGTGCATTTTTATTGGAATGTTTGCTAAAAACGCTCCAGACAAAACTCTGTCAGCTGTTAAAGCGACTGACAGCTGATCAGATGTGATCAGCTGTCAATCAGCCGCAGTCATCATAAACCGACGTCGCTTCACGTGACGCTTCAGAGGAAAGGACGTCTCATGTCTATTAAAACATACTTCCTCGCGTATTCTCTCCCTGCTTGGTTTCCTTGCGTCTCTCCATGCATCCCTGGTGGGAGGGACTAAGACGCAAGGACAAGACGCAAGTGAGGGAAACGGGGATGCAATTTAGAGACTTGGGATGTACCCATAGAGGCGCTCTGGTAGCAGCAGCAACCTTTTAATCACAGTAGCTCCACCCTAAAGCGTCCCCTGCTTTATGGTCTGTTTGCATCTAAACAGACCATTTTTACTAAATTAACATCATGGTGTATTGATGAAGACTTGAAATTAGAGATTGAGACATAAACTCATGTTGACAATGTTTACTGAGGGAATAAATCAAGAGAGAAGTCGATTTATTTTCTGAAAGACTTCTTCTATACAATCTGACTTCTATTTCCCTTGATGGCCAGAAGAGAGAATGCAATTTTTAGGACACTTTCGCATCAGCTTCACTCGCCGGTTGTCACCTGTAAAATAAGTACATTTCTTACATAAAATAAGTGACCTTGTTACTTATGTTGCGTTAAATTGCGTCACGGACTTAAGAATAAAGTTTATTATTTCTGAATCACGCCTCAGAAAGTGACAAAAACACTTTAAACTGCTGTAGTGAAGATAGCATGTGTGAAAACGAAGCCTTTGATTTGTGTAACATCTGTCTTTGCACTGTATTTTCGAAAATTACTAATTGATTTTTATTATTTTTCACTTTTGATTTTTAAATGCACAACAACATCAACAGTGGAGCCGTCGTTGGCAATGAAAACTAAAAGTATATATTAAGATAATGCACATGCACATTCATGCAGGAATTCACACACAGTGACTTTTTATTATACTGTCAACAGAAGCCATGGTGACAGAGATGGATGGGGTTTGGAGGTGCGGGGGCCAGGGGAATGACCTCTCCACCAATGAGAAGCTGGCCGTGTGACCTTTGGACCAATCACAGCACTTCCAGGTCAAATGTGACCGGAGGGCGAGCGGCAAGACAATCCGTCCATCTGGGAATGAATGGATGGAGGAGAAAATGGAGAGGGAACTATGTCTGTGCACCGCTAACGGTCGGCTCTGAGGGGACTCCTTCGGTCACTGCAAACTACAAATTATAGAATCAGTCGCTAAAGACAGAACCTGTTCAATTATCACTGAAAAAGAGCGAGTGGCAAAAATACAGGCCCTATACAACCAATGAATGCTTAGGATGCTTTTTTAACTGTAAGCTCAACACTGTCATATCAAAATGATTCAACGTCGTTCGGAGCATTGGACATTTCTGGAATTAGTGATAGTTTCATCACTGGAGCTTTTAAGTTTAAAACATCAACTTCGACAAGCTGAATGTCTTATCGCATATTGATAAATTAAAGTTGACATGGAACACACTGCAGACGCTGGTGCAGCAATAGGAGCCATGTTTTGTTTTTGGCCTCATGGCAAAATCGAATTTGAATATTCACCGCCATACTGTCATCTCTGTTTTAATCTCCATCCACTCCAAGAGGATAAACAGCAGCCTGATGCTGCTGGAGACAAACTGTTGTTGTGGGCCACACAATCAAAACAATAAGCTGAGAGACTCTAAAACAGGAGTGTTCATAATTAAGGCCTGTGCTTGACTTGTTGGTTACAAGCTATAGCTTCTAGGCCATCGGAAAGTCTAACCTTGGGAGCCGGACCATTTAGGGGGGAGGAACGATTGACTTCCAGTACCATCTTTCCTCCACTCGAAGAGCAAAAAGCTGTAATTTTACTTAAATGAACAGTTAAATTATGTATGCATATGCAAAAGAGCATGTTGTGTTATAGAGACTGCATTTGACTGGAACAGGTTTAAATCCTCAGACCGCTTGTCACTGGGCCTTGGTATCAGTATTACTTTAAGGGCACTGGTATAGGTACTGGTGTCGCAAGGCACTTTAACTCCAAACTGCTCCACAACGAGTTGTGGACGCCTGAACATGCACAGATATGTGTTGAACATGAAGCAGTGTGACGAACAAAACCTTGAACACAACAGTGTGTGTGTGAGTTTGTGTGAGTGTTGGTGGGAAAGTTAGCTTCACCATACAGCCATGTGTTAAACATTACAACCAATCAGGGATGATACACACACACACACACACACACACACACACACACAC
>NC_136605.1:2811127-2813627 GCF_910589615.1 Taurulus bubalis
ATCAAAGCTACCCAAAGTGTCGCGGTTGGCTCGACAACACCTAGCAACATCATGGTACCACTATTGTAATGATTCATTTTACCAGTTTTCCATAAACCACTCACACAAACACACACAAACACACACACACACACACACGCACAAACACACACACACACACACACACACACACACACACACACACACACACACACACACACACAGATGATCCTACTGGCTTTACACAGAGTTTAGACAGTGGACACGCCTCCATGTCTGAGAAGGTAAACGGTCCCTTTTCACTATGGTCTGCCTCCGGTCATAGTGGTCAGATACGAAGTGAAGAATGGTGGAAATTGAAGCGTCAGAGGAGGCTGACCAGATATTGAGAAGCACCCCAAAAATAGACTAAAACAGCATATATTATACAATGAATGCTGTTGCACGATAGATATTATGGAGACTACTCAGTCCTCAATAAATAATGCCACACTAATATGCTAGTCAGCTTTTTGGTGTTCCCAATAGGGCTTTTTTTCTTTTTTAAACAACCATGAATCTTCCTCAGCTGATTAAGTGCATCAAACAATTATTTTTTTTGTATTTCAAGTTAATATATTATCAAATATGTGCTAATAAACAGAAGCCGGAACATTGGATGGATGTTCAAAATTCTTGCTTCATTTTATTTACTTTTTACGTATTGAAATAAAGGTTTTTATTATATATATAAGGAAAATACTGTCAACAGTCATGACAATTTGTTTTTAATTGTTGTTTGAATCAGGCTATGAATGATACAAGGACAACCCCCTCTGTATAAACTCTGAGGAAAATTGCTTTTGAGAAAACGACTTTAAAAGATGCGTTTTGTAAGAAGAAAATACAGGTGATTATGATAAAAATATGAACTAATTGTAATAGTAAATGTAATTAAATAGATATCGGCATGAAACTTGAAATGAATTACATTAAGTCAATTATCTTTATGTATTACACGCTTTCTATAATGTTATATTTAAATATATAAATGGAGAATTATCTAATGGTAACTTTTGACAAATGTAGGCAAAATCTACAGACAGAAATTGACAACATCGCAAATTGTACAACTAAATGTGTACTTTGGATGTTTTCTTTCCTCTAGTCTGAGAGAAGACATGCTATGGAAGCAAAATAGCCCAAAATATCTCAACTGTCAAATGTGTTTGCCTGTAGTGTTTCACCGTAATCATTGAAGATAAACTTGCAGCAAAGCCAAACGAGTGTTTTGTTTTTAGTAGTTTTACTGTGGTCCTGTGCTTTATGTTTAGGTCATATCATAGAAACCCTGCAGAGATGTTTAGTACAACAGTTGTTGAGACAGAGAATAGTGACTGTTGGCTAAAGACTGGCTTTCTGCACCACCTAGTGGTGAAAAGGAAGTGGTGCATAAATGGTAGAGTGTCTGCACCATTACTGTAATATAATTACCTGAAAAACTGTATTTCAGAAATGCAACAGTGCTTGTTGAAACTGTGATTTTATTTCTTTTAATTTCTCTGTATATGTGGACGTAGCAGGAAGCGGCACATTCAGCTGTAATCGACAAGCATTCTGTGTTATGTTATGTATTGAACATGAAATGAAGTGTTTAGGCAACAGTATGTGCAAAACAAAGTGTACATGGTTTGAATGAGAGTATCAACTGTATTATTAGTAGATAAGATCATCAGTAAACCTCTCCGCCAGCGATGAAGAGGTTAAATATAGCAATTCAACTATTTGAATACAGTAACGGCAAAATATTAATTTCAATAGTAAAAAATGTGACTATGATTTGCAAGAAAATATAAATATATATATATATATATATATATATATATATATATATATATATATATATATATATATATTTATATAAATGTTGCTCGGAACAACACAGAGAAGAAACCAGAATCTTCCAAAAAGAAAGAAACATTTAATATCTGAAATCGGCACTCGCTGAACATCATCATGACTGTAGTTCTTTTATTTATTTTTTTCATTGGTACTATACACTGGCCATGATTCTTTTTAATTAGAGGAAGGGGGAAACAGAAACATCAGGTGTAACTGTGGGGATCTGGTCTTCTCTCTGGCCCCGCCTCTCCTCCCCTCTGTTTTCGCTAACTTGTCTCCATGTGTTTACCTTCACGCCGGGATAAATGGCTTTTATGTCGCTATAATTGCGCCATGCATGTTTTTTTTCTTTTTTCTCCTTCAGCTGGCTGGTTTTGTGTTTCTCCAATCAGAGCTCTGAGATCCTGTATGGAACCCCGTTTGTTTTTTCAGGCACAAAGAGCATCATTTATAAAGTGCAGTGTGTGTGTGTGTGTGTGTGTGTGTGTGTGTGTGTGTGTGTTACCATATTTTTTTCATTTTGTCTCATGGGTCACCCTAAGTACAGCAGATCCTAAATAATTACGACAATCATGATATGGCCTTGTATGATTAGAACTGAGTCCAGGTTGAATGCGCTGTGTAGATCCAGTTTAAAGTC